>NC_081756.1:33924425-34293591 GCF_963082965.1 Carassius carassius | reverse complement strand
GAGGAATAAGGAGGAGAGATAAAGATGAGAGTAAAGTTTTTGATAAAGTTTTCAAGAGAGCGAGAAGGGAAATGTGTGTTGTTCCTTTCACTTCCTGGTAATAACAAAATCAGAGCTCATAATTTTTTTTTTTTTTTTTAGAAATAATTTTCTACAGCTGTTTGAGTAGCACACATAACCTGCTGTTGACAGTTTAAACATGCACGATTAAAATTTTATAAAAAATTAGGCATAATGTTTCCTTGTCAATCAGAGGTGTAGCAGCAGACCAGGGTGGAAAGAACTAGATCAAGAGCAGAATTTGTAATTTGGCTTTGTGTCAGGCATGCTGACATCTGGTACATGCCCTTCCATGGCAGTCGAAGATTGAAGATTATGTGTTAACAAGAGGAATGCAGTGCCTCATTTAACAACATATTCATCTAATGAAGAATGCAATGTATTTTACCAGAACACATTCTAAGGTCTAGAAATTGATCATTCTCTCTTTTGCAGTCAATAACTTTGAACTTTGCCAATAATATGTCCACCCTCATGCCTCTGTCCTTTTTATCTTTTAGTTTATCCATATAATTTTGAAGTGAACATGGCTACATGTCTAAATTAAGATATGTAATGTACATCTATATAGACGATTTAAATTGTTACAATAGATATACAATAAGTTAGGGATGCACCGAATATTCGGCCACCGAAGATTTTCGGCCGAAAATGGCCCAAAAGAGCATTTTCGGTTTTTGGCCGAAAGACTTTTATCACCGAAACAACACGGCCGAAATGTTGTGATGATGACGCAAACAGAAACCGCGACCTGAACGTGCACCTGCATAGCGCAGACCACGAGCTCCCCGCGACATTCACTTCACACCAGTGAGAACATTCTCTCTCTTCTTATTCCTTTATTCGCAGCACTAAAGCGTCTCCTAACAAAGAGATTGAGACGGACCACGAAGTGAGAACAAAGAAAGGTACAGTCTTATAGAGTCTGTTAGCACACGTCTCACTGAGATCTTTTCGGATCCTCTGCACTTCATCGCGAATGTGCTTGATCCGCGTTATAAAGATCATTACTTGGATGCGGAAATAAGGCAGCGCGCACGAGAAATGATCCAGGCCGCGCTGGATGCGGAGAGCCCGCGTGGAGACGGAGAAGCGCCAAGCGCAGGAGACAGATCAGAGCGCGGAAAAAAGACTCGTCTCTTGGCATTCACCCTCGTTGTCTGATATTTTCAGTGAAATTCTGCAAGAAAGTGCCTCAAATAATAATACATTGGCTATTGTTCTAGTTCTTAGGCTACTATATATGTGACATTTTATTTACAGTAGCCTATATATATATATATACACACACACACACACACACATATATATATACATATACATACATAATATCAGATTGTAGCCATATTTCTGCTAGATTTTCTGCTAGATTTCTGCTTTAATTTGATAAAACAAATTATTTATGCCCTGCCCCTATTTAAATACACTCTCTCAAATATTTCTCAAATGTCAGGCAGATGACAAGCTCAACTGCTCAACAGCTAGATGGTTATCTGTCTGAAGTCCCCATCCCCAGAAGTGATAACAGTCTTGCCTACTGGAGAAGTAATGCACTTTCTTGTCCTACAGAGAACAATTTCAAATGCACTTGACCTAAATGCACTTTGTTTTTATGAGAGAACAGTTCATTTTAAAACCTTTCTGCAGGCCAGTAGGCCTGTACATTATTATTTAATATTCACATGAGTGGGATACATTTTTAGTTTGAATTTTATTTTATACTGTGCATTGTTGCAATGTGCTTAATAAATATTGCATAATTTGTAATTATGTATTTTTATGTTTTTTTATAATTTATGTAATTGTAATTATCTTTGAAACTTTAATATTAATTTATGCAATTGCAATGTCTTAATTTTAGTAAAGTTAGTACATGGTCATAGCAATAAATGCAATGGAATAATTGGCATAATTTCTTTCGGTGTTTCGGTTTCGGTTTTCGGCCTTGGTTTTCTCTTTTTCGGTTTTCGGTTTCGGCCAAGAATTTTCATTTCGGTGCATCACTACAATAAGTTTCAGTTGTAAATTTCAAATCTAAGCTGTTTTTTATTTTTCTGTATCTCTTTCTTTAGAGAACAGCAGCTGGGTCACCTTTAAAAAAGGGGAGGGAAGGGAGGGGGTAGGGGCAATAGGACATTGTAAAATTGCTGATGCTGACGATTCCCACATTACCCAGCAGTGAGAAAAGCGGATGTCCATTACCTGCAGAAGTTGTCCTCACTTGTGTGCATTTATTTTGGCACAGGAGCCTGTTGGATAGGAGTTGATTGGCAGACGGATAGATTTTTTCACCCTTTTCTACTGTTAGCCTCTCAGTTCTTTCAAAGTGGGACATCTTTTCTCTGTCAGCAGAAGAAAATAAAATAAAACATAATCCATTATTATTACTTTTCAGCAGAAAAACTTTTTTTTTTTCAAGCTCCTTTGAGCTATAAACCGTTTACATAATTCAAGATGTGTTAATATAATTATTTACAGTGTGTTTAGACAAGATTTTTTTGTTTTGTTTTTTGCAACACCACTACTCATGCATGTGGCTGTTAAATAAAGACAGTAATTAGGGAACAGGGACATTAAGCCATGGTGTAATGCTACTGTGGGAGCTGAGAAAGGCGAGATGAGACAAATTCATGTCCATGGAAAGATGTGCACTGAAACGGCTCGACTGTATCTCAGCAGTGAAGTGTGGGCAATCAGGGGATGCCAGGCGGCCCAGTTTGTTCTTTGTCCAATTCTGTAAGAAATGACAAACAGATTAACATATTAAAGTTCGTCTCAAGCAGTTATTCAGCAAACTGAGATGTCGGTGTGGATCCCTGCTTTTGCTGATGAGCATGGACCTGGAACAGCTTTGCTCCAATTTTTACAGCTCTATCTGTGAGCTACATGCAGGTTCACAATGCCACTTTAATGTGATTTAAAAAGTTGTGAATTATTTGCTGTAAATTAAGTTTTATTAGAATTAGGAAACTACATATTTCATGATGCATGTAATATATATATATATATATATATATATATATATTACACACACACACACACACACACATTACATACACAGGCTTTGCTTCCATGATCTCACCCCACTCATAACAATGAAAAGTATTTACAATTTGCTTCCATTTAACAGAACATTCATTCATATAGATAAGTGTTGAAAACAGCACACTGACATGTACTAATATAGTTACCAAAATGGCTCACAATACTTACATGTAAATAATGTAACAACATGCAGTATGTATAGTCTTCAAGTTTTGCTGTCCTCAACCTAACCACAGGCTCTACTCTTCACCACAATGGTAATGTGGGGCTTAGAATAATATTCCCTGTAATGTTAATGTTTTGAGAAAGAGTACCCCCCCCCCAAATGTCTTTATTTTATTTTCAATTTTTTGTAATGTTCACTTAGTTCATATTTATTCTAAATTTATGATGGGGTTAATGCAGGAAATGTGTTTAAATCAAGGTTGGTGCAAATGCATTAATTTATAGTGAGTGATGCTCACTATAAATTAAGGCATATTGTTATAGCGATCTTACAGGAGAGGGCGCCCATGGAAGACAGGGGCGGGCACGGAGAAGACGCAGAAGAAGAGTGGTTTTTGTAGTATTGTGAACGCACACAGTTTTGTTTAATGTGAATAAATACCATGCAGTGAACAAGATTAAACGAACCCATCAAATTATGCACGTCTTGGAATTGATTCATTTCGACATGCAACAGTAACACTAAAAAAACAACATATCAGAAACCTATGTACTATAAATCCTAACATACAATATTTAAGTACTAACTAATGTCTTTCTATGTTAATATTGTGTAAAAACACACAGAATAACACTTGATTTCTACACTTTCCTTGTTGTGTCATGCAAAGCATGCTGGGAACTAGAAATCACAATCATTTTAACTTCACCTTACTACAACAACGTTTTGAGTTGATAAAACTTATTTCAATTAAGTCCAATAAACTTTCATTATTATTTGAGTGAAATTAACATTTCATTTTTTTTATTAATTTCACAGTTTGCTTTTACACTGAGCACATAAACTGCACTTGTTAAAATTACAAATGACTTGCTTCTTGTGTCAGACCAAGACTGCATCCCATTGCTAGTTTTACTTGATCTTAGTGCTGTGTTCGACACCATAGATCATGACAGTCTCATATCGATTACAAAACTATACAGGTATTCAAGGGCAGGCTCTAAAATGGTATAGATCCTACCTGTCTGATAACAACCACTTTGTTTATTTGAGGAGAGTCATTTCAATTATCACCAGTAAAATATGGAGTGCCACAAGGATCTGTCCTTGGTCCTCTTCTGTTTTCAATATACATGGTATGCAATTTTTTTGATTACAATTTGTTATATTATTATAGTTATATTATAGTTATATTAGACAGCAATTTGTCTTTTGAAAATCATATTTCCCATGTTACAAAAACAACATTCTTCCATCTTAGAAACATTGCCAAGCTACGGAACATGTTATCTGTTTCTGATGCAGAAAAGCTAGTTCATGCATTCATGACCTCTAGACAGGGCTATTTTAATGCATTGCTAGGTGGTTGTCCTGGAGCTAATTTTACACAATGATTTAAAAATTTGTTTTTATTTAATGAAAAATTAACTGTTATTTTTAAAGTTTGTTTTCCTTCTGGGGCCTAAAATGGAGGAATTTGGTTCAATACTGCTAATTAAACAATATTTAGCTGAATGTGTTTTTGTTCTAGATGGTTTAGGTCTTTCATTGATAAAGATGACAATAAAACTGCCAGTAGGTGGCAGCAAATCCCTGTTTTAATAAATGATTTATTGACTCATTCAAATCAAACAATTTGTTCAAAACGGCTGAAAAAAGTGAATGGCCCATTTAATTACTGGCTCACGATTCTTTCAAAAACAGATTAATTAAAAAAAGGAAACTCAGCGTTGCTATACTCTTAAAAAATAAATAAAAAAATAAAATAGAACGTATTTATCTGCTGATATTCAGAAAAGTACATTGCTTGAGCAATGAATATAAAAACATATAAAATAAACTAACTAAACTAAAAAACTAAAACAACTTTCATTGATTGAATTATAAGGGCATCCTGACTGCATTCCAGTGGGTTTCATCACGCAATAAATGCTTCTGGACTCTCAAGTTGTGTTTTTGTTTATTTACTTGTCATATTTTGTTTTTTGTTAACATGTCAGCTCTCCAATCATCACTCAGTCCCTCAAAGTCACACATTTAATCACAATAACATTATGTTAGGGGAATGTCTTTAAATTCTAATCTTACCATTTGTTGTCTTCTTTTTAAAGAATTTAAAAAGTTGCGCTTGAACAATTTTGTACGAAAAAAGACAGAAACTTGCTTCTGCTTAATGCAGCTTGTTACAATACCGAGTTCTGAATGGACAATCACTGTTATTCAGTTTGTGAATTATCATGAGTAGAGAATTTTAACATTTAATTTGCATTTTACATAATACATAACTTTATTGATCTAAAGGGGATGGTTAGGGAGGATGGTGGTTTGACTAGGGGAATGCTTTTTGTCATTTTTCTTCCGAGGCATCCCCCCTCAATTCGAGCCCTGCCTATAAGGCCCTTAATGGTTTAGCTCCTGGTTACCTAACTAGTCTTCTACCACACTACAATCCATCATGCTCCCTAAGGTTACAAAACTATGGACTTTTGGTAGTACCTAGTATAGCAAAGTCCACAAAGGAGGTAGAGCTTTTTTGCATTTGACTCTAAAAGTCTGGAATAGTCTTCCTGATAATGTTCAGGGTTCAGACACACTTTTTCTGTTAAAATCTAGATTAAAGCATTCAAATAATGCATCTCATAATCATGGACTGAAGTTATATCTGATCAAAAGCACATTATTATTCTTTAGCTTGGGTTGAACTAAATAATTTACTTGGTTGGAACAGCAGCTATGCTAATTATGTCTGTTTGTTTCTCTGTTTTTAACTATGATTTACACACGCTTCATGGATGCAGAACACCTGAGAAGAAATGATGCCAACTCCTTAGATGATGCCAACCCTGAAACAACATACAGAACTACCAAATTGTGCTATAAGTTTGATTGCATCATAATAATTGATGTTAATAGTGTTTTTCATCTGTTTGATTACATCTTTAATTGATTTCTCCATACACTTCTGCCATACATAAACTAACAGTCACCACTGATAAGCTAATACTAAATATTTCATAATATTCTGTAAAGCTACTTTGCAGCGATTTGTACTGCGCTATATGGTATGAAGTGTAAAATAACCAGGCATGCCAGAGTCCCCACTGTCATAGGCTCCATTACAGTTCAGATGGATCTCTCAACCCTGTCAGGAGGGCCATTATTATCCAGAAGTGCTTTGCTAGTCATATACCAGGAAAATAAGAACTAGTGCTACGTTCTGTATTCCCACATGGAAAAAAACCTATATAAACATATTATGTTTCAATATAGGTTTTGATATAGGTTTCTTAATATATGTGACATATATAAAATTGGCCGTTTTCCTATATTATATGTACATATGTGCACACATATATATGTACATATATATGAACATATATATGTACATATATGCACACATATTTACACATATATGTACAAATATATACACATACATGTACATATATGCACACAGTGCATTTCAAGAAAAAGGTTATAAACACATAGCAGCAATGTAATGATCGTTTTCGTAGTTGGAAAAGTGTAAAAACGTTGTTAAAGTTGTTACAAATGAAATAAAACTAGGTTACTGGTTATTTATCTAAAACAACCAAACAAGTCAAAAACTATCAGATATGTTTTTGTTAAGCAACACGTGAAAAAGATGTGAGAGCTTGTAGCATTACAATTTAAAAATGGTGTTTTGTTACCAGCTAGAAAATAAAGAAAACTAGGTAATAGAGTTTTAGCATTTGTACCTTACCTCAAACTGAAAAAAAGAAACCAATGTAAAGCAGCGATACAAACCAGAAAAGTAGGAGTTTTGTCACGATGTTAGAGAAAAGTTAAAACAAAAGAAAAAAGATGGTAGGCATTTACGCTGATCTCAAAGAAAATACATCGGACCCCGTCTTTAAAACACCAGCACAAGATACTTGTCAAAACTATGTTGTACTTTACCACTAACTAAAATTTTACTGACAAGAGTTAAACAAAAGAAAAAAAAGATCTCAAAGCAAAGTGTTACGACGTCTCCGGCAGAGATGTACAGTATAGTAACGAAGTAGAACTAGAGAGAGAGAGAGAGAGAGAGCGCCGTCATTCACCGTCATAAAACAACACTAGCGCTGTCTTGCTCTCAAATTGCTCTCTATTTGTTTACATAGTTAATGTGCACTGTGAAGTAACATATACAAACAATGAACAGCTGTATTTTTATTAACTAATATTAACAAAGATTAATAAATACAGTAACAAATGTATTGATCATGGTTAGTTCATGTTAGATATTAGTCTAATACATTAACTAATGTAATGTTAACAAATCAAACCATATTGTAAAGTGTTACAAACAAATCATCCACTCAGAACACCTCTTGAAATGAGAATATAAGTGTGCTTACCCCATTTTTTTTAGTAAGAGTGGTTAGTAAGATTTAATCTTAATGAACTACTGTATTTTCAGGTTATTTATATGATAATGTGTGGAAAAATTACCTAAAAAAGAATTTAGCCTAGTTCAGACTGGAGTAAGGTGAAAACAGAAAAAAAGTGCAAAGCAAGTTGCTGTTAGCTCAGCCTGATCTCATAATCAAAACGTACATATTTAGAAGTAAATTCAAACTGTCCAATACGTATGTGCCTTTACGTATTTACAGTGTCATTTACGTATTATCTGGACGTAATTACAGGTTCGATACGTATCAAAATTTACGTAAAAAAAAACCTCAACTACGTACAGATTGAATGTGTTTTCTGACCAGTCAGTTATCCATAGAAATTTGCTCATGAAGCTGCTTTTCAATGCGTAACGGATTATTTTTTTAAATATTTATGTATATTTTCCCTTTTTAGAATTTTTTTGTGATAAATGTAAGATCCCTATACCTCACCCGAACCTAAACCTACCAATTTTATACAGAATGTTAAAAGAATAAAACATAAAACACAATTTTTGTAAAAATATAACATTAAAACGTTATTTTGAACCACTAACGTTAATCTTACACCTACCCCTAAACCTACCCATAACCATTTCTAAAAACTACATAACGTTACTGTTATACATAAACAAATAACAGACAAACAAACATAATGTTAATCATTTATTTTTTGCGAAAAAATATCAAAAGTTGTACCAAAAGTAGTTCAAATGATAATGAGTTCCAGTCGCAGTCCTCTCTGGAGGTAATAGTTTCTATAGGGTACAGAGCAGAATTTAATTAAATTTATTAATCCGTGAAATTATGAATCTGTCTTCTCTCCGTGAAGGCGCACTGGCGCAGTAGTGATCCCTTACGAAAATTAACCATGGTTTTACTACAAATAAAACCAAAAAACCATGGTCACTATAGTTTAACCATGGTAACCACAAATTAACCATGGTTTTGCTAAATTAACCATAGTTTAACCATGGTATTTGTAGTAAATCTGTGGTTATACAAATGGTAGTCAACACGCCAAAAAACCATGGTTTACTACAGTTTTACTATAATAAAACCATGGTTATTTTTCGTAAGGGATGTGTCTTTCTTGAATTATTCGTTCATTTTGAACGAATCTTTAATGTGACTCGGGAAGAACGAGTCATCTCGGGGAGTGATTCGTTCAGTCGTGCATGCGCATTATTCTATAGGTTCTGTTCTAGTAGTAGTGATTCACCTGTCAGTCAATGCAGTCTTGAGCCGGAAAGAGAATTGATTAGTTCATAATTCGGGTCTATCGGGTTTTTGACTCGTTCCTTAATCACGTGACAGCCACATACGCTAAACCCAATTGCAGTCTGAGCCGGAAAGAGAATTGATTAGTTCATCTCATGAGTCTTCGGATCGAGTCATTCCTTAATCACGTGACAGACCCATAGCCTACGCTAAAACCATAGACAGTAAAATAATGCAGTATTGAGCCGGAAAGAGAATTGATTAGTTCATCTTTCGGTTCTTCGGGTTGTGTGTTCTTTTGTCCCGT
This sequence comes from Carassius carassius, assembly GCF_963082965.1. NCBI lineage: Eukaryota > Metazoa > Chordata > Actinopteri > Cypriniformes > Cyprinidae > Carassius > Carassius carassius. The sequence goes on along the minus strand of NC_081756.1, from coordinate 34,284,374 downwards.
GATGTGACAACATTGGCTAGAGTAATTATTAAATCAGATTGTCTGTATAAACCATACTTTTGTAACATATGACACTCTATAAACATTAAAAACACAGTGTACATACTTTTGAATTGTTGTTTATTGTTTATTTTTGTGCCAGAAAAGCTTTGTAACAAAGAGGACAACTATTCCAAAATAAATCAAAATAATAAAAAAGTAAATAATTAAAAATAAAATTAAACTTAAAAGATAATAAAGCCACAGGGTCTAATAACCTTAACAAATGAACTTTAAAAGTACAATATAAAAAAAGAAAAAAAAAAGAAAAACTAAATATTGCACAACAAGCTTTGCTTTTTTTATATAATAATTTAAAATGAATATGTTTTAAAATAAATAACACTTTTGTGCCAAAATAAAAACTTTATATCAAAGAGGATAACTATTCCCCAAATAAGTTTAAACCATTTAAATAAAAATAAATGAAAATTAAGAGATACTAAAGCTACGGAACCTTATAACAATAATAAATTACCTTTAAAATCACAACAACAACAACAAAAATATTGCACAACAAGCTAGTCTTTTTCTAAATAAATAAAAATAAATAAGCTTTAAAATAAATAACACACTGTGGCTATATTTTTAGGACTTGCTTTAAGGCATGTTTGCATTTAAAAAAAAACAAGCTCCCTGACCTCGGATGGGCTGAGTCTGTTTCTTCTATCTGAAATAATCTGCCCAGTTTTAGAAAAAATTATTTCAGATGGCACAGATGTGGCCACAATGCAAAGTCTTGTCTTTGTGACTTCAGAAAGAACATCTCCTCCACCAGGCCAGAGGGTCTGATGTGCGGGGTAAGAGTGGCTCTGCAAGGTAGGCCTGCACCTTTATAGCATCTGATGTCTTAGAAGAGGTAGCAGAAGGCCTCAAGCTTGCTACCCTCTCGTCAAAGTCTTCCCAAAACATGGCCCCTGCACTGGCAGTCACACCAGGATCTGAACTATCCTCCTCACTCTTAGCTGGGTTAAAACTGTTAAAGCTGAAGTTATCATAACCTTAATGTTTTAAACTAACATTAATAATTCAAATTCAAAATTTTATTTGCTTTTATTGTATATGGCATTATGTCCTTTTTTGAGCAATCTTCTTATACATATATTACACCAATATGTCAAGTCTGCCTAGGAAAAGCAATTATTATACCAGCAAACTCAAAATTGGAGTAAAAATGAACAAACTAGTCTATAAATACTTTTTATTGTAAGCTTGGATTATTATATTATTATATAGCCTAGTGTTTATTTACCGATAGACAGTCAAAAAGACAAATTAATCAATATTTTATTTATAACAGGGTTTTATTTATTTATAAAATAATAACAAACCACAGATCCTCAACAAACAGTAACAAAAACACAGTGACAGAAAATGTGAGAAATAGCGTATGGGGCTGTCACGTGATTAAGGAACGAGTCAAACTCGACCCGAGACCCGAAAGACTCATGAGATGAACTAATCAATTCTCTTTCCGGCTCAAGACTGCGTTAGTTTTGCGTATGGGTCTGTCACGTGATTAAGGAACGAGTCAAACTCGACCCGAGACCCGAAAGACTCATGAGATGAACTAATCAATTCTCTTTCCGGCTCAAGACTGCGTTAGTTTTGCATATAGGGCTGTCACGTGATTAAGGAATGACTTAAACCCGAGGACTTCTTGTCAGATAAGAGGTGAGGTGAGCTAATCACAGACTAAAGACCCAGGTAAAGAATGATTTTTTTTGTATCTTATAGCATTTTAGTTTTGTATTGTTTTTAGTATGATCAACGTTTGCGTAAGTACTAGATGTGTTGGGGAAGTAACACGTAACATTTTCATTACATTTTGCCAAAATTAACGAAATGACTCGAAAAAAAATTCGTTCATTATGCTGAACGAGACTCAAAAGTCCGAGTCGGTAAAATGATCGGAACTTCCCATTTATATCAAACTTATACTCTTTGATATAAAGTTTTTATTTTGGCACAAAAGTGTAATTTATTTTAAAACGTATTCATTTTAAATTATTATATAAAAAAAGCAAAGCTTGTTGTGCAATATTTAGTTTTTCTTTTTTTTTTCTTTTTTATATTGTACTTTTAAAGTTCATATGTTAAGGTTATTAGACCCTGTGGCTTTATTATCTTTTAATTTTATTTTTAATTATTTACTTTTTTATTATTTTGATTTATTTTGGAATAGTTGTCCTCTTTGTTACAAAGCTTTTCTGGCACAAAAATAAACAACAATTCAAAAGTATGTACACAGTGTTTTTTAATGTTTATAAGATGTTACAAAAGTATGGTTTATACAGACAATCTGATTTAATAATTACTCTAGCCAATGTTGTCACATCACGGGACAAAAGAACAAACAACCCGAAGAACCGAAAGATGAACTAATCAATTCTCTTTCCGGCTCAATACTGCATTATTTTACTGTCTATGGTTTTAGCGTAGGCTATGGGTCTGTCACGTGATTAAGGAATGACTCGACCCGAAGACTCATGAGATGAACTAATCAATTCTCTTTCCGGCTCAGACTGCAATTGGGTTTAGCGTATGTGGCTGTCACGTGATTAAGGAACGAGTCAAAAACCCGATAGACCCGAACTATGAACTAATCAATTCTCTTTCCGGCTCAAGACTGCATTGACTGACAGGTGAATCACTACTACTAGAACAGAACCTATAGAATAATGCGCATGCGCGACTGAACGAATCACTCCCCGAGACGACTCGTTCTTCCCGAGTCACATTAAAGATTCGTTCAAAATGAACGAATCGTTCAAGAACGATACATCACTAATTCGAATCATAACGAGCGCGGGCTTTGACTGTGACAGACGCTGTTGCTGAGAATGAAGATGAAGATCGATTGATATGGTTATGTTCCTTGCAAACATCTGGATTCTAAAGATGGAGTACAGCAAACAAATAAAATGGATGTGATTTGTAATTGTATGCTGTGCTTTTGTGTATCTATGTGTTGCAGCATGCACAGAAATGTTATTTCCTATGAAGTAGATGAGTAAACTGCTTTCAATAAATTCAATAAAAACATTTATTGATATGACAATTAAATACAACAGATTTAAATCATTAAAGCCACGATTTTAATATTAATACATGGGAATTCATATAAATTCACACTGTACGTTCGATTATTTACGTTTTTTTAGCTGCTAACACGTAAGTATTTGTACGTTTTACTGCTATAAATACGTCTAAGTTGTACATTTTTATGTGCATGAAAACGTAAGTAAATGTACGTGTGGTAGAACCACATTAAACGTAAAAATACATACGTATTCTCATGAGATCACGTTGGTTAGCTAGCTGTTAATTTTATTCAATTGTATATGGTAGAAAATTTGACTATTAGTCAAAATAAACTTTTTGGTAATTAAATCAAAGTACTGACAAGAAACAAAGCATCTCAACTTGTCTGCATCTCAAGTGGTCTTCGCGCACTCCCGTTTCTCATGATGCATGGTTGGTTGTATCAAGTTAGGCCTACAGGGTTTTGCAAGTAATTGCAGAGAAGTACTAAAGCAGAATCCATGAAGGATCTTTGGTTATGGGGTTTCTTAAGTTTTTTTTTTTTTTATATAGAATTATGGTGGATAACTGACTTTAATTGAATTAATTTGGCTTTTATCAATAGTGTCACAGCAGTTATTACACAATACACTCACCTATAATGTTGCTCACGTTATCATTCTGTGAAGGTAAAACTATATTTTTTTTTGTCTCTTTTCAGAGCAAGCATGACTGCCACTTGAGTAGATACGAGGAACTCACATCTGCAAAGCGAAAGAAGAAGACTGTGATTCCCTCCCCTTCCATCAAGCAGGCCACATTAATGGGTAGCTGGAACACGATGCCTCAGAGATCCATCGACAAGGCAATCATGAAGTATGTTGTCCGAGGACTTCAGCCTTTCAACATTGTAGAGCAAGTAGCTTTCCGCGATTTTGTGTTAGACCTGGTGCCAAATAGCAAAATAATGACAAGAATCACACTCACATCAATGATTGATGATGCTGCCAAACAGATGAAGATCAAGATTATTGAGGCAATGAAAACTGTTGACCACATCGCAACAACCACTGACTGCTGGTTAGCCAGGCGGCGTAGTTTCATTGGGGTCACGGCTCACTGGCTGGACCCGGAAAGTTTAAAAAGGTGCTCAGTGGCCCTGGCCTGTAAAAGATTAAGAGGCTCTCACACTTTCGACCTTCTGGCAAATGCACTTAATGATATCCATGCTGAGTATGACATTCGGGGGAAGATAGTCAGAACAACCACGGACAATGGCTCCAACTTCATTAAAGCCTTCAAAGTCTTTGGTGAAGATGGAAATAACAATGCTGGTGCTCTAGTTCAGGAGGAAGAGGAGGAGGAAGAAGAAGCAGACAAAGATGATGAGGAGGTAGAGTTTGTCGATGTATCTTCACTTTTGGATGAGGATGATGGTTTTGAGTTCAAGCTCCCAAAGCACCAGCGTTGTGCATGCAACATTCTTAACCTAATAGCCACTGCCGATGCCAGCAAGGCAGTGTCCAATGACTTGTACAAGAAATTATACTACTCAACATTTGGCAAGTGCAATGCACTTTGGAATAAGTGTTCAAGATCCTCAACAGCAGCTGAAACTGTGGAAGATGCTTGCTCCCTCCAGCTTGTGCAAACAAATGCAACAAGGTGGAACTCTGTGTTCATGGCTGTGGAGAGACTGCTCAGGATAGTGAAAGAAAAGGGAGAGGCAACAATGAGAGTTTTCTGCACAGATTTGAAGGTTCCAATGTAAGCTTAAAAATGTTTCATATGGTAGTCCTTCTGTTCAAACTCAATTCTGGTCCATATTGTCTACTTGTACAACATTGAATTGAATGATTAACATTGAACGATGTACCAATTCATTGCATGATAATCATCCAATCATGTAGGAATGTTTGGCCCTATGATGGAATACCCAGAGCTGGTGGCCGCTGCTATTCTGCTTCCAAAATTCAGGACAAATTGGACACAGGAAGATGAGACAATCAAAATAGGTAAGAAATATAGTGTATGGGTGCATTATTTGTGTATTTTACCAATTTGCAATCACGATTCACACATACAGTACCGCTCAAAAATTGGGGATTTGAATTTTTTTTATATGGAAACACACATGAGCTTGTCCTGTATATAAGATGTTGCAAACATACCTATAAACAGGGCATTATGATGTTAGAGTGAGAAATGATGTGGTATGGGAGCCTTCCTCTTTAGCCTTGTAGTATGGCAGCCAAGCCTTCCTGTCTAAGGTCTGCCAGGCTGTAAATGCTGCAAAAGACTTTTTGTTTAAGGGAATTATTTGAAGTATAAAGTCGTCATTTCTATTAAAATCATTTACTGACAATGTCATCATGTCAAATATGTGGTTACTGTCATGATGGGTTGAAACTATTATTATTGTTTATAACACACTCTTACATTTCAGGAATGGACTATATCAAACGAAGCATTGAAGACCCCTCGTTGCAGTCTAGTGAGGTCAACAGGTCCAGCTCATCTGATGAAGGCACAAGACAGCGCCAAACAGCTAGATGCGCACTTGTCATGTTCAGCAGATAACATGGACTTGCTCAAGTCTTTTCAAGCTGTGTGCAAGTTGTCTGTTAAGTTAAACACACCCCTTCCAGCATCAGCAACCTGTGAGAGGCTTTTTAGTATCGCAGGATTAGTCTTTAGCCCTAGAAGAGCGAGACTGAATACGTTCAATTTTGAAAACCAACTACTTTTGAGGTTAAACCAAAGATTTCTAACTTCCTAAATACGACTGCTTTATGCATACCAGTTTAAGAAGGGAATAAGCTGTGGAGGAAAAAAAGCACAAGGTGGGAAGAGAGGGTAGAGATGCTTTAAAGGGGAAGGGGCATATTTGATCTGTTTTTGTTTACAAATATTTAAGCTCAGTGTTTTTTGATGCTCTAATCACTTTTGTTTTTACATAAGAAATACTTGAATGTGGCCTACTGGCTTTTGAGATCTTTTAGTTGCCCTTACAAGTTGAGGGTGAAAAGAAAATGTGTAACTTCCAAAAATGACTGCTTTATGCACACTAGTTTAAGAAGGTAATAAGCTGTGGAGAAAAAAAAAAAACAAGCAGGGAAGAGAAGGGAGGGAAGTTTTAACGGGGGAAGGGACATACTTAATCTGTTTATGGTTTACAAAAAGTTACAGTCAAAGGAATTGTGATTGTGATCCTTTAGGTTAATCATTTGAAATAATAAAAACAATATGTTCAAACTTTTGACTACTTTCTTTAAAAACTACATAACACAATACTTGTACTTTTACTTTCAGTACTTGAGTAGTACATTTTAAAATAGACTACTTGCAATACTTAAGTAAAAAAAAGTTAAATACTTTAGTACTTCTACTTAAGTGTGGTGCTTAAAGAGCACTTCAACTTCTACTCAAGTCACTTTTTTGATAGAGCACTTGTACTTTTACTCAAGTCTGGGTCTCTAGTACTTTATACATCTCTGGTCTCCGGTAACATTAGATCGACTCAAACTAAAAAAAGAAGCTAACGTAAAGCAATGTTATAAACCAAGAAAGTAGGCGTTTGTCACGTCGGGTGAAAAGTTAAAACAAAAGAAAAAGAGGTAACTTAGGCATTTACGCTGATCTCAAAGAAAATACATCGGACCCCGTCTTTAAAACACCAGCACAAGATACTTGTCAAAACTATGCTGTACTTTACCACTAACTACAATTTTTAAAATCTAGACTGTTAAACGAAAGAAAATAAAAAGATCCTCCGGCAGAGTTGCGAAGCCTTCCGTAAAACAACCTCCCGGCACCGATGAACCAGTTAGAATGAGGCTTGGGAATGCTCCGGAAATAAACCACGCCTCCAGCGCTAGAGAGGGCCGGGCTGTAGGTGTGATAGCAGCATCAAATAGATTTAAATGTTACAATAATTAAACTAAGTAGTTTTTAATAAATAGACATCAGTCCTTAATTAGTGAAAACTTTATATCCGTTTAAACATATGGTCAATTTTTACTTTTTAAATGATGTAGGCCTATATGATTTTTATTTACTTTTAGTCTTAAAAAAAATAAAAAAATTTTTAAAAAAAAAAATCGTTGAAAAAAGCGTTATTTGTTTTTAATGTGTTAAGTTAATTACTTTAATCTTTGACTAGTCTAAATCTAGACTATCTCCGTCGATAGATCTTTCTGTCAATTAACACACACACACACAAACACACTTTCCTTCTGGCAAGTTTGTGTCGTGTTATCTAGTAAATAAACCAGACATATGTAATTAAAAGTACTTGGTTTAACAATATAGCAGGGAATAGACATCATCTCATCTTTTTCTTAAGTGTTGTTTTATTTATTTTACATTTATTTTGTTTTATGATGTACAGAGTGTGATCAAAAATTAAGTGTAATCTCAGACCGTATTTGTAAATCTACCAGTAATGTACGTCTTTATGTTTTTAATGTTTAAAGCATCGAATAAAAAATAAAAAACACACACTAACACTTCCCCCACCTCCCTAATAACGTTGGTCGCAAAGGTTTAAATGTATGTTAAAAGAATTAAACAAAGTAATGTTTTTAATAACAACACATCAGTTCTCATTTGATGAAAACATTCTACCTGGTTTTAATATTAGACCGATGTTTTTACTTTAAAATTAGGTTTACCTATACGGTTTAATTTTTTCATCTCAACAAATTTCCTTGTTGGAAAAAAGTGTTGTTTTATTTAATTTTAATAAGTCACTTACACATACTTTAGTAGTCTAAATCCTTGAATACGTCTTTTATGTTGTCAATATTAACTTCTATCATTGCTATATCGTTGCTATATCAATTAAAACATGCGTTTAGGCAAACACAAATATTAAACAGGAATGAATGTGATATGTCAAGATGGGCTTTTCTTGCCAAAGAAACTTTTACAACATTACAGGAAAGGGTAAATATTTCATCTCAAGTAGTGCGTAGAAACGTGTCTGGTGTCTTTGTGTTTATTGTTACGACCATGTCAGCGAAGACTGTAAAACATCTAAAGGTTTTTGGGGTTTGCAACTCAACTGTAATCTAATTAGTTTTCCGGGGTTCTGGTGTTGTAAATGGTGTGCTGCTGGTCAGCTAAAGTAAAAAAAAAAAAAAAATTGTGTATTCAGTGATCGAAGGGTGACAATTTCAACTTTATGGCTTAGACCTGGGATCGCAATGTTAGCTGAAAGTTCATTTACTGGTCAAAAGGATGTGAAATCTTTTAACAAGTCAGACCATAGAAAAATGTAGTTTAATTCGAATTAATTTAGTTTATTTTAGTTACATTTATAATCTTTATTAACCCCTAGATCTTTCAACCTCAACATAGATGTAATGAGAATGCAAACAAGTACACAAACACAACCATACAATCATAAACACACACACACACACACACACAAAAATGTAAACATACAGAAAACATGAACATGTAACCAAACAAATACAAATATACACTCAAACAAGTACATAAATACACAAACAAACAAAATAGGTCACAAACACGAAAATACCAATATTAGATTAAAAATGAGTTGTCATAAGTTTTCTTTGAAACCAAAAGTGTTTGTTGCTACAAATGTCTCACAGAACTTTATACAATAGATTAGACGTCCTTTCTCACTTTCCAAATGGTGTTGTTAACCATGATGTTTAAAATAGTTTAAAAAAAGTATTATTTTTTAGCTTTCGTGTAGGATTCATGTCAGTACTCAAATGTTTTTAGCAAGAGTCCAGAGACAGATGAAAATAGATGTGTGAAGTAAAAAAAGTAAGAGTTTTTAATGACAGACTAAATGCTTTAGGTTGTTTAAAACAATTGAGTTTATGAATTTCTCTTGAATGTGTGTACGGTACCCGTTGCATACATGAAGCAGAAGAAATACATAAACGCATTGTGGTTGATGTTAAACAATAAAAAATATTATTTATATATCATAACTTACTTTCTTTTCAAAACACAATAAACATTCTTATGACTTTTTTAACTGCGAACAACCGGTTTGGTTGGAAAATAAAAAATAAATAAAAACATATTATGTTTCTTAGTTAGAATGCTTATAGTTTGTAGTAAAATCACATATAGAAGCTAAAACATTAGTCTTTCAAACCACACACACACACACACACACACACACCTCACAAAACCACCAACAAGGACCTTAAGTTTTTGTTTTAACGTTTAGCTGTAGCTGAGACCTTGGTGGAATTATTTTACGCACAGTTTTGGGGAGGTTACTATGAACTTTGTAATAGCTTATAGATCACAAATTACCCTATTTAAAATCTAAAAGGTTGTGCAACTATATCAATTTCTTTAAAAAAGTAATGTAACTGATAACATTTGATTACATGTTTTAAGACTTGTAATATTTTCAACCATTAATCTTTTGAAGCATGTAAAAAGGACGGGTTTAACATTAGAGTGGTCGACAACTAATGACCGTCAGACTTTTCAAAATCCTTCATCATTTTAATTAGGATTGTGATCGTGATTTCATTTTAAAGCTCAACCACCAAGATATCAGATTTGCTTGGAGATTAAATACATATTTAAAAACACAACAAGAAAGTTTAACAGCTATGATACTGTTTTGAAATCAGGTTTTTCCACACCTATGAAGGGAAATGCCACGGCATCTAACAAGGGGTTGGTAAAACACTACAATTTAACAAATATATATACATCAGCCAAATAGGAAATTAGCATAGGTCTTTAACTTCTGAAACATCTGACTCATATTTTAGAGTAGTTAAGGTAGTTTATGAAATATATCAATTAAATCTGGTCGTGTGTGAAAAAATATTCAGATGTAACATTTTCATAATTAACAGCAATTTAATTATTTTTTCTCACTGACTGTAACTGATTACATTTATTTTTGTAATCAAAGGATATAATTTAGCTATATGTAACTAGTCGATCCCCCTAACAATGATTAAGTGTTCTAACAATAATAGATGGTGAAAGAGTTCATTACCCTCTTTAACTTTAAAAATGTGGACAGTGTCGCTTAACACTAGTTTGGCAAACAAGGGTTTGCTCTTAAAACAACACCAGACCCCGACTTGAAAGCACCGTAGCAAGTATAGCCATTGCAGAAATGTATTATAGAGATGCAGTAAGATAAACTCTGGATGCACGATTGACCGAATTATGACATGTTTACCATATTATTACAAGGCCCTGCTTACCTATTTTTATGATGAAATATGTCTGTAAAAATAAACAAGCATACACACAATCTCCAGAATGGGGTCTGATGATGGGCGTTCATCATTTCATGATGAAGACAGACTGGATATTCAGACCACAGCAGCAGGAAACGATTGTCTTTTTCTAAAGATAAAGACAATTATTTGGTTTCAGGACACACGAATCCTAATGGTTCACAAGACAACATAACAACGGTTGCTCCATTACAGTATAGCCAACCCTATTTTAGCCTGTTTTAGCACATGTACAGTATATCGTATTATTGTTGAATATAGTCGTTTAGTCTAAATATGTGTTAACAGTTATTTTATTGTTGTTATATGTATTATATGTTTTTTTTTTTACAAAGGGGTTAAATTTAATACGTTTAACTAAAACCTCATTCAAGCTATGTAGATCTTCAGATCAGGGAACTACAATACCCATCATACACCTCAGGCTTCAAACAGGCCGTCGTGGATATTGTATGTGGCAACGCTCTAAATCATTGGACATCTGATTAAACACATGTGCAGATAACCTAAATAAAGTTGTGAAGTATACGCACCTACCTTGTTGTGATGTTACAAACCTCTTTTTTGTGATCTGTTTTAGTGATGCAAAGTCCGATTCACTTCTGAAAAATGATTCATTTGGACAGTTTGGTTCAATGAACCGATTCATAGGGCCCTTAAGTCATTTTCGCAGTTATGTCAGTACACATTTTTTTTCTTCTATCAACTCAAGAGTCATTTTATTTCCGTGAATCATCTAAATAAATTTATTGTGTGAACACATATTGGTGGTTATTATCATCTGTTCATTTAAGTTAATGCTGAATCATCTAAATAAAGTTAACTGTGTGAACACATATTGGTGGTTATTGTCTTTTGTTCATTTAAGTTAGTGATGTTTGTGTTCGCAGTTTTAGGCACAGTGCCTCTGTCGTTTGTTTAGCTTAAACATCAGTTTTTAGTCAGTTACAAAGGTGTCAGGCATTAAGTTTTTGTATTTTTAACTAACCTTATTATGACAGAGTTACAGGTTTCGGGGGTTTTTGGTGAGTGTAAGCGGTGAAAACTTAAATGTGACCGTCGAGTAACGTTAGCTACTCAAACAAAGAAAAATTGTGTAAGTGTTCATTAAGATGCCGAAATGAAAATAAGCGTACAAATATTCATAATGACAATAAGTACAATATACCCTAAAAACACAATAGCCCCTGCTAAGTACACCTACAATTTGCTAGAGTGGTGAGATATTTACTTTTACATTTAAGAAGCATGGTCTTTTAAATAATATAATAAATAAAAAGAAAACAGATTGAATAAAAAAAGAATAGAGCAAGTTAGAGATCTTTATACACACACACACACACACACATATAAATAGATATAAACTGCAATGTTTTTCATAGCGTTACACTTTGAAACCAGAACGATATGTTACCATGATTTTGTTTCTGTTTGAATCTGTTTACTGCAGTTTCCTAATTGCAATGGTTTGGTCTTACGCTTAGGGCCTTATACGAGTCCTTTTATTAGTTTTTGATCTCATGTTAACCGACCTCTTTGTTCATACAAAGCAATATTTCTGTGAATTTGGTTATTAAAATATTGCTTTAAACATCGTCTTCATTCGAGACGTTTACTTAACATCGTTATATTATCCTTTATAGATATAAGATATGTTGCTTATTATTATTGAATTATTAACAAACAAGCCAAAATATCACGGCCGACTCGAGTGATCATCTTGGGCGGAGCCATCTCGGGTGTGACCAATGTTTATGACTTCCTGATGACAACCCCCTATCGTGTACATTATACAAGGGGTTGAGGGTGGGTCCGATCACTAAAACCAACAAAGACCGTCTGATAAATGCTACAGTTGCCTGCTGTGAACAATAAACTATACAATAAATAAATAAACCGGAAATTCATCGTGAATTAAAACAGTACATCCGCATTCGGCGACAAAGTTCTATATCGATTAGGGCCAAAGTTTATGCCTTGGAAAGAATCGAATTCTGAAAAAGTCGTCTGACGCTGCACAAACGCCCCATGGAGGGTAAATGGAGCGGCGCTGATGAGGTCGAAAAACTGGAGTGCACCGCGGGAAACAACTGTTTTGTAAAAGACATTATCGACCCTGTTTTTAAACTACACTACAGAGGACAGATGATCGTCCAAGATGATCACTCGAATCGGCCATGATATTTTGGTTTGTTTGTTAACAATTCAATAATAATAAGCAACATATCTTATATCTGGTTCAATTATTAGCTGGTTCAAGTGTGTATAATTAGGGTTAAAGCTAACAGGGGCGTTACACAAGATCCTGGGCCCTATGCATAGGCAGTCCTGATGAAAATATCCAGGTAAAATAAAATATATTTCAGATTCATACTTTTCAAGGGCCCTCTCTTCCTTTGGGGCCCTGGTAATCAGTACTGGTTTTACCCCCAGTCCGACCCTGGGAGCTAAACTATAAAGGACACTGGCCCTCTAGAACAGAGTTTGGAACTGTAAGGTCAAATTATTATGTATTATGTACTTTATTCTCATTTTATTTACTTAATAATGCTGCTTTTGTTGAAATTATGTCTGTGGTCAAAAATGTATATGACTGATGCCTTGGCACAGTGCACACACACACATGCAAAGCTCGGGATATGACAAATGCACGCAGCAAGGCTAGAAGGGATACTAGTGCTTGCATAGACTAGTCGGCGCTGTCGAAAACTATCGACTACTCCAGCATACATTAACCATAATGCATACAAAGTGTTTACAAGTACGACGTGAATTTTAGAATTACAATATTCCGTGGAGCTGTTACTATATGACCTTATCTATGTTGCATGTAAAAATAAAATATGTAATGTAATAATTAGGGTTGTGCCTGAAGCCGAATACCTTATTCGGAATGGCAAGGATAATGGCTTAAAAAACGAATAACGGACAAGGAATAATTCTGCCTGAATACTCAGCTGAAGCTGACACAGTATGGTGTTTGCTAGATAACAGATGAGCCAGGGGATCAGCGCAATATTATACACAGAGTGTGAAGTGAATGAATGTAAACTTTATGAGCAAAAGAGCACAAATCAATCACCGCATTGCTGTTTCCTCTCTGTGCATCTCTCAGAAATCAGAGCGTTGCAAGAGTAATTTAACCTATAATAATACATCATACACGTTATAGTATTTGTATATATTTAAAAGGCAATGATTTAAAGCTTAGGCTATGATATGATACGAATGAATGGAATAAGCACAGCGTGCTCACCAATCAAACAGCAGTGTTGCGCGTCTCAGTCTCTCAAAAACCAAACCAGTTCTCTCTCTCAGTAGGCTAATAATCAGCTTAGATACGGATACATTGTCTACTTGGCCTACATGTTTGCATTTTCACCTTTTGCTGGTTTGCGCGGCACACACACATCTGTTTAGAACTTCATTAACATTAAGACTCGCTTAAAGAGTTAATGTAATGGAAACGTGCGCCTTGAATGGATTCAGCCGTGTTCAAATGAACACTAAACGTTTTTCATGACATCTCTCTGCTTGCATGATAAATATTATTTTAGAAATTAATAATTATTTTAGTTTAACACGACATAGCCTACTTGTTCAGTGATAACTACGAAAAAAAAATATAAAAAATCATAACGGTCTTATCAAGTAACTGTACGATGTTGTATCCGAATGCAGATAGGAAACATTTTGTCATTGTTACAGATACAAATACTGACTTTTACATTAAAATTTAAATATGTGATTTCATAATTATAAAGTTTTAAAAATTTACATATGTAATTGTTGCATAAGGCTATACATTAATAAGCGTTAATTGATTAAAAAAACTATTTACTTTGTTTTCATTTACAATGGCATGAACCACGAGTAGTCGAGTAACTGTCACGGTTGGTAAACTGTGATCTCTGGGTTTTGCACTTTGTGGGTGAAGTCTGCGTGTTACGCGTCAGCACTGATTAGTTTGTGGGCGTCTCCGTTAATTGTCATCAGCAACAGCTGTCACTCATTACTCATCCCTATACATTGGCTTGTCTAGCGTCTTGTGTTCGTGAGAGCGTTGTTTCATGTTTGTAACCTATGCCTTGCTTTCTTGTGTGTTTCTGTGTTGGATGTCCGTGTCTCCCCGGAATCCCATCCACTCTACGCAACCCACCACCAAGCAACACCACTTACCTTCGGCTTGCTTCCCCGCAGTTCCTGTGCCACCCTCTCCTGCTGCCAACTCACCTCCGCCTTCCGGATTCGTCATTCCTCACCACCATCTTGGACTGTGCATTCCTCCCAGCGTTATTTGTGTCTCAGTTTTGTATTGTCTCATTGTCTTCATTAAATCTCATTTATCTCGCACTTGCTTCCTGCCACTCCTTCACCCAGTCGTTACAAAATGCTCTCACCAACCATGGAAGCAGCGAGCACCACTTCACTGTCTGAATTCATTCACCACAGCGTCAACCGCATGGATCAGCAGCAGGAGAGCATCATGAACACCGGACGCGCAATCCAAGTGCTGGTGACACAGGTGTCCGAGCTCACCCAGCAGATTCATCAACTCACCTCTCCCACTGCGCCCACCGCACCGCCTGCGCCTGCTCGTCCCCCAAGAGACCTCCCAGGACCACTTCTGGCCAGAGCCGCGACTTCCGGCGCCAAAGAGTTACTCCGGTGAGCCAAACTTTTGCAAGACTTTCCTTAACAAATGTTCCATACATTTTGCATTGCAGCTCCGCACCTTCGCGACAGAGGAGTCCAGGGTTGCGTTTGCTCTTACCCTACTCTCTGGCAGGGGCGCCTTATGGGGGACGGCGGTGTGGGAGAATCAACATCCGTGTTGCGCCTCATTCCACTCCCTCTCCGAAGAGATAAAACTGGTCTTCGATCGAGCCGCGGCCGGCAGGGAGGCCGCTCACCAGCTCTCAGACCTGAAACAAGGAAAATCATCAGTGGCGGACTATTCCATTCAGTTCCGCACCTTGGCGGCCGCGTGCCAGTGGAACGAGGCGGCGCAGTGGGATCGATTCCTGCATGGGCTGGCCGACCGTGTTCAGAAGGAGATCTACCTCCTCGAGCTGCCCCAACGCTCAACGGCCTTCTCGACTTGGCCCTTCGGGTGGATGCTCGGATTAATCGCCTGGGCAGACAAGTCAGTCCTACACGCCATTACGTCTCTCCGGAAAGGGGCCGCTCGAGTCGAGAGAACATGGTCGGTCCCGTCTACGATCACGAACTCATGCAGGTGGGTAGAGCTCGGCTTTCCCGGAGGGAGAGAGAGCGGCGGAGGTCCCAAGGACTGTGTTTATATTGTGGTGGCTCGGAGCATTCCATCCATTCATGCCCGGTAAAAGAGCCAGCCCGGTAGTAAGTTTTAGGCTACTATCGGGTGGGATCTCCGCCGGGAAGTCCTCAACCACATCATCGACTCTCCTTCCGGTGAAACTGCGGTGGGAGAACAGCACTCACGACTGTCACGCCCTTCCGGACTCTGGGGCCAAAGGTAATTTCATTGACTCTCTCCTTGCACATCACTTGAACCTTCCTGTCCTTTCTGTTTCTCATCCCATCCATGTCACCGCACTCAATGGCCAGGAACTGCCACACGTCACCCAGTACACTGAACCCATCACTCTGCTCACCTCAGGCAATCACAGTGAAACCATATCCTTTTACCTCATGGACTCCCCTGTAGCTCCCATTGTTTTATGTCAACCCTGGTTAATCAAACATAATCTACGAGTGGATTGGGGTTCCAACACTGTCACCTTGTGTAGTGAAAGTTGTCATGAGTCTTGTCTGGTTTCTACTTGTCCTGTTGTGCCTGTTTCTGTCTTTCAGAAAGAGACCATGGTGTTATCAGACGTGCCCGCAGAGTACTTGGACCTGAAGGAGGTGTTCAGTAAGTTCCGTGCTGCTTCTCTTCCTCCGCATCGTCCCTACGACTGTGCTATAGATTTAGTGCCAGGTAAGTCTCCGCCTAAAGGCAAACTCCGCAAACTTTACTCTCTTTCTATTCCGGAGAGTGAGGTCTTGGAGAAATACATTTCTGATTCCTTGGCATCGAGGTTCATCTGCCCTTCCTCTTCTCCAGCGGAGGCGGGATTCTTTTTTGTGGGTAAGAAGGATGGTTCTCTGCGACCTTGTATTGACTACCGAGAGCTGAACAACATCATAATAAAGAACACCTATCCGTTACCGTTGATGTCTTCAGCTTTCGAGAGGTTACAGGGAGCATCCGTATTCACAAAATTGGATTTACGTAACACTTATCATTTGGTCCGCATCAGGAAGGGGGATGAATGGAAAACCGCCTTTAACACCCCTAGAGGGCACTTTGAATATTTGGTGATGCCGTCCGGCTCTCCAACTCACCAGGGGTTTTCCAAGCACTCGTTAATGACGTGTTGAGAGACATGGTAGATCAGTTTATATATGTTTACCTGGATGACATACAGATTTTTTCTTCATCTCTCCAGGGACATGTTCAACATGTCAGACGTGTCCAAAATAAAACCCGTGTTTTATTCACGTATTAATCCGCCTACCCCGGTTCCCCCACCGCCGCGTCTCGTAGATGGGGAACCGACCTATTTGGTTAATCGTATTCTGGACTCGAGACGGAGGGGACGAGGATTCCAGTACTTGGTGGACTGGGAAGGTTACGGTCCGGAGAAGAGGAGTTGGGTACCTGCTAGGGACATACTGGATCACTCCCTTATTGATGATTACAATCAGCAGGTAGGCCCTTCTGGGAACTCCAGGAGGCGTTCTTAGAGGGGGGGGGGGGGTACTGTCACGGTTGGTAAACCGCGATCTCTGGGTTTTGCACTTTGTGGGTGAAGTCTGTGTTACGCATCAGCACTGATTAGTTTGTGGGCGTCTCCGTTAATTGTCATCAGCAACAGCTTTCACTCATTACTCATCCCTATATATTGGCTTGTCTAGCGTCTTGTGTTCGTGAGAGCGTTGTTTCATGTTTGTAACCTATGCCTTGCTTTCTTGTGTGTTTCTGCATTGGATGTCCGTGTCTCCCCGGAACCCCATCCACTCTACGCAACCCACCACCAAGCAACACCACTTACCTTCGGCTCGCTTCCCCGCAGTTCCTGTGTCGCCCTCTCCTGCTGCCAACTCACCTCCGCCTTCTGGGTTTGTCATTCCTCACCACCATCTTGGACTGTGCATTCCTCCCAGCGTTATTTGTGTCTCAGTTTTGTATTGTCTCATTGTCTTCATTAAATCTCATTAATCTCGCACTTGCTTCCTGCCACTCCTTCACCCAGTCGTTACAGTAACTCAAGCATTTTTTATTAAAAAAAATCGACTAGTAGAAATCGGTAGTCTTGCAACCCCTATACTGTACAACATTAATTCGTATTTCTTTAAAGATTTTACTCCCTCTATGTAAATGGTAAGTTTAAGGCTATCTAGGTGTAGACGTAAATACAACACAATCCAACAGGTAGAAAATTAAATTAGAAACATCTCAACTTTTCAGGTCGCAGTAAGTGCACTGCTGGTCATGCACATCCTTTCCCGGAACAATACTGAAAGCTAAGCCAAGATGGAGAAACATATGATCATAGCTGTACAAGGATAGCCATTTTTTTTTAAATGAATCTATTAGCAGAGCTACGGCAAGGGATTTTTAGTGCTGGAATCCATTTTTCCTTTGCTGAAACTTCTGCGTCTTCATGGAGAGTGGGTCACGGTTACCCAGCAACAGCAGACGCCACTGGAGCGCAAGTGCAGATTACAGAGTGCTTTGGAAATAAGGAGAGCGGCGCGCCTAGCGTTTTCCACACGTTTTCAGTCGCGACATCATGCAAATGTGGTTTTGTTTTGAAGGAGAAATTTTTTATTTAAATTTTTTTGCTGGACTCGGTCGAGAGCAACTAGAAGACTTGGCGAGTCCAATGGCCAAGTCCGAGTGCAAATGCAACGAGTCCGAGACAAGTCTGAGACGACAGAAAAATGTCTCAAGTCCGGACTCGAGTCCAAGACCGGACTCAAGTACTACAGCCCTAATTACAAGTAAAACCTGATGCCTCAGGTGAGTGGTAGAGTGACTTAATCTTAGAAATGTAACATTATATAACACATTTGCAGAGTGATCAGACAATACAATTGGTAATATAGAGATGGAAGAGTTAGATGAAATTTTAAATAGGCTGAGCAATTTGTAATCTATCCTACAGAAAGTTTTATGTCTGTTAGAAAAAAAGTGAAGTCCTTAGATATAGTATTCATCTAGAAGATTGATGTAGATTGATTACATTAAGTTCTGTGATAACAAATTATTCAATAGCTTAGAGCAGTGGTTCCCAAACTTTTCCATTCCACGACCCACCTAGACAAGTGTAATATATTTCACGACCCACCAAAATATTAAAAAAAAAAAAAAAACAACGAGTGAAATTACTTTAAACCTAATCTTACTTAAAATTTTTATGACAGAAATTAAGTATTTAAGAAAAATAACCATTTTATTTTAGAGTACAACTGAAAATTTCACTACAAATTTACAAGTTTTAATTTTTGTTTACTGGCGTTAAAATATGTAGTGTCCATAAAAACGTGAAGCAGGCTCACTCCAGTGAAGTGTGATCTGCGCTGCTGTGTTTTGTTGCATTCATGATCCTTCCGTGTGTGTCGGCGAGAACGGAGCACAATCCAACACTTTTTTAGAAAAGCATAAGAAGCAAAGCAGAACTATCTAAAACAGTTTGGAGATTAAAATAATTGTGAAATAGGTAAAAAAAGACCGATTGAACCTTTTAATGACATTGCTCTGAGACCTTCAAAACACGCAACGCACACGGACTTAATTGCAATTTGAAAATCACACTAAGGATATTGCAGTTCATTATTAATGTTGGTGGGCTATATCGTTGTGATGAGTGGGTTCCCAGTTCCCGCCTCCTTCTTCCTGTGATTGTGAAGATTTTAATGTTTTACACTGGTGCCGAAGCCAGGGAGGAAGGAGGGGCGCGCTGCCGAAGATCCTTCGCCGCTGGGGTGAATCCGCAGTGCCATCGAGCAGGGCGAAGGAGTCTGCCGCCGAGGGTGCTCGATGTGGTGGGCTGGAGTGAGTTGCCGGGGGGGGGGGGGGGCGAACTCACTCCAGCCCACCGCCTCGATGACTCCTTCGTGGAAAGAGGTGGGAACCGGCGGACAATCAAACAAAGTTTTAATAACCAAATAAACACAAAACAGCGCGACAGCCCCTCTCGGATGACTGCCGTGCACAAATAAAAAACAAACACAAAATAAAACCCAGGCCTGGTCCTCTCTCGTCCTTCACTGTCATCGCTCCTCTTTTGTATCTTTCCGATCTCCTCCGTGGTTCTTGAGACCGGTGAGTGTTGCTCATTTCCCAATCACTCCACCGGCCTAGCTCTGTTCCCATGGCACTAGGCCCCGCCCCACTCGTCACATTCGTGCAGCCCTAGACTGAACTGTGTTAGTGTCTGTGTGTCATTGAAACGCAAAATTAGCTGCAGCCAAGTGACTTTGTGCGACCCACCTTGTTCCATTCCGTGACCCACGAGTGGGTCGCGACCCACAGTTTGAAAACCCCTGGCTTAGAGGATGGGTTAGCTGTAGTATCAGGGTGAGATTTATCCAGTGCAGGATTTAAGACGGCATTAACATCACCACCCATCACTAAAGGACAATCGATCTGCTCAAGTTATATATTGGAAATATTTGTGAAAAATGCTCTGCCTAGATCAGGCAGTAAGTGGAGACCAATGCTAACCTGTCATTATGTATTTTACAGCGTATAAAAACAAAATCTATCTTCATCATCATTCCCGGTATGTTCAATAGTTAAATGTAGCCTCTCATCAACTAAGATAAGCACCCACTCAGTTTTATTGTGAGCACAAGAGAAGGCTGCTAGTTTGTAATACTTGTTTTGAAAACATGCCACATCACATTGTTTTAAATGGGACTCTTGTATCAGGGCACAGGAAATCGATTTATGGTGCAAATATTCTAATATTTGGGTACCCTTAATAGTAGAATTCACATTCAATGATAAGAATGTCACGGTTCATAGATCTGTGTGTTCATTCTGCATGTCTGTTTTCTCGTTTCTGTCTGATTGTTCATTCAGCATTGCTCCGGCAATCATTGGGCTGATGAGCTAATCAGCATGGCTGCACCTGATGCTGGTTCTGTCCTGTCTTTATCTGTCTTGTGGTTGTTACTGCATGTTGTCAGATCGTTGTTTGTGTTTGTCGATGCTGGTCTTGCTCTCTGTCCTCAGATCACTCTTCTTGCGCTCTGCCAAGGAGATCGCTCAGTGTGCTTCCACGCCTGTTCCTAGGAGAATTCTCTGGGTTGGTTCGGGTCAGTGCCTCATAGTCTCCGTGTTACAGAGACAGCTCTCCAGCTCACCGATTCACCAGCTCACCTGTTCACCAGCTCACCTGCTCTATTTTCTTGTTCCCTGCTGTTTGCGTTGTGGCAAATAAACTGTTTTACTTGCAATTGGATTTTGTGTTCTTTGACGTGACAAAGAACCTTCATTGTGTGTTCACAATGACAAAATTATATGAAGCCAGAGGTGACAGTAGCAAGGAACTAAAATCGATCGGTGACAGAATGGAGAAAAAAAAAACATTTGGAGATACCAGGCTCAGTTGGGGAGGCAGTTCTCCCCTGGCCAAATGAAACCAGCAGTTCAAATTCCAGACTGCAGCAAAGTCAAATTGTGCAGAAGAATAATCTGGTTTCTGTGGCCTTGTCCACTTATGGCCGTCTAGGAGACAAGGTCTTGACTGGGCATCTCTCTTTGGGGGTCATCTAGTTGTCCTGGTCTCACTGAATGGCCACTGACATTCAGGGCTGTAGAGGTCCTCTCTAGGTGCTGATCCACAATCTGGGCTGGATTATGTACTGGATCTGGGTGACTGCAGTGACCATCTGATCTGGATACAGACTGGATCTGGTGGCTATGATGACCTCGGAATAAGAGAGAAACAGACTGATATTAGCGTAGATGCCATTCTTCTATTGATGTAGCAAGTACATCGGGTACAAAGAAAGAAATGTTGATTCGTGACCGGTCCACTTCAATGCAAGACATGTGCCCCCAAAAGGCACAATGAGCCAAAAGCTCAGAGATCGAACCTGCTCTATATTAGCCCCCAAAAAATAGTAATAAATAAAAATATAAAAAAATATTATTTACCAGTAAGCGGACGAACATACAGGACAAGAAGATTTCAAAAATAAATTAAAGCTGCAAGCAGCGATGAATGGCCCTCGCACCCGGGCTCACCGGCAGCGAGTGGCTTTAGTAAAAAGGTGAACGGTGAGAAATATGTATTTAAAGTCATAAATATAAGTGAAATATATCAAAGTATATACCATATATGTGTCAATCTTCCTGTTGCCAGCAGGTGGCGCTATCATTATAATCGAATATTGGCCTTCAGATATGTTCAGGCCAGGACTCTTATCGAACATGTGAAGTTTGGGGAAGATTGAACATTTTATGCCTGAGTTACAACAACTTCTCTTGCTGTGACGAGACATCAAACTTTGCCATGGCGCCATGGACACGCCCTTTAACATAAACTCAAGATCTCCACAATTTAAAATTGCACAGGCCTTTAGATTAGACTGACCACCAAAAATACATTAATGTCAAAATATTTCTAGCAGAAGTTTGTCGCAGCGTAAAATATGTCACTTCCTGTTGCCAGCAGGTGACGCTATGACTATAACTGAATATGGGCATGTAGATCATTTAAGGGCAGAAGTCTAACATGTGAAGTTTGGGGCAGATTGTTCATCGTATATCTAAGTTAAAGCAACTTCCTTTTTCATGGCGAAACATCGAAATTTGTCAGGCCGCCATGGACACGCCCTTTTACAAAACCTCAAGATCTTCGCAATTTAACATCGCAAAGGCCTTTAGATTACACTGACCAAGTTTGGTGTTGATCTGAATAAATCTCTAGGAGTAGTTCGTTAAAGTACAATCCCTGAAAATGGCAAAAACAACACCAATTTTGCAGAGAAAATTAAAAATAACCGACTTCCTGTTGGGAGTCGAATTTTGTACCAAGATACTTTTTTGTAGGTATTGGTGTGTTACATGTGTATACCAATTTTTGTACATGTAAATGAAACGTAGCTCGAGGTGCACTCCATTGAAAGTGTATAGGTGGCGCTATCGAGCCATTTTGCCACACCCGATGGAATATTGGCCTTCAGATGTGTTCAGGCCAGGACTCTTGTGACACATGTGAAGTTTGGGGAAGATCTGACATTTTATGCCTGAGTTATAACATATTTTATTCCCATGGCGAAACATTGAACTTCGCCACGGCGCCATGGACACACCTTTTAACGAAAACTCAAGATCTTCACAACTGAACATTGCACAGGCCTTTAGATTAGACTGACCACAAAAAAGACATTGATGTCATAAAATTTCTAGGAGTAGTTCATCGCAGTGTAAAATATGTCACTTCCTGGTGCCAATAGGTGGCGCTATGACTATAACTGATTATAGGCATGTCAATCTGTTCAGGTTCGGAGTCTTATCAAATATGTGAAGTTTGGGGCAGATTGGACATTGTATGTCTGAGTTATAGCAACTTCATTTTTCATGGCGAATCATCAAAATTCGCCAGGCCGCCACGGACACGCCCTTCGACGAAAACTCAAGATCTTTGCAATTTAACATCGCAAAAGCCATTAGATTAGGTGTACCAAATTTGGTGTTGATCTGAATAAATCTCTAGGAGGAGTTCGTTAAAATACAACGCATGGAAATGACAAAAATTGCACAGAATTTGCTCATAATATTAAAACTTCCTGTTGGGTTTAGAATTTTGCTCCAAGAGTCTTTTTTGTAGGTATTGGTGTGTTACATGTGTGTGCCAATTTTCGTGCATGTACGTGAAACATAGCTGGAAGGCTGTTGATTTTTTTAGTATAGGTGGCGCTGTCGAGCCATTTTGCCACACCCTCTTCTGAATCCTAAATCAAACGAAAATTTTCACCAGGTTTGACGCGTGTGCAAAGTTTCATGAATTTTTGAGCATGTTTAAGCCCTCAAAAATGCGATTCATTTTGGAGAAGCGGAAGAATAATAATAAGAAACAGAGCAGATACAATAGGGTCCTCACACCATCAGTGCTCGGGCCCTAATTAACAAGTGTCCATGGCCACCTTGTTATTGTCCTCTTCAGAGCAGTTAAGATTACCACAGAACTCTTTGAGCTGAAAAAATAGAAATGGTAGCCGTTACCTTCCCGCTGATTTGTAGTACTGCAGAATAAGGGACCGTTCACATATTGCGTCTTTTGCACGCTCAAGTTCGTTATTTCCAATGTAGGCGTGTGGTATGCGTGGTCAGAATGGAAGCGACGCGGTCCGTTTTTTCCAGGAGCGTCCGCACCGCATCGAGTTAAAAACATCTCAACTTTTCAGAATGCCGCAAGCGCACTGCAGATCATGTGACAAGAATCAACCAATCAGCTTCCTCACCTTTTCCGTTACTTTGAAACCTCTTTGAAAATGGAGGAGCAGCTCATAATTGTGGTCCAGGGATTTCCTGAGCTTTATGACTTGTCAAGCCCTCATTATTTTGACTCAAATAAGAAGAACAATGGAGACACATAGGCTTGGAGCTTGGAATAACTGGAAAGCATGATACTGTTTTTACATTGTTTACTAACTGGTGTATCAGTCATGCTAGCCTTTACCTTTTGCTTGCTAAGATACACATTTTCAGTGTCAAGCAAAATCCACTTTTTTTCCCTCATCAAGAGTATTTCATATAAGTATTATATATACAATGGTAGAGAATAATGCTCTGTCACTCAATGACATCTGCTTGCAAAAATGTAATGTTATATGTAGCTGTCCTCTGAACATTAATTATTATGTTTATTCAGAGGATGAGGGCAGAAAGAAGTGGAAATATTTGAGGGATAAGTATATAAAGGAGATGAAAGCAGAAAGGGAGAAGAGAAGTGGCTCTGAGGTAGGAAGTCAGAGGAAATGGAAAATCCCAGCAGCCTCAGATCAGCTAAACTCTGAATGTAACGAGGTAGCTTTCTACAGAAGTTTGAAGTCAGAAACTGTATGGGTAGCTGTCAGTATTTGAATAATTGAAATAAGCAGGATTTACCTGAGTAAAAGCTAATACATAATAACATACTTTATCAATCTTATGTCCTGATTTATTTTTCTATTAAAATAAACTTTCTTTTATTCTCCTAGGTGAGTCAAAGTGAGAGCCTCATTACCTTGCCCCTACTTCCTGCAGAGCCAGAGCCCCTAGCATCAACCAGCAGCAACAGCAGCCAGCCAGCAAACATACAGTCTATGTGTCCTATGCCTGCCACACCGGTCTCTAGATGTCCCACAGTGGGAAAGAGAAGGAGAAGCACAGAGCCAGACCTCTCTGAATTCCAGCAGAGCATTCTGAGTAACTTGAGTAAACCTCAAGACTACGATGAACTCTATTTCATGAGTCTTGTTGGAACATTTAAAAGACTTCCTCTGCAGAAAAAAGCTAAAGTGCGAATGAAAATCGAGCAAATTCTTTATGAAGCTGAGTCTGAGTAAGGAGGGGGTTACGGGTTAGTCAGTGGAGACAGAGTTGATTGTCTAACTTATATCTTTATTCGAATCATTATTGTGTTATTGTTTTTTATTTACTTTTTTTTTTTTTTTTTTTTTAAGTGTATTTTTGCAATGTTGATTAATACATGTGAAAGTTTCTAAAAACAATTTAACTGATAAATAAATAATAATTTGAAAATAACGCAATGAGACAAAAAGTTGTATTAAAATGTGATTAGTTTATGTAGTATATTACAGATTAGTTTATTCTTTGGTTATTCATATATTTTATCATCAAATAATGTTCTCCTTCATGATCGCTTCACGAGAGGAGTTGTTGCTGCCCATTGCCCTTGAACTGGAATTAGGTTCCAATGATGTTAATTGTGGATAGTCATCTGCCTGATCTACCCTCAGAAGGTTGTGGAGGATGCAGGTAGCCTTAATGGCTTTCTCTGCCATTTTTGGAGTCACTGGCACTCTTCTGTACAGCCGCCATTGTGTCGCTAGTATTCCAAATGAGCACTCCACCATTTGCCTGGCCTGGGAAAGCCTTTTCTCTCTTCTAATGTTTTGGCCAGGATGTGGATGCATCATGTGTCGTCTGAGGCGAAAGGCTTCATCTGCAACGAACACATATGTCATAGGCCCTAGATTCTCTGCACCAGGGAGAGGTTTGTCCTCTGGTATGCCAAAATCAGCTGCGATTTCTCGCCAACGTTCCGTGTTAGGTGATGGCATGTATTCTTCCACAAGGTTGTCCCATATGGCTTCACAAACATCTTTTAAGATACCTGTAACCAGTGTTGGGGAGTAACTAATTACATGTAACGGCGTTACGTAATTTAATTACAAAATAAATGTAACAGTAATCAGTTACAGTTACTAAGAAAAAATGAGTAATTAAATTACAGTTACTTATGAAAACTGTAACGATTACAAAGAGGATTACATTTGAATATTTACACACATCCACATACAGCTTATTTCTTTCCCAAATTGCACTAAAACATATGGCCCATAATATCCGAGACGCGGAAAACACATTCGTAGAATCCAGTCATAAAAATGGAATTCAGCCTATAACGCGGACGCAATATGCCACATTTTGGACGAATAAATCAAAATTAGGTCAGTACACTTGAATCAAAACCCGATATGGACTGATGTCTGTGAATATTAATCCGCGAAAAGACTGAATATGAATCCTGCACATTCTGCGTGTCTGTGGAAATCAGGCGCTGACTGGACATCGGGAGAACCGGGACTATTCCCGGTGGCCTGGCAGACGATTTGGACTTCTACTTTAATATTGTTATTGTATAATTGCATGCCGAATATACTAAAGCGATTATTTCCGAATCCGCCATTCGATAATTAAATCTCTAATAAATCATGAATCGGTTAGTCGTGACTGGCAATGGTTGGGCTCGCGCGCTCTCCGCGCCTCCGCCGAACGGTTTGGATCAGACTCCGAGTAATCAATGCGAGAGAGAGAGACCGGAGTGAACTGTGTAAGCGCACAGCTGGAGCAGAGAAGCGACTCTTCTGTTCAGGGTTTCAGGTGCAGGTCAGTTTCATCTGTAAATATGTAGTTTTGTCTTTGTTTACTTAGTCAAGCAGCAGCAGCACATTGCTCGCAATCACTCAAAATACTGTATAAACGACGTCATTATCTTTTGTAATGTTACAGTAGTAAGTTAGCAGACAAATCATCATATTTTATCATAGGTTTAGGGGGAGCTAGTGGATACAAAAACACAACCCTTAGGAAAATTAATGTAGCCTATGGTATGGCACTAACCATGGTTTAACTATGGAATTTGTAGTAAAAATAAATACAAGTGGTAATTCATTTGCCAAAAAAACTAAATTGCACTTACAAAACATGGTAAAAGTCAAATAAAAATCTTCAGTATTAAAGTCATGAGAGAGATGGATGGATAATGGAAGTGAAGGTGCAGTTCAGTAGAGAACTCTTAATTACTTTGCAAGTCCCCCAACCTAAGGATTCAAATCTTTTTCATGTCAGGTCCAAAAAAAAAAAAAAATAGGGTTGTCCATGTTTCAGAATGGGTTGTGGGTGTATGAGTGTGAGATTTCCCAGCCTATTTTTTTTCCCAGTCCGCCCCTCATGGAAATTAATCTCTAGAACAGTCACTTCATGAGCATTTTTTACTTATTTTGAGAAACTATCATCATATCATATACAAAGAGACAGCAGTGTTTCAGAAAGACACCAATGTTTCAGGAGTTTAGTACACAAAATAGGACACATGCTTATTAGATAACCGTATGTGAGTTGATGTATATGCTTTTATTTTTTTTATTAACTATTTTTCCCCAAACCATTGTTAGATGCAGTTAGATGCCTGTAGTTATGCAAAGAGTTGGTTTCAAAAACAGTATCTATAAACTATTTCTTTTGATTTTAAATCTGCTTTGAACTTCAGATCAATCTCTAAGTAAAAGGCAGTACTAAAGTCTGATTGTGTGGTGGATTTGTTCAAAATTGATCATCTTAATTCAGGTGATGAAGGATGGTGAAAGTCTGACAGTATTGAGCACTACTTTAAGGTTAAACCTGCATGGTGTAAAATGGTTGAAGATGATTAACAGTTGCAAATTAACATTCATTAGAAATTTATAAAAGTAATCAAAATGTACTCAAAAGTAATTAGTTACATTACTTTATTAAAGTAATTTAAAAAGTTACACTACT
Organism: Carassius carassius; assembly: GCF_963082965.1. NCBI lineage: Eukaryota > Metazoa > Chordata > Actinopteri > Cypriniformes > Cyprinidae > Carassius > Carassius carassius. The sequence continues at coordinate 34,256,735 of NC_081756.1, read as the reverse complement.
ATTACATTTTAAATAGGGTAACTTGTAATCTGTAACCTATTACATTTCCAAAGTAACCTTCCCAACACTGCCTGTAACTGTAGAGTGACCCATGCTATAACTGAAGGCAATGGTTCTAAATGAATCCCCAGTTGCTAGATACCTGTGTCACAAGGTGACGATCTTTAGGGGCGGAACCAAAATTCGGGAAGTTTGGTTCCGCCCGGAAGTGTTTCCGCCCGGACCGGAAAAACAGAACACCGGAACTTCCGGTAGCGCCGTAAGAAGGAAAATCAGGGAATTCGATGCACCTGTGCCTAGTTAGGGACAGCGGTTGGTGATTGGAGGATACGCTGGACAAGGCAGTACTTAAGGCCAAGTTATTTCACAGTCGGGGAAGCTCTCTTTGGTGTGTGTGAAGCACTGGGTTGTGCCCGTCTTGGTACGCTGCTGGTAGCTGTCTAACTCTCTCTCTCCCTCAGGCTGGAATTGTATGATTGTGAAGACATCGCGAACCTTAAAGGTCGAGAAGTGAACAGATTATACGGCGAACTGAGACGACGTGAAAAAGGGGATTGGAAGTGGCATTGATGTGAGTACTAAGAGCCAGTCGAAAGTGCCCTGTATATTGACCTGGCGTTGTGTAGATCTCTCCAGGAGGAGGAGGGTGGCCCTACCCCTAATATAGTGTGGTGGGAGAGCCGAAGGAATACTTATTGAAGTAGTCGCAACGACGACATCACTAGCTAGGCCGCATATTCCATCGCCAGATCCGAACCAAGCGAAGTGAAGGAAGACGGGTGTCCTTTCCGTACACTGAGTGTGGTGGGTGAGTCTTCGTGCTGTGAAAACCTATAATTTTGACGTGGTGTTGTATATTGCTGTGGGCTGCTGTGTATTGCCGTGTGTCCTGTCAGATAAACCCCCGCCTTCACGCACTTCGGCGTGGGAGGACAAGGAGATTGCTGGCCCTAGCCTAGTTCAGTACGCTGTGTTCAGCCCAGAGGTGAGAGCCATTCAACGCAAACTAACGGTGCTATTGTGCCCAAGTTGATACCTGTGGAGAGGAAAGGAAAGAGAGTGAGTAACACAAGGAGAAACAGAGGAAACCTGTACTTACAGTACGCTGTGTCCAGCCCAGAGGTGAGAGCCATTCAAAGCAAACTAACTGTGCTATTGTGCCCAAGTTGATACCTGTGGAGAGAAAAGGAGAGAGAGAGTGAATAACACGAGGAGGAATAGAGCGAACCCTGTACTTACAGTACGCTGTGTCCAGCCCAGAGGTGAGAGCCATTCAAAGCAAACTAACTGTGCTATTGTGCCCAAGTTGATACCTGTGGAGAGAAAAGGAGAGAGAGAGTGAATAACACGAGGAGGAATAGAGCGAACCCTGTACTTACAGTACGCTGTGTCCAGCCCAGAGGTGAGAGCCATTCAAAGCAAACTAACTGTGCTATTGTGCCCAAGTTGATACCTGTGGAGAGAAAAGGAGAGAGAGAGTGAATAACACGAGGAGGAATAGAGCGAACCCTGTACTTACAGTACGCTGTGTCCAGCCCAGAGGTGAGAGCCATTCAAAGCAAACTAACTGTGCTATTGTGCCCAAGTTGATACCTGTGGAGAGAAAAGGAGAGAGAGAGTGAATAACACGAGGAGGAATAGAGCGAACCCTGTACTTACAGTACGCTGTGTCCAGCCCAGAGGTGAGAGCCATTCAAAGCAAACTAACTGTGCTATTGTGCCCAAGTTGATACCTGTGGAGAGAAAAGGAGAGAGAGAGTGAATAACACGAGGAGGAATAGAGCGAACCCTGTACTTACAGTACGCTGTGTCCAGCCCAGAGGTGAGAGCCATTCAAAGCAAACTAACTGTGCTATTGTGCCCAAGTTGATACCTGTGGAGAGAAAAGGAGAGAGAGAGTGAATAACACGAGGAGGAATAGAGCGAACCCTGTACTTACAGTACGCTGTGTCCAGCCCAGAGGTGAGAGCCATTCAAAGCAAACTAACTGTGCTATTGTGCCCAAGTTGATACCTGTGGAGAGAAAAGGAGAGAGAGAGTGAATAACACGAGGAGGAATAGAGCGAACCCTGTACTTACAGTACGCTGTGTCCAGCCCAGAGGTGAGAGCCATTCAAAGCAAACTAACTGTGCTATTGTGCCCAAGTTGATACCTGTGGAGAGAAAAGGAGAGAGAGAGTGAATAACACGAGGAGGAATAGAGCGAACCCTGTACTTACAGTACGCTGTGTCCAGCCCAGAGGTGAGAGCCATTCAAAGCAAACTAACTGTGCTATTGTGCCCAAGTTGATACCTGTGGAGAGAAAAGGAGAGAGAGAGTGAATAACACGAGGAGGAATAGAGCGAACCCTGTACTTACAGTACGCTGTGTCCAGCCCAGAGGTGAGAGCCATTCAAAGCAAACTAACTGTGCTATTGTGCCCAAGTTGATACCTGTGGAGAGAAAAGGAGAGAGAGAGTGAATAACACGAGGAGGAATAGAGCGAACCCTGTACTTACAGTACGCTGTGTCCAGCCCAGAGGTGAGAGCCATTCGAAGCAAACTAACTGTGCTATTGTGCCCAAGTTGATACCTGTGGAGAGAAAAGGAGAGAGAGTGGGTAACACGAGGAGAGACTGAGGAAACCTGTACTTACGCCGCTGCCTGTGGAGAAAGAGAAAGCGAGTGAGCACCCAAGGAACGAACTGTGTGAACCAGTACTTACTGTGAGCTGTAATCAGCGAAGAGGTGAGAGCAAAACCAAGCTGAACTAACTGTGCCTGTGTGTCCCAGCCGCTGCCTGTGGAGAAAGAGAAAGCGAGTGAGCACCCAAGGAACGAACTGTGTGAACCAGTACTTACTGTGAGCTGTAATCAGCGAAGAGGTGAGAGCAAAACCAAGCTGAACTAACTGTGCCTGTGTGTCCCAGCCGTTGCCTGTGGAGAAAGAGAAAGAGCGTGAGCACCCAAGGAACGAACTGGGTGAATCAGTACTTACTGTGAGCTGTAATCAGCGAAGAGCCGTTGCCTGTGGAGGAAGAGAAAGAGAGTGGGCACCTCGAGAACGAACTGTGTGAACCAGTACTTACCGTGAGCTGTATTCAGCGAAGAGGAGGAAGAAGGAGGGCGCTACGGATACCTAAGACTCAGGCCGGGGCCCGAGCCCCACGCCCCGGATCCCCGTGGCCCCCTTGCTCCCTGACCTCTTCCCGGCCATAGCCCATCTGGAGGGCCGAGTCAGAGTTTAGTTTTAATTGCCCTTTCCCTATTCCCTAAGCTATTTTTAAATATTTAAATAAAGATTGTTTTATCACTTACTCGTTCTCGTGTTGTTTGGCCATTGGGTCGGGTTTGGGGACCTCCTCGAGGTGGAAGTTGAGAAGGGGTGTGGCTTAGTTAAAGCATAGCCAGCCCCTGGGTGTGACAGATTTGGCGTAGTCGGCAGGGTTTCCACCTCGAGTTGAGTAACCAAGGTCGTCCAATGACCGACAACGCGGGGCTTTCAGCCCAACCCCGTGCCATGCCCGTTTTTATGGGGAGCCCCTGGATTCAAAAATATGGGGGGACAGAATCCGAGGTACGATTGTCTGAATGGAAGGCTCAACTAGAGTACTTGGCCGACCTACAGGGCCTTAGTGCAGCCCAGCGGCTTCAATTTGTGTTAAACTCCCTGGATGGAGAAGCGCGGCGAGAGGTGCATGCCGCCCCCGAAGCCGTTAGAGCCAACGCCCAAACCATGTTCCAGTTCCTCACTGAACAGTATGGTGACCACACCCCCGTAGCTGCCCTTCGCTCCCAGTTCTTCAATTGTAAGCAGGGCCCCCGCCAACCGATTAGAGCTTTCGCCCTGAGGTTGCGAGAGCAATTCGCCCGACTACAGACCCGTCGGGACCACGGGTTGGGAGATGGAGAGACTCTATTGCGGGACCAGTTTCTTCTGGGGTTGAAGGAGGGTCCGGTGAGACAGAGCCTACGTATCCAGTTTCGAAGGGACCCGGGTCTTACGTTTGAAGATCTGAAGAAAGAGGCACTGGCCCTGGAAGGTGATGAGACTGAGGTGAGTGGTTCCCCAGTGTGTGCGGTTGTCAGTGAAGTAGCACCAGCACAACCCGGAGGCCCTGACTGGAAGCAAGCACTGAAGGCTGAACTTTTGAAAGATGTCCGCGATCAGATGTCTGAACTGTCTAAAGCCCTCGTAGGAGAATTGCGCCAAGGACGGGCGCGGGAGGAACCACGGCCGGCGCCCCGAGACCGAGTGTACTCAGAGGGAGGCCGAGAGCCGTTCAGGCGCCCGAACCACTTTAACCGGCCCCGTTTCGAATGGGACGAGCAAGGGCGACCCATCTGCAACCGCTGTGGCAAACCAGGTCACTATAGCCGCCAGTGTGGGCCCCGCAGGGCGTCAGAAGGGGGTTTTTAGGTCGGCCGGCCACTGTGGGTCGTGTGGCCGGGACCCCTCGAGAAGACCCTGGAAGAGGATATGGCTCTAGGAGCCAGATGATTGGGCGTAGCCCCGTGGCGAAGGTGAGAGTGTGCGGCAAGGAGATTCAATGCCTGGTAGACACAGGCTCCCAAGTGACGTTGTTTGCTGAGAGTTTATCCGAAGAAGTGTTTGGGAAACAAGGGGCACCAGGGGCGGAGGCCCCCTGGCTTACTCTGAAGGGCGCAAACGGCCTCGACATCCCATATATTGGCTACCGATTGACGGACCTAGAGGTTCACGGAGTGATGGTCCCCCAGAAAGGTGTGATTATCGTGCAAGACCATTGTCTGGGTGCACATCGAGCCCTGTTGGGCATGAATGTCCTCGCTGATTGCTGGGAAGAGCTATTTCGGGCTAGGCCCGTATCGAAGATACCACCTGCAGAGAGGCCCAAGTGGGAGTGTGTGGTAGCTGACTGTCGAAGGGTGCAAATGAGCCAAGTCCGCAGGGAACAGGAAGAGGTAGGAAGAGTGATGTGTCGTTTTGCTTTGTCTGTCCCCGCAAAAAGTGAGGCTGTTGTGTGGGCGCGAGTACCGCCCCGAAGAGCGGGCCCAGAAGAGTGGGTGCTGGTGGAGCCCCATGTGGATTGTCCACAAGTGGAAGTGGCACGAGGACTATCGACGGTCCGGCGGGGGAGAGTCCCCGTGAGGATACGGAATGTACATCCATACGCGGTGCAACTACATCGGCACCAACGATTAGCCCGTCTGACAACGGTTACATCCCACCAAGTAAGGGAAGAGAGGGATATTAGTTTTCGTCAGGTGTGCCCCACTGTCATCGAGGTGGCCCTGACACAAGTAGACACCCCATGGGGTGGTATGGAGAGGAGTGTGCCGAGCCACCTGGCGGGTGAGTCGTTACAAGGGGAGGATTTAGAGCAGGCACAGACACAGAAGTTACAGGCCCTCCTTCGGAGATGGCAGCATGTGTTCGCCACCCACGATGAAGACTACGGATGCACCCAGGTGGTACAACATCATATACCTACCGGGGATGCAGGGCCCAGCCGGGAGAGGTATCGCCCAATTCCGCCCACTTTGTATACCGAGGTACGTACACTCCTGCAAGGCATGCTGAAGCAAGGAGTTGTTAGGGAAAGCAGCAGCCCGTGGGCGGCCCCCATAGTGCTGGTGCAAAAGAAGACGGGGGCTTGGAGATTCTGCGTGGACTACCGTAAGCTGAACCTCGTGACTAAGAAAGACGCTTTCCCCTTGCCACGGATCGAAGATTCGCTTGCCAGCCTCACGCAGTCGGCATGGTACTCTACCCTAGATTTGGCCAGTGGCTACTGGCAGGTGCAGGTGGCCGAAGCAGACCGGGAGAAGACTGCCTTTACAACCCCGTTTGGACTATTTGAATGGGACCGGATGCCTTTCGGGCTCTGTAACGCTCCGGCCACCTTCCAGCGGCTGATGCAGCGGTGCTTGGGAGGTCAGTTAATGGAGTCAGTATTAGTTTACCTGGATGATGTGATTGTCTACTCCCCAGATTTTGATTCACACCTGAGGCACCTCGAGGAAGTCTTTCGGGCCATGGAGAAGTACGGATTGAAACTACAGCCCAATAAGTGTCACTTACTACGGAGAGAAGTCAACTTTCTGGGCCACGTGGTCAGTGCGGCTGGAGTGTCCGTAGATCCTGGAAAGGTATCGGCCGTGAAGGACTGGAAGGCCCCGAGGACAGTGAGGCAAGTGCGATCCTTTTTAGGATTTGTGGGATACTATAGGCGTTTCATAAAGGACTTTTCAAAAATTGCTAAACCCCTTAATCAGTTGCTGGTTGGCACAGGTCGTAACCGGGGCCGGGGGTCGCCCAACGTAGACTGGGATGCAAATTGTGAGTCGGCGTTCCAGACATTGAAGCAGGAGCTGCTACAGGCCCCTATCTTGGCATACGCAGATTTCACAAAACCATTCCTTTTGTATACAGATGCCAGCAATCTCGGGCTGGGAGCGGTGTTGGCTCAACGGCAGGACGGAGTTGAGAGGGTCATCGCGTACGCCAGCCGGAGCCTCCACCCAGCCGAGAGGAACGATGCGAACTATAGTTCTTTCAAATTGGAGCTGCTGGCGTTGAAGTGGGCCCTAAGTGAGAAATTTAAAGACTACCTCTGGGGTGCCAAGGTGACGATCATTACAGACAATAACCCATTAGTACACTTACAGACGGCGAAGCTGGGAGCCGTGGAGCAGCGGTGGGTGGCCCAACTGGCCAACTTTGACTATCAACTACAGTACCGACCAGGGCGTGAACACACGAACGCGGACGCCCTCTCAAGGCTGCCCGAAGCGGAAAGCCCCGGAGGGGCCAGCCCGGAGGAGGGCTATATGGTAGGAGCAGAAGAGGCACCAGGCAGCAGACAAGAGGCCGTGCCTGAGAACTGGGGATGGGATCCCCGTCGGTGGAGGGAGAGACAGGCCAGGGATCAAGATGTGCGGCTGGTAAGAGAATGGCTGGAACAGGGCCGACGGCTGACGCCAGCGGAGAGGTTAGCCCAGACGGATACTGGGAGGAGGCTGCTGGGGCAATGGGACAGGCTGGAGCTGAGGGATGGCGTTTTGTGCAGAAGGGTCAGTGACCCGAAGTTGGGCGAAGAAGTACGCCAGATCGTGGTACCCGCAGATGAGGTAACGGCTTTAGTTTCGGCGTACCACAACCAGTTGGGGCATCAGGGACAGGAGAGGACCGTGTCCCTGCTTAGGAGATTCTTCTTTTGGCCCGGGCTAGAGGCATCGGTGCACGCCCTAATTCAAGCTTGCCCGAGATGCATATTGTTTAAGTCCAGACGGGAGGTCCGAGCGCCAATGGTACCCATCCATGCGAAGGCCCCCCTTCATATCATGGCTATGGACTTCTTGACACTGGGCCGACCACGAGATCGCTACCAGAACATCTTGGTAATAACGGATTTGTTCACAAAGTACGCTTGGGCTATCCCCACCCTCGACCAGACTGCAACCACCACCGCTACAGTTTTATGGCGGGCCGTCTTCCAGACGTTCGGATGCCCGGAGTTTCTGCACTCCGATCAAGGAGCCAACTTTGAGTCCAGGGTAATTAGAGAACTATGCCAGTTGTACGGTTGCACGAAAACTCACACCACTTCGTATCATCCTCAGGGGAACGGCGGCTGTGAGAGATTCAATCAGACCCTATTGGGGCTGCTGGGGACCTTGGACCAACAACGGCAGGACGATTGGGTGAGTGCCTTGCCAAACCTCCTACAGGCCTATAACAACAGTATACATAGTACTACGGGTTACGCTCCCACTTACCTGATGTTTGGCAGACACATACGAATGCCTACTGACCTGGTCCTAGGAGTGATAGCCGACCAAGAGGAAGCAAGTGTAACGGAGTGGGTGGGGCGCCATCACCAGCGCTTGCATTTCGCCTACGAGCAGGTGTCGAAAAGGATACAGACGGCAGGAGAGAAAAGTAAGCGGTTGTATGATCGGACTGCTAGAGAAGCCCCTCTACTGCCAGGAGAGAGGGTGTTGGTGAGAGATAATCGGCGGCAGGGGAAGGGGAAACTGAGTGACCGTTGGGAGGCCACCCCTTATGTAGTCTGCCGGCAGCAGAGGCCGGGGCAGCCGGTCTATACCATCCGGCCAGAAGGGAAGTCAGGCCCCGACCGTGTGGTGCACCGGAACATGATTCGCCCATGCCCTAACTACCCTGAAGCCGTGGAAGAAGTCCCCACGGAACCTGTACCAGCGGCCCCCTGGATTGAAGGTTGGGCTGTGGTACCAGGGAGACCCGTGGTGGCACCACCCCCGATCGCCCCGAGAGAACCAGAAGCAGCCCCTGAGCAAGCTGAGCCCGATTCACCAGTGAGACGATCCCAGCGAGAGAACCGAGGCCGACCCCCTGCCCGCTATGGGGAGTGGACAGCCCGAGGACGTTCTAGGGACTAGAACGGATTGGCGGGGGAGGATGTCACAAGGTGACGATCTTTAGGGGCGGAACCAAAATTCGGGAAGTTTGGTTCCGCCCGGAAGTGTTTCCGCCCGGACCGGAAAAACAGAACACCGGAACTTCCGGTAGCGCCGTAAGAAGGAAAATCAGGGAATTCGATGCACCTGTGCCTAGTTAGGGACAGCGGTTGGTGATTGGAGGATACGCTGGACAAGGCAGTACTTAAGGCCAAGTTATTTCACAGTCGGGGAAGCTCTCTTTGGTGTGTGTGAAGCACTGGGTTGTGCCCGTCTTGGTACGCTGCTGGTAGCTGTCTAACTCTCTCTCTCCCTCAGGCTGGAATTGTATGATTGTGAAGACATCGCGAACCTTAAAGGTCGAGAAGTGAACAGATTATACGGCGAACTGAGACGACGTGAAAAAGGGGATTGGAAGTGGCATTGATGTGAGTACTAAGAGCCAGTCGAAAGTGCCCTGTATATTGACCTGGCGTTGTGTAGATCTCTCCAGGAGGAGGAGGGTGGCCCTACCCCTAATATAGTGTGGTGGGAGAGCCGAAGGAATACTTATTGAAGTAGTCGCAACGACGACATCACTAGCTAGGCCGCATATTCCATCGCCAGATCCGAACCAAGCGAAGTGAAGGAAGACGGGTGTCCTTTCCGTACACTGAGTGTGGTGGGTGAGTCTTCGTGCTGTGAAAACCTATAATTTTGACGTGGTGTTGTATATTGCTGTGGGCTGCTGTGTATTGCCGTGTGTCCTGTCAGATAAACCCCCGCCTTCACGCACTTCGGCGTGGGAGGACAAGGAGATTGCTGGCCCTAGCCTAGTTCAGTACGCTGTGTTCAGCCCAGAGGTGAGAGCCATTCAACGCAAACTAACGGTGCTATTGTGCCCAAGTTGATACCTGTGGAGAGGAAAGGAAAGAGAGTGAGTAACACAAGGAGAAACAGAGGAAACCTGTACTTACAGTACGCTGTGTCCAGCCCAGAGGTGAGAGCCATTCAAAGCAAACTAACTGTGCTATTGTGCCCAAGTTGATACCTGTGGAGAGAAAAGGAGAGAGAGAGTGAATAACACGAGGAGGAATAGAGCGAACCCTGTACTTACAGTACGCTGTGTCCAGCCCAGAGGTGAGAGCCATTCAAAGCAAACTAACTGTGCTATTGTGCCCAAGTTGATACCTGTGGAGAGAAAAGGAGAGAGAGAGTGAATAACACGAGGAGGAATAGAGCGAACCCTGTACTTACAGTACGCTGTGTCCAGCCCAGAGGTGAGAGCCATTCAAAGCAAACTAACTGTGCTATTGTGCCCAAGTTGATACCTGTGGAGAGAAAAGGAGAGAGAGAGTGAATAACACGAGGAGGAATAGAGCGAACCCTGTACTTACAGTACGCTGTGTCCAGCCCAGAGGTGAGAGCCATTCAAAGCAAACTAACTGTGCTATTGTGCCCAAGTTGATACCTGTGGAGAGAAAAGGAGAGAGAGAGTGAATAACACGAGGAGGAATAGAGCGAACCCTGTACTTACAGTACGCTGTGTCCAGCCCAGAGGTGAGAGCCATTCAAAGCAAACTAACTGTGCTATTGTGCCCAAGTTGATACCTGTGGAGAGAAAAGGAGAGAGAGAGTGAATAACACGAGGAGGAATAGAGCGAACCCTGTACTTACAGTACGCTGTGTCCAGCCCAGAGGTGAGAGCCATTCAAAGCAAACTAACTGTGCTATTGTGCCCAAGTTGATACCTGTGGAGAGAAAAGGAGAGAGAGAGTGAATAACACGAGGAGGAATAGAGCGAACCCTGTACTTACAGTACGCTGTGTCCAGCCCAGAGGTGAGAGCCATTCAAAGCAAACTAACTGTGCTATTGTGCCCAAGTTGATACCTGTGGAGAGAAAAGGAGAGAGAGAGTGAATAACACGAGGAGGAATAGAGCGAACCCTGTACTTACAGTACGCTGTGTCCAGCCCAGAGGTGAGAGCCATTCAAAGCAAACTAACTGTGCTATTGTGCCCAAGTTGATACCTGTGGAGAGAAAAGGAGAGAGAGAGTGAATAACACGAGGAGGAATAGAGCGAACCCTGTACTTACAGTACGCTGTGTCCAGCCCAGAGGTGAGAGCCATTCAAAGCAAACTAACTGTGCTATTGTGCCCAAGTTGATACCTGTGGAGAGAAAAGGAGAGAGAGAGTGAATAACACGAGGAGGAATAGAGCGAACCCTGTACTTACAGTACGCTGTGTCCAGCCCAGAGGTGAGAGCCATTCAAAGCAAACTAACTGTGCTATTGTGCCCAAGTTGATACCTGTGGAGAGAAAAGGAGAGAGAGAGTGAATAACACGAGGAGGAATAGAGCGAACCCTGTACTTACAGTACGCTGTGTCCAGCCCAGAGGTGAGAGCCATTCGAAGCAAACTAACTGTGCTATTGTGCCCAAGTTGATACCTGTGGAGAGAAAAGGAGAGAGAGTGGGTAACACGAGGAGAGACTGAGGAAACCTGTACTTACGCCGCTGCCTGTGGAGAAAGAGAAAGCGAGTGAGCACCCAAGGAACGAACTGTGTGAACCAGTACTTACTGTGAGCTGTAATCAGCGAAGAGGTGAGAGCAAAACCAAGCTGAACTAACTGTGCCTGTGTGTCCCAGCCGCTGCCTGTGGAGAAAGAGAAAGCGAGTGAGCACCCAAGGAACGAACTGTGTGAACCAGTACTTACTGTGAGCTGTAATCAGCGAAGAGGTGAGAGCAAAACCAAGCTGAACTAACTGTGCCTGTGTGTCCCAGCCGTTGCCTGTGGAGAAAGAGAAAGAGCGTGAGCACCCAAGGAACGAACTGGGTGAATCAGTACTTACTGTGAGCTGTAATCAGCGAAGAGCCGTTGCCTGTGGAGGAAGAGAAAGAGAGTGGGCACCTCGAGAACGAACTGTGTGAACCAGTACTTACCGTGAGCTGTATTCAGCGAAGAGGAGGAAGAAGGAGGGCGCTACGGATACCTAAGACTCAGGCCGGGGCCCGAGCCCCACGCCCCGGATCCCCGTGGCCCCCTTGCTCCCTGACCTCTTCCCGGCCATAGCCCATCTGGAGGGCCGAGTCAGAGTTTAGTTTTAATTGCCCTTTCCCTATTCCCTAAGCTATTTTTAAATATTTAAATAAAGATTGTTTTATCACTTACTCGTTCTCGTGTTGTTTGGCCATTGGGTCGGGTTTGGGGATCTCCTCGAGGTGGAAGTTGAGAAGGGGTGTGGCTTAGTTAAAGCATAGCCAGCCCCTGGGTGTGACACCTGTAACAAATGTACATTTATATATTTAGTGTGTGTAAAGTATGTATAAAAGACAACAAATTATCAAGTTATTTATCTATAAAGTCATTTACAAATACTTGTAGTAAGTTAAATTCATCTTCAAAACTGTAAACTGCTGTACTAGTTACTAATATAAATATTTTAATTCTCACAACTAATTCATTGTTAAATACATCATTGTTTATACAGAATTGTTCTATATTCTATACATGAATATGTGTGTTTGCCATTTCTGTTAGCTTATTTATTAATTTATTATTTGTTTTAGGCGTTTTATGACCACTTCAGTTCACGAGTTCATGCTTACATATAATTAGCTTAGGTATGGTATGCGTATTTGGCGTGCTGTCCGGGGAAGGGCTCCGAGCTCGGGAATGGCCCGAACCTAGAGTACCCCTCCTTCCCCGTCTAATTATAAAGTGAACTCGAAGTGAGGAGATGGGGTGGAGGAGGGATGCTGATTAACCGTCAGTGGATAGAGGTAAGTCAGCGATATTTATACTGTGGGATTGATTACTAGATTGTAGTCCACCTGTGTTGATTAGGCTAAGTATCTGATAGTGGATAGAGGTAAGTAAGCGATATTTATACTGTGGGATTGATTACTAGATTGTAGTCCACCTGTGTTGATTAGGCTAAGTATCTGACGCGCTCCTCCTGAACCTTGTTAACGAGAACATCATTTATTTCAGACAAATGCAGAGCCGTTGTGCAGGAGAGATGGTTTCACGGCAGAAGCTCTGTTTACTGATGCTTGGGCCAACTTTTCTCAAAATACAATCTAATATAATCTAATACTGGTCCTTGTCCACTCTGAAATAGGCTTTGAAGCTCCCGTTGTCCAGGCAGAGCTCCTGAATCAGCTGGTGAAATTCCCCGTGGTTTTTGAAGAATTGGGTGCACCCAAACACTGCGGCGTTTTTTAATTTTCTTCGTAAATAAATCTTGCAGCAGAGTTACAGCAAGGGTTTTTCGGTGATTGAAATCCATTGCTGAAATTCCCTTGTTGTAACGGAGATTGCAGGTGATGGTTGCTTAGCAACAACAGACGCCTCAGGAGCGCAACTGCCCGAGTGCTTTGGAAAGAAGGAGAAAGCGACGCGTCTAGTGTTTTCCACGCGTTTTTAGGCGCGATATGTGAGTTTTCTGTGACAGTGAAGTTACAAAATCCTCAGCCTTTTGAGGAGAGTCGAACATCATCTGCTCAACTTTGTGCCATAATTAAATTACCGCAGGACAAGTGAGGAAGGCCTGGAGACCGAGTGCTGTCATCTTCTTCAAGACTGGATTAAAGCTTTCTCTTGTTAGTTGTGGCTGGACTAAAAAAATAGTAGTGTGGCATTGTTCTGTGTATATTTCACTGGATATGCCTGCTGAGCACCCTTCACGATCCCCGACCTGTCATGCCATCTTAGTAAATGGAAAATGAGAGTACGCGGCCTATCAGAGTTTTTCCTTCCGTCATTTACACGATGTGCCCGGTCAATCTCGATGTAACAGCCTTTATTTTTCCTGCTCCTATCTTAAATGTCTGAGTTGTTCTGAAAGTTGTGATACAATTTCTGACAAAGTGCATTACTGCCAAAGGGTCACGTGATCCTCCTCCATCTATTTCAGTTTTTAAGTCTAAATTTTGAATGCACTTTTATTCTGTGGCCTGATTTTTAATGTATATATTATTCTTGTTACATTGGATTTTAATTTGTATATTACTTTATTTTATTTTATACTTTACTGTATTTTATGATTGTTTTGTACAGCAATTTGGTCAGTGTAAACTGAATTTAAATGTTCTCTATAAATAAAATGTACTTACTAAATTTACAATATAAACTTAAAATGTCAAAGTTTGTATTTTTTTATCACCTTGACAATGAAAATGAGTTCACTTTACTCAAATGGCCTCCAGAGTCACCAGATTTAAATCCAATAGAGCAGCTTTGAGATGTGGAGGAAAGGGAGATTCGCATCTTGGATGTGCAGCCAACCAATCTTTAGCAACTGCATGATGCTATCATGTTAATATGGACCAAAATCTCTAAAGAATGTTTCTAACACCTTGCTAAATCTATGCCATGAAAAATTAAGGCAGTTCTGAAGGAAAAATGGGGGTCCAACCCAGCGCTAGCAAGGTGTACCTAATAAAGTGGCCAGTGAGTGTATGTATTGTATATTAAAAGGGTTGGGGTCATTCATTGTAATATGTTTATTTGTTGCTCAAGAAACATTTATTATTTGTTAATTATCAATCAAGGTGAACCTAAAATGCTATACTCCCCGGAAGCCACAGATCATATTAAGGGGTGCTGGCAGATCAAGGTTTGTTCTTGGTTTGATCTGCCATAGTTCATGGGAATGTGTTTAAGGAATTTTTTTTTTTTTTTTTTAGAGTGATGGGATGGTTGGGGGTGGTTTAATGGTAGACTCAACTGGTTATATTTTCACATTTGTATTATTGTATTATTGTTTTATTATTCATTAATTCTGTTTGACACCTATGACTGACCTTAATATTTAAAGTTGTAATATTAATGGCCTAAATTGCCTGCACAAACGTACAGGTTTTCTGGATTTTTTGCGAAAAAGAAAGACTGATATAGTATTAGTTCAAGAATCTCATTTTAAAGAGTAGGATGTACGCAGGTGTAATAATAAGTTTTATGAAGTGGTATCTCATTTATCTTCGGATACTTAAACCTCTTTTAATTGATCTCTCTTGAAATTTAATTTTGAAATTGTATTGGGTGCAGATACAAATTCTGTAATGTTGCATATCCTAGATAGATCTAGACCAAAGGAATCACACTCTCAAGCTTTTTGTTCTGACAAACTTTTGCAATTTGTAACCTCGTCCTCATTGGTGGATAGTTGCCGTTTATTAAATCCTTCTGCTTGTCACACATGTTGGTGTGTAAAGCAAACGCACGACGAAGGAGATATCAAAAATTGTTCTTTTAATGATCCACAGGAGAAAAAAGGGCACAACCAAACACAAATCCAAATGATCTAACATTAATAGCGGACAAAGCAAAAATGGACACAGATTTTTAAATACTGGGAACGTAATCAGTAGGAAATAGAAACATGTGTGGGGCTAATTAACTAAACAAGAAAAGGAACATGACCAAATAAGGAAACTCAGTAAGAACAGAAGTCCTTAACTGTGACATAAGTCTCCTTTTCCTTTTTCTCTGCTATTCATAAATCCTATCTCCGAATAGACTATATTTTCAATTCTATTTCTTTATCTTCAGCTGTTTGTGATGCTGATTTCTGTTCCTTATCTTTGTTGGATCATGATGGAAATTTGTGAAGATTATCTTTGATCCCACTGCCATCTCATGCCACTAGATGGCAATTTAACCCTAAATTGTTACAGGAGGAAAACTTTTGCAGTCAATTCAGAAATAAATGTGCTGTGTTCATTGAAATTAACCAATGTTCATTGGATGATCTGCGAACACTCTGGAATTTATAAGGAATAACTCAATTTCATATGCCTCTTTCCTTCAGAAAAACAAACACAAAAAGATAGTTGAACTGGAATCACAGCTCCAGAATCTGACTAGAGATAAACAACATTGTTTCTCAGACAATACACTCAGCAAAATAATGTTCATTACTGAGATCCAGGGCAGAATTCCTTATTTAAAGATATAGGCAGAGTTACTATTTTCAAGGAAGTAGATCAAGCCACCTTTTAGCTCTAAGATTACGCAACAGTGAAAAGTTTGGTAATATTTCAGCAGTGAAATCCCAATCTGGGTTCATTATGACAGACCCAAAAGACATAATGCCTTCCACACATTTTATTCTAACCTCTATACTTCTTCTACTTATGGTAACCCTGACTATTTTGCACCTTTTCTGTCCAACCTTGATTTACCTAGGCTGTCAGATGCGGATTTGGATTGCCTGGCTAAACCGAGCCACTTCAGGAGCTGGAGTCAGCAATCCATTCTATGAACAAGGGGAAATCCCCAGGCATATATGGTATTCCAATGAAATTGTATACTACTTTTTAGTTGGATTTAGGCTCCCTCGTGTTAGATATGATAAATTTTTTCAGTTACTCAAGATTCATTTCTCTCAAAAAACTATGATAGTATTCTAGCCAAAGTTTCCACAGATTTGGAAAATCCAGGCTCATATATTGGAGATTAAAATGAATGTTCTCCCACGTATTAATTTATTTTCTTCCATGATTCCTCTTGCTCCACCGGTTGGCTACTGGAACAAACTTGATGCATGTGTTTCACGGAATATATGGGATGGGAAATGCCCTTGTATTAAACTGACTACCTTACAATGAAGTAGATTGCATGGAGGTCTTTCTTTTCCCAACTTATGACTGTATTTTACCTTTTCCCTCCACCCTTTATCAGTTTGGTTTAAACCTGATGCTTCTGTGTCTTGGAGAGCAATTGAGGAATCTATTGTTTATCCATATAAATTGAAGCATCTTGTTTTTAACGGGGGTTCCGCTTAGTGTAAATCTCAGTTTGGTCCCATTGTAACCCACCTTCTCTCCACATGGAGGATATTTTTCACAATAATAATCTTTTGTCAGGCAGTGCTCCATTTGATTGTCCGCAATGGACTCATAAAAAAGTAGACACTCTGGGAGATATCTAAGATGAAGGATTGGTTTACAAACCTTCCAGAATCTCAAAACTCAATATAATCTGCCAGGCACCTCCTTTTTTATGTATTTGCACATAAGATAAGCCCTACGAGCATATGGGGTGCCTTGGAACTCTTAACTGCCTATTCACCCTTTGCGCAAAGTAATCCTTCCCTCTGAGGAATCTCCCTCCTCTGCTTCAGTTATCAGTTATATCTTTCTTATTGAGAATTCATACAAACCTTTATCTATTGCAGCTGTTTGGGCCAAGGATCTTAATGAGGAGGTGCATGTTTTATTTTTGGATCAGGTATGGGGAATGTCTTCTAAAATCACTAACCACCAATTGATTGATTGGAAATTGCTGCATAGGGTTTACTTGACTCTCACGGGACCTTTCTTATTTGTTGGATACTGAGATATGTTTGACTCCACGTCATTTTTTCATGAATGACTTTTGGGACCTCATCTTTGGGACCGTCAAACAAAGATCTTTACTGTTAGTTGCTCTCACAACAGCAAAAAAGTTGCTAGTCTACCATTGAATACCTCCTCACACAATGGACAGATGAAACTGGACTGTGTATTTGTTGGACATTATTTCGATGGAACTGTCAACTTCTTGTATACATGGATCTAAAGTAAAAATGTATGGCTTTCGGTTTTTAATTTTGTGTCATCTTTTGTAGTCCAGTCCAAATATAAGAAACATATAAAAACACAAGGGAACATGAGAAAGCCGGGTGACGGAAAACAAGGACTCCATGAAACAGAAAGTGTGTCATTACTGTGACATTACCCCCCCCCCCCTCTAAGGAGCAGCTACCAGATGCTCCATCGAACACAAGAACAAACCAAGGAACACAGAGACCAGGAGGGAGGTGGACTGGTGGAGGATAAGAGGGAGGGACGGAGGGCCAGGTCCATAGAGGGAAACAGAGACAGGAAGTGAAAAGAACTAAAACAAAACAACAACAAAACAAAGAGGCCAGGATGGAATGGAAAGGAGAGTTCAGGGTCCCAGGGCAGAGCCGACAGGGCTGGAATCCAGGGTGGAGCAGGTGGAACTGGAGCCCACCGGGATGGCGCAGATGGAACTGGAGCCCACCACAGCCGAGCAGACGGGACTGACGCCCACCAGGGCAGTGCAGAGAACCACCAGCGCCCTGCGGTCGAGACAGAGGCCCACCAGGGTGGCGCAGAGGGTCACCACAGCCGAGCAGATAAGACAGATGCCCACCAGGGCAGCACCGAAGACCACCACAGCCGTGCGGTTGAGACAGAAGCCCACCAGGGTGGCGCAGAGGACCACCACAGCTGTGTGGTCGAGACAGAAGCCCACCAGGGCAGTGCAGAAGACCCCCACAGTGGGATCGATGGCACAGGAGAGCAAGTCTGGTTAGGTAAGCCTGAAATAGAGAACATGAACAGGTTAAGGGTGGCCTCTGTGGCCCTGTTGAGATGGTAGATGGTCTCCATGGCCATGAAAGGGCAGGCGGTGAGTTCCTGGATGGGATCCATGGCCATGACAGGATAGGTCGAGCGCTCAGGAAGTTCGGCTGAGACGTGACGAGGCTCTGAAAGTTCCGCAGAGACGTGAAGAGGCTCTGGTAGTTCAGCAGAGACGTGAAGAGGCTCTTGTAGTTCAGCAGAGACGTGAAGAGGCTTTGGTAGTTCAGCAGAGACGTGGAGAGGCTCTGGTAGTTCAGCAGAGACGTGGAGAGGCTCTACTAGTTTATCAGAGACGTGAAAAGGCTCTGGTAGTTCAGCAGAGATGTGAAGAGGCTCTGGTAGATCCGTGGTGATTTGACTGGGTTCAGGAAGATCAACTGTGGCTTGACTTTTTTCAGGAAGATCAACGGTGACTTGACTTGACTCAGGAAGATCAACGGTGTCTTGACTTGACTCAGGAAGATCAACGGTGATTTGACTTTGCTCATGAAGATCAACGGTGATTTGACTTTGCTCATGAAGATCATTGGTGATGACTCACCCTTGCTAATGAATATCATTGGTGACTTGACTCCTGAGGTCTAACTGTGGTAGTGCTTGACTCATGAGTGTTAATGGTGACTTGACCTGACTCTGGAGGGTCAACGGGGACCTGGCTCGACTCTGGAGGGTCAACGGGGACCTGACTCAACTCTGGAGGGTCAGCGGGGACCTGACTCGACTCTGGAGGGTCAACGGGGACCAGACTCGACTCTGGAGGGACCACGTGGACCTGACTCAACTCTGGAGGGTCACCTGTGGTTGCCATCTTGTGCAGTGGCTCTGGCCTGGCGGTCACCTGGTGTTGTGGCGCTGGGCTTGCGGCCATCTTGTGCAGTGGCACTGCGCTGGCGGCCACCTTGTGCTATGGCACTGGGCTGGCGGCCATCTTGTGCAGTGGTGCTGGGCTGGCGACCACCTTGTGCAGGGGTGCTGGGCTAGCGGCCACCTTGTGCAGTTGCGCTGGGCTGGCGGTGGGCTGGGGTGTCCCACTGAGACCGATGTTGTAGGTACATGGTGAACCCCAAAAAATCTAGGATCTCCAGCTCCTTCATCACCCACTCAGGCACAGGGTTATCCAAACAAGCGTTAAAAAGGTCTTTAAGTGCCTCATCATTGTATCCCAATCCTACCTTTCGTATCCTACCTCTAGGGTCCAGAATACAGCGCCAAGCCACCCACCTCACTCCCCTTTTGACGGAGGGTAGTTAAGTTCGAAAGTCTCCCCATCCGCTCCTCTATGGTGGCTGGGGAATGGATACGGAATCCCTTACTGCTGGATCTAGGCATGATGGAGTCCTTCTGTCACGAACGCACACGGCAACTGAGAGATACAATTGCAGATATTTAATGGGGTAATCCAAAATCAAAATCCAAAAACAGGCTAGAGGTCAATAACAAGGAAAGCAGTCCAAAAACAAGAAACATGAAAAAACACAAGGGAACACGAGAAAGCCGGGTGATGGAAACCAAGGACTCCATGAAACAGAAAGAGACAGGCTGGTTTATATGGACAGGTGCAAATGATGAAAGTGGAGACAGCTGAGTGCAATAAACAGGTGTGCAATTAACCTTGATGAATGGGACAAAGGCTTGTGGAAAATGTATTGCCTGCAGTGGGGTGACTATGGGGAAGTGAGACCACTAGTGGACACCCAGGGAAACACAGACCAGACACTGTGACAGTGGGACAGGTTGGGCTGGGTTCTAAATTTGCAGTTGCATTCTGTTTATATTACTATTTCCAGAAGAAAATGTAAATAAACAGTTGTCAACAAAGATAAACATTTATTATTTCTATCAATGTTTTAAACAAGTTCTGCTGCTTAATATATATATAGTATATATATATATATATATATATATATATATATATATATATATATATATATATATATATATATTATTATTTATTTTTTTTTTTTTTGTAAAAAAAACATGATACACTAGTAACATCATCATCCGATCCTTCATCTCTGGATGTGAAATAGTCCATATGACATATTTTAGGGCACTGACATCACCACGATTGAGCAGACTGAAATGAGCAATATCGTTTTAGAGACGATATCGTGACATCCGACAGGTTTTCCCAGATCGCATCATATTTAGAAAGTGTAAGTAAATGATTAATAAACTATTTAAATGTACATTTATATTTTATATCTTATATATGTTGTGTTTGTTTTCTTTTCCCTGTTTAGAAGATAACTCAGCCTTTAAGTCTCCTTTGTAAATGCTTAACAAGGCATAAACAGTCCTCACTTTAGGTTAGCTCACACATTGTTAACTGACAACTTGTAATTGGTGCTGGCTGTGTAATAAAGCTCACAATGGAGGAGAAACTTCAAAAGGAGTTTTTAATCATAAATCCAGGAGAATGTCTACAAGTCCATATACAAACAGTCACTTAGTATCAAATACTCAGCAACGTAGATCCACATAATAGCGGACAATGAACTCAGGAACAGACATGGCTTAAATACAGGAACAGGGCAATTATGAGAAACAGTACAGGTATATGGTACTAATTAACAAAATAAAAACCATAGAAACAAATGAGGGAACACAGGAAAACTGGAAAGCAGAGAAACCAAAAACAATAGAGGAGAAACGTGACACAACTATTAAATGTTTGGTAACACTTTGGAATATTATATAAGACTCATTCCCATTTTCCTCAATAAATTCCTAGTCGTAGTTTTGGTAAATTAAGTTTAGGTATTGATCTCATGCACCACTGACAACTAAAAAAACAGTTTGTAAATAATATAATATTTAATTTAGAAATGCTAAATTGAACATTGTTACAGTATGAACATTCAATTATTATAGATATGCTTATAGATATGCTTATAAATCAACAAATCATTTATTATACTGATTACTAATGAATATTAATGTATGGATAATGCTTTATAACTTATGAATTCACTATTTACTAATTCTTAACTAATGATTCGTGCAGTTATTATAAAGTGTTACCTTTCCCCTAACAATGTAGAAGTCTTTGCTAATGAACTCAAACATCTAAATGGTATTTCTGTATTCATACTCTCTCTATGCTTCATTTCTGGTCAGCAAAAGTGTTCTGTCCTGTGATAAGACAGTTCTCAGTACATGTTAAGGCAACAGTGTCACATATGAAATTCTAATGCCAGACAGACAGAAAGAAAGAAAAACAAATATATATTATATCCTTAAGGACTTGACCCCCAGAAAACTAGCAGAAGAACACCGGATCTTTTTTCAAATAAGATGACAGTGAGCAGTGTTTTTTTTTTTTTTTTTTTTTCAGGGAATGCAGTATTTTATAGTTCTAGTGCCTTGCACTCAAATAGGCCTTAAAATCTTGGAGACATCTATTGGGTAATTACTTTACTTTCAAGCCCTCCATGAGATACAGAACGTGGTTAACACACTTGTCAGGGTAACTAACCTGCCAACTGTTACTACACTGTAAAACGTGATTTTTTTTTTTGAACGTATAGATAGAGATAGCATCAGTTAAGTAAATTTTAAAAACAAATATTATTTTGTCTTTTTATTTCAAAATTTCACGTTTAATTCAATAAGCTACTTGAGGTTTCATTTTCATTTATTGTACATATGTAAATTCATATGGAACTGCCTAAGTAGAAATTAAAGTTAAAACTATTGTAATTTAAGTTTAAGTTATTTTACTTGGAACCATTTGTTTTGTTTACAAGGATTCTTTAAGTAAATATAAAAGTTATGATCCCATATTTCCCATCATGCAATGGGGCATGAATAATTAAAAATGTACACTGTTTTATGGTTTCTTTTGTTGTTAGTTGTTTAGTTTAGTTGTTAGTTGTTGTTTGTTTTAGTAACATACTGTTTTGTGACACCTGGAGTTTATTTTCTACTCAAAATGACCCATTCATACTCAAACACTATTCACTGATTGTTACCGTCATTGTGTGTGGTGTACCAAGTTCTGAGGTCTCAGTGTTCATTTCGCCATTCATTTTATTAAGTGGGCATAGTATCTTACAAGGGTAACAGCCCATCTACATGCTCACTTGCATGTTTGCAAGTAAACCACATGCTTTAATAGCAGTGGTGGTTTTCCAGTGTTACCTTGCTTAAGTAAATTGTAAAAACTCACAGATTTTATTCAATTCAATGCTTAAGTTTAACTTAAAATATGTGAGTGCAAGAAAGAAAAATTAAGTAAATCTTACATATTGTTTTTTGTACCCTTTTTTTTTTTTTTTACAGTGATAAGCATTACATAATGCAAAATTTACAAACAAAGAGTCAACAAAAATGACTGGGAATTTCCAAGTAAACTTAACTTAAAAATTTCTAATTAAACCTACTAATAATTATGTTTAGGCTTTTACTTGCCAATTTTTTCTAAATTTACTAGCCTTTTCTAAGAGAAAAATCTTTCCAAGCTTTTTTTTTAAAGTTAATCCTACTATAGATGTTTTACAGTGTATCCTATAACATACTACACATTTACCCAAAGCGACTTTTTTTTTTTACCAGTATGCGTTTTCTCTGGGGATTGAACCCACAACCTTCTGCACTGGTGACACAATGCTCTTACCACTGAGCCACAAGAGCACATCCATCTCAGTGGTCAACCTGGCGTTCAGATGTTTCTGCAGATATTTGATTGTGCAGTAACCTGGAACATTAACCAGGCATAAATAGGGTCATTAATACTCTTGTTCGCATACTGTCAGAGGCCAGTGATTTTAATACCAATCATGATATATGACTGGACAACTCATAAGTAAGTAACTGGCAAGGACAAAAAAAGGCTGAACTCTAGGAAAAAGGACTGAACTTTCATGTATTGTAACTTTAACTTTTGTAAAGTAATTAATTTGACTGCATTTTATTTTTATTTTTTTCTGAATCTAAGGTTCCAGGAAAGCTATTCCCTCTTAATTGTATTTAATAATATGGTCTTGTCACATTCTATTACAAACAAGATCAGACAAATCAGTTAAATTTATATATTTTTCTTATTCAAAATGTAGTTTGTATCAGGTTTGTATCTGTGTGTATCTTTGGAAATTACTGTAAATTTTTTTTTTTTTTTTTTTTTTTTACTTACCTCTTTCCTTGCACTCCACTTTGAAGTTGCTTTGAATAAATGTGTCTGCCAACTGCATGTATGTAATGTAAAATAGTTGGAATTACACATTCTACACTAGATTTGACTCAAAGAAAGACAGGATCAATATGCTTTTCTCCAGTGAGGAAAACAGCCTTCTAGTTAAATTAGCTGTGTGGAATTAATGTGTCCTTGATTTTGTTGCTTCAAATCCATTAATAATCTGTTGACAGCTCCAGCCAATAGTAGAACCTTATTGAAAAACACTATTACCATAACCAACTGTCCAGTGCATTATGTGCCCCACTTGACACACTAACCTTACAGTAAGAAAAAAAAAGAAAGAAAAAAAAAGTATAAAATACCTTTAGTGATTGACTTGGCTTGTTTGTGCTTGGCCACTAGTGAAGAGTCAAATGTTTCGGGAATACCCAGCTGACTATGCTTTAGGTGCGAAAAGCAGTGAGTAAGAAAGATAGGAAGGATAAGGGAAGCAAAAATGCATTCCATAATTGAACGGAGAATAGGCGCTGACAAACAAACATATATTTCTGTTGCCTTAAGATTATGGGAAAATGTACAGTGACTACTGTACTTCTTCACTACTAAAAAATTACAGTAGTGAACTTGCCTGTGAAAAACTGACCAATGGCAATGGAGATTTCATTTTTGGACTGTTTGGTGCAAGTGGCTGTAAAAGGACAAAATAAAAATTTTGCGTTGTTAACTTGTCAAAAAGGTTAGTATATTATTTCAGTTTTATTTTTTTAAAATAGATATTTTATAGATATTTTAAGATGTGTTCACTTGTTAACAGCGCACCAATATCATCATGTCGTTTTTCATGTTGGGAGTTGGATCATTTTTTTCTGACTGATTGCCAGAATGCCGCCAAAACGCTGATAACATCGACTGGTGAGTAAGTTAAGGTCACCTATACTAGTCAAAATATACTTTAGTTAAACCGAGAAACATGAGTACGTTCTGCTGCCCTTTATGAACTTTAGGTCTTTTGACCTTTTGATTATCTTCCATACACTGACCCCAACCCATAATTAGCAATATGTGATGGAATGTAGCATAAATTACTCTGCAGTAATGTTGCATGAACTATTAAGATGACATGGATGACCAATAATAGGAAAATGTGTCTCATCTTATATGATTCATAGAATAAATTAAATCCGGACACATTTATCCCATCACTGCATAACAATCTCTGCAGCATATTGTGTTCTCCAGCAGTGGTTGACAGGAGGGATGCCAGTAAGAAAATCCATATGCAGTGGAATGTAAAGATAAGGTTTTGGATGTGTAGGGGTGGGAGCTGTCTCTGATATTTCAGTGATGGAGCGGGCTCCCATTTTACATTTATATTCACACGGGGTGGCTTGTGTCACAGTAAGACTGAGAAAAGAAGAAGAAAAAGAAAATGAAAAGGAAGACAATGAGTTAAGATATGTATGCAATTTTGATGGTGACAATGCCAATGTTTGTATGGCATAGGCACACTGAACATTAGCAGTTCCCATGTGTTTTGACATATGTGAATAAAAAAAAAAACACTGTCAATAGGGATTTTATAACAAATACAAAACAGTAACGCCTGACTGAGTGACAATGTGTTATTTGCTGTCTCTTCAAAATGTCCCAGGTAGGGTTTTACAGAAATCATCCTTGACAGCTTGTACAATAACTTTGCTTTGAAAAACAATATTAGTTGGAAATGAACTCTTCCTTTAGTGAATAAGGGGGAAGAAATCTAATGGCGGTTGGCTATTTACTTCTCTTTAAATTTGCAGATGAGATTATTTTTTTATAGAAAAAAAAATAATAATAGTAATTAATTGGTTAACTGTAATATACCTTGCAGTTACCCACACAGTGAACATTTTTAATGGTTTAATGTAATTTTACTGTAAAAGACTATCAGATGTATATTTTAAGTAAAAAGTATGAATCACCTTATAATGTAGGATGAAAAACTGTAAAATTACATTCCCATAAAGCCCTGCATTACTCATTACATATTTAAACATTTATTTTTTTTATTAATAGAAATGTACAATATAATATTCTATGTTACATTTCACTATTCTAGTGCCATGTGTGTTCCCCTAATGGTATTTTTTTGCAATCTAAACATCAGCAACAATAGGAGACAACACAGGTAAGTGACATCTAACAGAGTTTATATACAGGCTTCAGGAGAAGGGAAACGATGAACACAGGTGAGATAATGCAGTAGATAATCTTGAGCA
Source organism: Carassius carassius (assembly GCF_963082965.1). NCBI lineage: Eukaryota > Metazoa > Chordata > Actinopteri > Cypriniformes > Cyprinidae > Carassius > Carassius carassius. The sequence goes on along the minus strand of NC_081756.1, from coordinate 34,231,580 downwards.
AAGACATAGCTGGACAGTCACTGAAGTTTCTTTCCATGAGACTAAATCAACGTGCTGGGAGGAAGACAGAAAATGAGGGCAGACGACTGGGATGGAAATGACGAACAGACAGCTAAAGCAGGTAAGTAGCCAGGTAAGTTGATGCACGTAATTGAACTACAAGACCAGGCACTGAGGTGGTATATGTATTGTGTGTGTAGATTGCTGCTGACAGGTGAAGTGCGTCAGAATTCTGGTGATACAGATTGTGTTGAATATGTGGAGCTGAAGAATCTTGTGTTGCTGGTGACTCTGTGACACTATATGTGATGGTTTGATAACATTAGATCATGGTTTCACGGCATCACATTATTGCGATTACAGCTTTAAAATATATTATTTTCCACCGAACACAATATATTTTATTTTTAAGAAACACATAAAACATTTTGGAACAGTAAGCATGTCAGGTTAAATAATTAAAAGCAAGAATTTAATTATTCTTAATGAAGTGCAGTCACTATGATGCACAGCTGGAGGTTAAACATAGTCTGGTTACAGGCTTGTACATCCATCAACAATAGCAAAAATATACTGGAAAAACTGTTTTTTTAATGCAGTGTAAAACAACAACAACCTGCGGCTCAATAACGTCTCGGTCTGGACCACTCACATCCTGCACACTCCATCTTTTAACTGTTTTCATATGCTACAGAGCTCTGAGCTCCAGAAAGGCCAGACACAGAAACAGTTTCTTTCCTCAGGCAATCTATCTCATGGACACTTAACAATAATTTTGGAACATCACAACACTATATGCATTACCTATTTAACACCGTAATTGTTTATATTTCAAATTTGTACATATCATACATGTACATGATAATTGTCTATATTATTATTATTATTATTATTCTTTTGTAAAGTTGTTCACTGTTGTTCTTCCTATTTAACACCATACTTGTTTACATTTCAAATTTGCACACATCATACCTGTACATTAAAGTTGTATATATATATATATATATATATATATATATATATATATATATATATATTTTTTTTTTTTTTTTTTTTGTACATTGCCTATTTTGTATATTTGTATATTATTCCTCTTATTCAATGTGTCCTGGTTTGTCTCTGTCATTCTGTTGCATGGAGCTTCCCTCACTAAAACAAATTCCTTGTATGTGTCAACATACCTGACAATAAAAGCTCATTCTGATTGCTGCAGTTCAAAGTATTAATAGCTTAACGATTAAGCTCTGAAAAATCACAACACAATTCCTTTCATAAGAGTTATTGTACTTTTTTATTAATTAATTTATTTAGACACATTGGTGATCTGGTAGGCAAGAATTAGAAGCATGGAAATGCATTGAAAACATAATTTGAATAGAAATGCATATATATATATATATATATATATATATATATATATATATATATATATATATATATATATATATATATATATATATACATACACACACACGCACACACACACACACACACACACACACCTTTATTCAAATAATATCTTTAATGCATTCTTATGCTTCTAAATTGTATATGTAAGTTTGATAGATTGACAATAGTAGATAAAAAGATAGATACTACATTAAACCATCTTAATGATATAGTTGCTAGATTTTTTCCTCTCTGATGAGCAGTTACCAGCCTTGATATCCAAGCTATAAAGTACCTTGTTTCTTTATAGTTTCTGAACACACGCAAAGCCAATTAGTTAATCGTTAAGACTAGGCAGGAGGTTCAGAATTACAGGATAATAATGTGCCTTGGGCATTCTGGTGCATTGCGATGCTAAAGGCCTAGTAGCTATAGAGCATGGATTGTGTCCTTAATTGCCTTGTTGAGTAGGGGGCAAACAGAGGATCGCAGGGGAACATAGAGGTATTCCACACATTTGTCATTAGATTGCTTTTAATCTTAATTGCATTTTCAGGGCATTTTGTATATGGTAGCTGATAAGAAAAAAAAAATGGACAAACAGTGTGCTTGGTTTGACTGCAAGTTTGTATAGCTATGAAAGTCGGCTGTAGAAAATGAAAAATGTTAATGTTTGTCAGTGCAGTTTATGTAACATTTGTGCCATGTTGCGCTGGGCCTCCCAAACAACAAACAAGTGCAATTGCTTACTTGATTGCCTGGACTCACATGATCAAACAGTGAAGTAAACACAATGAATATCATTAAAGTATTTATGGAGAGATAAAATAAAAGAACTGTAAAAATAGAAAACTAAAGAAAACATATTTTACTCAAATTAATCTAAATGGATGTATTGCATAGCAACTTTAGGTTATAATAAGATTATAATCCAGGTTTTGAATTTCAAAAATTTATTCAAAAAATGTATTATACTTTTTTTTTTCAAAATGCAATAAATACTTTTTTCTGTTTTATTTTTTATTTATTTATTTTTTTTTACAAAATGCAATAAATCTATTGAATTAATATAAAAGTTATTATTATTATATATATTTTTTTCATATTGAAACTGATGAAAATACACAACATAAGTTGATCCACATATGACAGCCTCTGAACTTGGTTAATACTAATCTCATATGCATTTACATTACATTTACATTTATTCATTTAGCAGACGCTTTTATCCAAAGCGACTTACAGATGAGGACAGTGGAAGCAATCAAAAACAACAAAAAGAGCAATGATATATAAGTGCTATAACAAGTCTCAGTTAGGTTAACACAGTACACCTAGCATGGGATTTTAAATAATATAATATAAAGAAAAATAAAGAAAACAGATAGAATAAAAAAAGAATAGAGCAAGCTAGTGTTAGAGGTCTTTACACATACACACACACACACACACAATTGCATAATTAATGAAAAGAAAATATAATATAAAAAGATTAGAAAGGTAGTTAGATTTTTTAAAGAATAGAATTAGAATACTGAGTGTTAAAGTTAGAGGGTCAAATAAAGATGGAAGAGATGTGTTTTAAGCCGATTCTTGAAGATGGCTAAGGACTCAGCTGTCCGGATTGAGTTGGGGAGGTCATTCCACCAGTAGGGAACATTTAATTTAAAAGTCCGTAAAAGTGACTTTGTGCTTCTTTGGGATGGCACAATCAAGTAACGTTCACTTGCAGAACGCAAGCTTCTAGAGGGCACATAAGTCTGAAGTAACAAATTTAGGTAAATGGGTGCAGAGCCAGTGGTAGTTTTGTAGGCAAACATTAATGCCTTGAATTTTATACGAGCAGCTATTGGAAGCCAGTGCAAATTGATAAACAGAGGTGTAACATGTATTCTTTTTGTTTCATTAAAAATAAATCTTGCTGCCGCGTTCTGAATTAATTGTAAAGGTTGGCTGAAAGACCTGCCAAGAGGGCATTGCAATAGTCCAGCCTGGACAGAACAAGAGCTTGAACAAGGAGTTGTGCAGCATGTTCCGAAAGAAAGGGCTTGATATACAGACACTGGACTAAAAATACTTTCTTCAGTCATCACTTCCAAAATGATTTCAACAGGTCATCTTGTTAATGCTATAAATAAATTACAGTAACAAAATTCAATTTCATCATGAACAAGAACATGAACAACATCACATTAGAGCAGAAGAATTCAAAAATGACATTTCGCTTACATTCAACTCCCAAAAGTGCATTCATCATTGCCATGTTAAACTCAGTTAGTTTACTAGTGCAATGTTCTGTATTAAAAAAAAAAAAAAAAAAAAAAAAAAAACACACATAAAAGGCATTAATAAAAACACTCACACTGACAAGCTATGAGATATCACATTCATAATCAAATGTAGTTCATCTAATGAATGTGATATATTGTAGCTTGTCAGTGATACGTCTCTGTGTATTAAATGTATTTGAATAGTTTCCTTCTGATAGCACATGTAGATTTACTATTGTAGATGTACTATTATTCACAGAAACGGCTTTACTGATGAGATGCAAGACAATCACATGTGATTTATGGTGCAGCCCTTGTTTGTTGATCAAAAAGTACAAAGTAGCTGAGGAAAACTAGGATGCCAGGTGTATTCAGAGTGCTGCCATTTCTGTCTAGAGTGCATAAAATGGTGCGCTGTGATTGGTTGAGTGGATATATCGCATTCTGCAAAAAAGGGAGACTGGCGTTTGTCGTGGTTAAGAAAAAAAGGGAGCTAAGAACTCTGTGAATATAAAATTTATATATATATAACCTCTTTAGGAGCAGAGGAGGGAAAGAGGATGAAAGTGAATTTGTTCTTGAAAGTCAGAGGAGAACATTTTACGAATCATAATCTTTCACTAGAGACTCAGAGCAGTTAACTCTTTAAGATCATCACCACACTTTTGCTAAAACAGACAAAAAATGTTTGATCAAAGAAAACGAGCTGAAGCTGAAGACAGGCCAGAAAGTCACGTTAAGTACACAATATTTTAAGGCCTTTCAAAAACATTGCCTCTACACAGATACAATTCATACATAGTTTAATCAATTGTCAGTATATCTGTTTAATATTTAATCCTCTTGCAATGTAATCATCCTGTGTTAAGGCTTTCATAATCCTTAAGCCTTTATAGGTGGAGAGAGAGAGAGAGCAAAAGGCGACTGAAGGCAGTGTTGAAATGAGGTCCCACTTGAGACTAATTATGGATTTTTTAGAGCGCACAATCTGCCATTCTGCCCAGGACAGCACTAAGGAAGGTGTAGAAACAAACTGCTGACAGACCGACATCTGAACTGACAAAGAAAGAAAGACAGCTATAGAAGTAACAAGAGTAAAAGATTAAGTTGAGATGTCAGAGAGAATTTCATTCTATTCAGTGACTGAAGAAGTAATTAATGAAGGCACAAAACCAGGGAAAGGAAGATTATTCACTACAAATAATCATTATACAGTAAAACAATATCACATAGGAAACAAAACAGCATAAGATGGTATGTTTGGATTTTTTTTTTCTTGCTACATTTACAAATATTATTTTTTATTATTGTTTAAAACAATGATTTAAAAAGGGCACCTATTATGCAAAATCCACTTTTACAAGGTGTTTGGACAGAAATGTCTGTTGGAATTGTGTGTACACAGCGATCTTAGAATGATAAAAATCCAGTCTTTTTTTTTTCATCTTCATAAATCCAAACCATGGTCAAAATAACAATCGGTTTGGATTCTGTCCGCAACATGAAGTCATATTGTGGTAGCCCCACGCACCGCTATTGATTGACAGGCACATATTAACATATCCTCAGCTCTTAGTGTGTTGTGCCATATCCACCATTTTGTCTGCATGTGATCAGATGGGTTGCATTTATCGTTACAAAGCAGCTGTGAAAAACTATACAAGTACATAAATAATTCAAACTACCATTCCGAGACATTCTGGTTCATTTACATTAGGGTCATTCAAGATGCATTGGCTCTGCTCAGACCGATCGGCGAATGACATCAAAATACCGCGAGAGGGATTCAAAAGTAACTCTACGAGCCAATGCACATTGGCATGCAATTATTGCATCCAGCTGCCGCTGATCACAGTGTAAGTATAAGTAGGCAGCAGGCTTAGCGCATATTCAGGTTTTTGCTGAGGAGCCAAGCCAGTGACCCAGCCGCTCAGAGGTGGTACAGGAGCTATGGCGACGGGATGTGACATATCGGTTCCCTTCTTCAAGGAATGAGGGATACCATACTTAACCGAAATGTTCCTTTTAAGTTGGTCACTCTAGCGTCAGTATTCTGTGGGAGCCTCCCATACCCCTACTTTTTGGTGCAGGCCAGGGCTTACCACAAGAAGATCAACTACTGCTACTATGGTACTACTCACTTGAGTAAGACTGGATAACACTGGGAAAAAGTACCTGTTCCATTTAGAGCAGGAACGTTGTGGAAGCCTTATCCTTTCTCGAAGGAGGTTTTGAAGCACTTACACATATGGACTACCGTTTAGGTGCATATGGAAGATTAGAGGTGATTGTAATCCTGGATGGCAGACTGTCTGCCAGGGAAATACAGGCTCTGAGGCTATACAGTGGACTTTTCAATTTATGGGATCCACTCAGGTCGCTACATATGGACCCCAGCCCTCTACCGTTTCTCATCGATTCAATGTGTGAGGAAATGGTGCCAGACAATCCACTACATCTGGGTGCCAAAGGGATGGAGGAACTCAACAAGGTCTACTTTATGGATTCTCTGGAGCAGTTATAGCAAGCTGACCTGAAGCCAGGGCCTCTCAGTGCTTCTACCCATTTGAGGTGAAAAGAAAGGAAGATGAACCACATGCTCCACATGGATGCTATAGAACAGTGGTTCCCAAACTTTTCCATTCCACGACCCACCTAGACAAGTGTAATATATTTCACGACCCACCAAAATATTAAAAAAAAAAAAAAAACAACGAGTGAAATTACTTTAAACCTAATCTTACTTAAAATTTTTATGACAGAAATTAAGTATTTAAGAAAAATAACCATTTTATTTTAGAGTACAACTGAAAATTTCACTACAAATTTACAAGTTTTAATTTTTGTTTACTGGCGTTAAAATATGTAGTGTCCATAAAAACGTGAAGCAGGCTCACTCCAGTGAAGTGTGATCTGCGCTGCTGTGTTTTGTTGCATTCATGATCCTTCCGTGTGTGTCGGCGAGAACGGAGCACAATCCAACACTTTTTTAGAAAAGCATAAGAAGCAAAGCAGAACTATCTAAAACAGTTTGGAGATTAAAATAATTGTGAAATAGGTAAAAAAAGACCGATTGAACCTTTTAATGACATTGCTCTGAGACCTTCAAAACACGCAACGCACACGGACTTAATTGCAATTTGAAAATCACACTAAGGATATTGCAGTTCATTATTAATGTTGGTGGGCTATATCGTTGTGATGAGTGGGTTCCCAGTTCCCGCCTCCTTCTTCCTGTGATTGTGAAGATTTTAATGTTTTACACTGGTGCCGAAGCCAGGGAGGAAGGAGGGGCGCGCTGCCGAAGATCCTTCGCCGCTGGGGTGAATCCGCAGTGCCATCGAGCAGGGCGAAGGAGTCTGCCGCCGAGGGTGCTCGATGTGGTGGGCTGGAGTGAGTTGCCGGGGGGGGGGGGGGGGGGCGAACTCACTCCAGCCCACCGCCTCGATGACTCCTTCGTGGAAAGAGGTGGGAACCGGCGGACAATCAAACAAAGTTTTAATAACCAAATAAACACAAAACAGCGCGACAGCCCCTCTCGGATGACTGCCGTGCACAAATAAAAAACAAACACAAAATAAAACCCAGGCCTGGTCCTCTCTCGTCCTTCACTGTCATCGCTCCTCTTTTGTATCTTTCCGATCTCCTCCGTGGTTCTTGAGACCGGTGAGTGTTGCTCATTTCCCAATCACTCCACCGGCCTAGCTCTGTTCCCATGGCACTAGGCCCCGCCCCACTCGTCACATTCGTGCAGCCCTAGACTGAACTGTGTTAGTGTCTGTGTGTCATTGAAACGCAAAATTAGCTGCAGCCAAGTGACTTTGTGCGACCCACCTTGTTCCATTCCGTGACCCACGAGTGGGTCGCGACCCACAGTTTGAAAACCCCTGCTATAGAACCTGAACCCGAAGGCCCAACTGGCTGAGGTGCGAAAGCACCCTGTGTGCACACAACTGATCCTGAGATTGGGTATGTGCGAGCCAGTCATTGAGATAATGTGAATGCCCTGTTTCCGCAGGGGAACAAGGAGGGCCTCTGCAACTTACATGAAGATTCGGGGCAACAATAATCCCAGAGGGCAGGACCTCGTACCGATATTCTCATCCTTTGGACGTGAACGGCAGCAATTGTCTGTTGTGCGGAAGGATCTACACATGAAAAGTATGCGTCCTTCAGTTCGATCTCTGCTAACAAATCTTGGGGACGGATGCACCCAAAGATGCGTTCCTGCATCAACATCTTGAAAAGTAACCAGTGAAGGGCCCAGTTCAAGACACACAGGTTCAAGATCGGTCGTAACTCACTGCCTTTCTAGGGCAGGGGTTTTCAAACTGTGGGTCGCGACCCACTCGTGGGTCACGGAATGGAACAAGGTGGGTCGCACAAAGTCACTTGGCTGCAGCTAATTTTGCGTTTCAATGACACACAGACACTAACACAGTTCAGTCTAGGGCTGCACGAATGTGACGAGTGGGGCGGGGCCTAGTGCCATGGGAACAGAGCTAGGCCGGTGGAGTGATTGGGAAATGAGCAACACTCACCGGTCTCAAGAACCACGGAGGAGATCGGAAAGATACAAAAGAGGAGCGATGACAGTGAAGGACGAGAGAGGACCAGGCCTGGGTTTTATTTTGTGTTTGTTTTTTATTTGTGCACGGCAGTCATCCGAGAGGGGCTGTCGCGCTGTTTTGTGTTTATTTGGTTATTAAAACTTTGTTTGATTGTCCGCCGGTTCCCACCTCTTTCCACGAAGGAGTCATCGAGGCAGTGGGCTGGAGTGAGTTCGCCCCCCCCCCCCCCCCGGCAACTCACTCCAGCCCACCACATCGAGCACCCTCGGCGGCAGACTCCTTCGCCCTGCTCGATGGCACTGCGGATTCACCCCAGCGGCGAAGGATCTTCGGCAGCGCGCCCCTCCTTCCTCCCTGGCTTCGGCACCAGTGTAAAACATTAAAATCTTCACAATCACAGGAAGAAGGAGGCGGGAACTGGGAACCCACTCATCACAACGATATAGCCCACCAACATTAATAATGAACTGCAATATCCTTAGTGTGATTTTCAAATTGCAATTAAGTCCGTGTGCGTTGCGTGTTTTGAAGGTCTCAGAGCAATGTCATTAAAAGGTTCAATCGGTCTTTTTTTACCTATTTCACAATTATTTTAATCTCCAAACTGTTTTAGATAGTTCTGCTTTGCTTCTTATGCTTTTCTAAAAAAGTGTTGGATTGTGCTCCGTTCTCGCCGACACACACGGAAGGATCATGAATGCAACAAAACACAGCAGCGCAGATCACACTTCACTGGAGTGAGCCTGCTTCACGTTTTTATGGACACTACATATTTTAACGCCAGTAAACAAAAATTAAAACTTGTAAATTTGTAGTGAAATTTTCAGTTGTACTCTAAAATAAAATGGTTATTTTTCTTAAATACTTAATTTCTGTCATAAAAATTTTAAGTAAGATTAGGTTTAAAGTAATTTCACTCGTTGTTTTTTTTTTTTTTTTAATATTTTGGTGGGTCGTGAAATATATTACACTTGTCTAGGTGGGTCGTGGAATGGAAAAGTTTGGGAACCACTGTTCTAGGGTACAAGGAAGTAGGGGCTGTAAAACCCCATCTCCATATCAGCTGGATGGACCGGCTTGATCGCATCCTTCACCAGTAGGACTGCGACCTCCACACACATGACAGGAGTACCAGCCGCTTTCACTGATATGAAGCAGATTCTCCACATGGCCCTCCAGGTAAGGGAGAGGTGCATCCTTCTCTCTCTGGGTAACCCGTCCCAAGGCCTCTTGCTCTTCCATTCAACGCCAGGTTGATGGTGGAACCTGCAGTGCCACCATAGCATAAAGAAAAGAAATTCATAAAGAAATTCATACAGGTTTGGAACAACTTGAGCATGAGTAAATGATGATAAAATATGTTTTATTTGCGGGTGAGTGATCCATTTAAATAGCCATTGCAAATAGATTGCCATGAACATATCACAAAACACAACAAGCGGTATCTCAACTCCAGTTTTTATTTTTTTTATTTTTTATAAGGCATAAAGACTGTTTTTGCATTTACAGTTAGTTACATGTGAATAGATGAACTTTTAATTTCAAACTTTCACTTGGTTCGATATTTCCAGTGTATTAATAAACTTAACACTTTTTTATTAATAATAATAATAAAGAAAAAAATGTAAAAGGATGATTCACTGAGAAAGAAAACATATGCAGTAGAGCTTATTAAATATATTACACAATGTCGCCATGGACTAAACATTGTGCTATAATTATATAAGTACAATAGCAATAAATCCACACCTGAAAATGGTTTGAGCTCTAATGTGTTACTAAACCACCTTGCTGTAATGACAGGCCCATGGTTTGATTTTAATGGCGTGTGTGCTGTATGCGCCAACTGGAGCTGATCCACCTCCTCTCATTGTATCTATAATGACCCTCTTCTTGAGTCCTCCTTCAGTACTGTCTCAGTCAAATGACACTTCCAGCGCACTGAACTAAACCTAGCAGCCTTGCTTCAGTGCTCACTCCTATCACATTCCGCTCTGTTATTCTTCCTTGAGAGCTCTTTACAATGCCTTCAGAGCATTGGTGCCCACCACCCTGCCTCATTAGGGCTCCTTCGCGCTCCGTCTCGAGGATTATTCAAGCAAATCTCATTGTGGCAACACTTCAGACAGATATAAGGCAAGAGAGATATATCACTTTATGTGTGATTAATTCTCAGTTGTACTCAAGTGATTGACAGGATTCTGACCCTTGTATGTATTGACTGAGAACGTTGAGTATGTGCTTGTGGTAATGAAGGGGGAATTATAGACTACATTACACTTAGAGCTAAGAGTGACACATATAGCAGCATAAGTAGGTATTTAATTTAAGTCTGTCATAATGAATACTGGGGAGCTATGTTTAAAAGTAACACATTAAAATAGTTGTTACTTATAAAAGTAATTAAGCTACATAATTACTTTAACAGAAAGTAACATGTTGAATTACATTTATTACTCTTTTTATGAAAGCTGACTTGCAGAGTGGATGGAAGTACATTCTTTTTATTTATTTAGTTAGTTAGTAAGGGTTAGGTAGTATTTATATAGTATTTGTAATTATCTATTTATGAAAACATTGGTAGTCTATGGAATGACCTCTTGAAATAAGTAAATGCATGTGTTTGTGGCAGCCATATGCCAAAAATGCTTGCACATCTTTAAGGGATAGTTTACTTAAAAATGGAAATCCATGCATCAATATTAAAATAATTAAATATAAAAAATACTAAATAAATATTAAAATGCGTCATTTTTTCACCCAAAAAAAAAAAAAATACTCTCAATGCCCAGAGTGACGTGTGAGATGGTGACAGCATATCCTATCAAAAGCTGATGCAGACATCCCCTCTGGCCTTGTGAAAAAACACAGCGTGAAAGCTTAACGTGGCCAGAATGCAATGTTTGTGTCTCCCACAACCAGCGAGCGCTGCTGTAAATGAACACAAGGACGAAGTAAGTAACAAGAAGTTAATCAATAAATCAACGCAAATGTGTGCACAAAACCCTAGCGGGGGCTATTTGTCTGCCAACTTGGTGTGCAAGGCATATCTGAGGCTTTCCATGTCCCGTCATTCCATGCACATCTCCCTCTCTTTCATTTATTTTTTTTTTATTTCAGTGAATGTTTGTGTGTGAGCATATGCATGTGCTTATGGGGAGAAGGGCAGAGATTTGCTGTGTGTCTGTCTGACTTGGCAGAAAATGATCTTGTGTATGCATTAGCAGATTGCCTGTTGAAGAGATTGGGATTTATATTGCAGCGACTGATGGCAGTGATCTAGCTATATAAATAAATTAATATGTGCCCTGTTTAGCTTTCAGATGAATATAAAAACTTGATTTGCAAGCCTTTATGTACTCAGAAATGTCTGTATTAATATCCCAGTACTCCACAGTAGAGACTGAAAGTCTGTATCTAATTTGATGAGGACCTGATGGCTGGACTAAAGGACATCAAAATCCGTCACTGGCAATGTATTAATCAACTAAGAATCAACAGGAAGTTACTGAATGAACATGAGTTGGTGAAAGATAGAATCAGCAATACCTGCAGTCTGGTAAAGAAGATAAGAGTAGTGGAGACAACATGCTATAGATTATATTGCATGAAAATATAGCAAATACCCAAATAATATAATGTTGTTCATTTGATTAATACATAAACACAAATAGATTTCGTCATCAGGACGAAAAATTCGATGATAAATCACTCCCTGCTTCTCCACTAGGCTGTCCCACTGCCGAAGAAGAATTAGAGAAGCCTCTGAAAGCTGCCACCACTCAAGAGGCCCAGGGAACTCTTGCTTTCTCCAAAACCCCCAGAATCTCACAGATTACTGGGTCAGCCTCTTGTAAGCCCCCGATATGATCAAGTGAATGACCCGGTAAGGCAGTCACCACGGCATGACAAGCAAGAGGAGCCAATGGTACAGCAACAGCCTGACGTACCGAAGCGGGAACCCCTGTACCTGGGAACTGGCTGCCTGCCACTTCCAGTACGGGTGGGTTCTGACGAGACAAGGCGGCTGCATTCTTATTACACCTCCCAGGCCGATACTTAACTTCAAAATCGAAGCAAGCAAGCTTTGATGCCCAGCGCTGCTCTGTAGCCCCAAATTTAGCTGAGGTCAGATGGCTGAGAGGATTGTTATCAGTGTACACCACGCATTTATCGCCTAATAGATATTCTCTAAATTTCTCGGCCATTGCCCACTTTAATGCCAAGAACTCTAGTTTCATAGAACTATAGTTTGACATATTACGTGCTGTGGGTCTTAGGCCACGACTTGCATATGCCACAGTTCTTACTTTGCCACCCTGTTCCTGGGAAAGGACTGCACCTAACCCACCCAGGCTAGCGTCCACCTCCAAAATAAAAGGGAGGGAAAATTACAGAGCACCGGAGCAGAAATGAGCTTATCCTTCGAACTCTCAAAACTTCTCTGACAGTGGGTAGTCCAGCCACTTGCAAAACCTGGCCCTGCTCTCTTCCGAGACTTGCCACCTTCCGTGCCACCAAACTCTGCAACCAGCCAATGTAAAGGGGCTGCCAATTTAGCAAACCCCTCCACAAAACGGTGGTAATAACTCGCAAAGCCCAAGAAGGAATGAAGCTCTGACACACTAGTAGGTTGTGGCCACTGGGCCACAGCCTCAATCTTCTTGGGGTCTGTGGAAACACCATCGGCTGAAATCACATGACCCAAATATGTGACTTCCGAACGAAAAAAAGCGCATTTCTCTAACTTTGCCTTAAAGGAGCATTTCACCCGTGGGAACATTGATCTTCATTGAAAGTGGGTCATATATGTAGTCGAAATCTATTAAAACTTTCGAATTTGGTGCCTTTTTGACCGAGTTATTACAGAAAGTAACTTTAGGGCTCATTTGTATGGAAAACCACAACTCCCACAATGCAACACATTTGCACAGCTCCACAAGCCACTCCCACTAATCCAGAACACCGCTGTTAGGCTGTTAGGCGGTATTATCTACAAGACATTGAGGACACAGTTAGCGATGTATGGTATTTACGTGCCACAGTAGTAAACAATGCCACAGTAAGCTTTTTGTGCGTTAAAAAAGGTACTGCACAAACAGTTTACAGTTGACGTTACGTACCTTATTAACCGGGAATCATTTCGTGATAATAATGCTTGAAGAAATTGTGTACATTTCACGAAATGAATAATAAATAAAATTAAAACACTTATTTTACAGTTAGACGTCCATTTGTCCCTGCAGGCTTCGGCTGGCGTTTCCTATGTCTCCAGTACGCCTCTGTCCATATGCGGGGCGAAACTAGGATGGTTCACAACGCAAAAATCTGTGTCCTTGTCTGCCTCAGACATTTCTTCGAGGAGAAATTGGCATCTTTCAAATTCTTGCAGCAGACGGACTCTAGCTCTGTGTCCGTAGGCGCACAACGAGAGCACAGGCACCACCAGTCCGCACCAGCTCGAGCACGCCCGGGCTCCTCGGACGCGACAGGCAGGTCTCCGGCCTCGGCTGCAGCCGCCGCCTCCTGTTCCTCCATCAGCCTCAGCTGCTCTGCGCTATATTGTGGCTCGTATAGATAGCCACGAACATCTGTTTCGAGCAACAGACTTTGAAAATCCTCTTCTTCCATATCATGAGTTGTTCCTCCAGCCATTCTCGAAAATCTGACTCCATAAGCGCTTGTTAGCTTAGCTACATAGCTTCCAAACAAGATGGCGGATTTTCATTTTCGTTTCTGTAAGTTTAGTCCCACCCACTGATCTGTAATAGGCCTGTAGGGTGAGTGGGTCCCACCCCCTGGAATAATAATAAGCTAGTGTCTGTAGTCTCTACACTTTTCAATGAATTTTGACTTCCTGCTTATTATGACGCAAAATGACGATTTTTACGTCATAATAAGCAGGAAGTAAAACACTTAAATCCTTATTTCTCCCATCTCAGGGAAAAACAAAGGAAAAATCCATGATCATTATAATATATGACTGGGTTTCTAACAATACAAAGCTAAATGCAAATGGGTGAAGTGATCCTTTAAGACCTTCGCACTGCAACCTACTCAAGACGATGAAGATGAAAAAATTACAATATCATCCAGATACAGTAACAATGACTGACACTGTTGATCACCAAATAAACGCTGCATTAGACGCTGAAACGTACTAGGTGCATTGCAAAGGCCAAAAGGCATGCGATTCCATTCAAATAAGCCGAATGGTGTACAAAATGCAGTCTTAGGCTGGTCTTGTTCACTGACAGGGACCTGATTGTATCCGCTAGCTAAATCCATGGTGGAAAACCAATGGGCCCCTGTCAGTGAATCTAATGACTCCTCAATACAAGGAAGAGGAAACGCATCCTTTCTAGTTCTCGCATTCAACTGACGGTAGTCTGCGCACATCCGCAGACTACCGTCCTTTTTCTTGACAAGAACTATAGGGGATGCGCAAGGGCTACAACTCTTGCGTATCACCTTAGCCTCCAACAACATATTGATATGGGCCTTTACCACCTCATACTCCGATGGGGGTATTCGATGGTACTGCTGCCGAACTGGGGTATCATCCATCAGTGGGATCTCATGCGACAACAGGGTAGTACACCCCCTCATGTACAGAAAACACCGACTTGTACTGCCAGAGCAGAGCCTGAACACGTTCTTGATCCTCCAGTGACAACACAGACAAATCAGTAGCCTTTATCTGCTCTTCAACCGTAGGCAACTCATGGGAGACCTGCACATTAACAGTAGCAGAGATAGTTTTAACCTCCGTAACCCCTGATGGTAAACTGACAACATAAACACTAGTTAAAGTGCCTAAATGAGTGCATGGGTAAAGCACAATATCAGTGGTTCCCACATTCACCACTGGCACCGAAACAATACCTCGAATTACCTGCACCAACGATGGTGAAGCCAACAATCCAGCTGGCAGGCCAGATTCAGGGGGCTCAAAAAGCACAGTGTCATGCAAGAACTGCTCTGAACAATTTGCATTAACTAGTTGTAACATGCCACCTGGGATGCATTGCACCCTACGACCGCGTACCCTAACTGACCCTGCACGAGTAGAATGAGACTGGGAGCATACCTTATGACAATATTGAAATGCCTCTGTTACAATACTGGGTACCTTAACCAATGAAGGAGATTCAAAAAGAGAAGAGCCAAACTCCCCAAAGAGCTCCTGGTAGCATCGACTGAGAACATTCATTCCCAGAACTCCCGGTGCCTGGGAACACAAGCCCCCAGGAGGGTCTCGGACAACCAGCACCCTGCATTTTGGCACTAACCTGCCACAGAGTTCGACATCCAACTCCATATAACCAATGTAGGGGATATCCAACCCGTTGGTTAACTCTCTGTTATCTGTAGAAACCATGGAGCCAGTGTCTATAAGGCAGGGCACCTGAACCCCACCAATGCAAACTACCAAATGGGGACACGACGACATTAAAGAAGATACTGAATGAGAACCCTGAAGAATCTTTGAGGTGAGGAGGAACATGTTCCCCATCACACTCCCTGGCAAAATGTCCAGGTCACTGACACCTTCAACAAATTATGGTATTGCCACGAGAAGAGTGATTCTGCGGGTGAGGAGATTGACTACGTGCATGAGGGGCTTGACTACACTCAGCCACCATCTGGAGCCGAGTCACACTTTTAGAGAGCTGATTTAATTGGGCTTGCTGTGATTTCAACAGATCCCTTAAATCACTTAGCTGAACCATTGAGGTACCACGGGCATCTAACGATGATCCCCCCTGTACCCCATACTGCATAACGGGAACCAAAGGAACCGACTGGCTTCGACGGCGATCGCCCCCGGCAACCCCTCCCTCTCCCACCTAAGAGCCTCACTTTGGACCTCTAACAAACTGGAGGAGGGTAAGCGACGTACCAATTGTTTCAACTCACAACGTAAGGAGCTATCTATCACATTTTCTACAAATTGATCACGCACAAGAGTTTCTGAATTTGGCATAGCATAAGGGGACTTTTCTTCAACAGACTTCCAAAGGCCCATCAAAGCTAATGAAAACTCTAATAGGGTCTCACCCTCACGTTGTTTACGAGAAAAAATGCCTCCTGCAGAGCCACATATGACTGAGAACAGCCATACAATTCCCTCAATGCTGAAATAATTTTATCGCAATCCCCTCGTTCAACACTAGGTCGATGCCTAATCTCCTCCCGTGCTTCCATTTACATTACATTAATTCATTTAGCTGACACTTTTATCCAAAGCGATTAACATTTGCTATTTATGTCAGAGGTCGCACACCTCTGGAGCAACTAGGGGTTAAGTGTCTTGCTCAGGGACACATTGGTGTCTCACAGTGGATTCGAACCCGGGTCTCTCACACCAAAGGCATGTGTCTTATCCACTGCGCCAACACCACCCCATATGGCTTCCCCCTCCAAATGGTCAAATACAAAAAACGCTCGATCAGCAATAGAAAGATGGCAAACCTGCATACACGCCTGAACTTCCTCAACCCATTCGTCAATGCTGATGCCAGCCCGGCCGTTAAATTTTGGACATCGCCGATCACGAGGTACAAACACAAACGTCTCAGCTGATTTTTTGAAATTTTAAATCATCATTACATTACCATCAAGGGCTAAATATTAACGTGTCAAAAAAAAGGAAAAAAAAAAACAAACACTTTGCAACACTTCAATAAAAAAATGAATGCAACATAATACAAATACACAAGAAAGCTTAAGGGAGGGAGATGGCCTGCTGTGACCCTCAATTCACACACACAACACGCTTAATACCCACACACACCCACTCTGGTGAGGTAAGGTCACACAATAAACACAACACTCAACGTGAACCCCGTTAAACAGCGGCTAAACCCCTCCTCTATACACTTTCCTTAGGAAAGAAAGAAAAAAAAGAGAACAAAAAAAGGAAACATTCAGTTCCTTTTCAGGAACTCGAGCTGCATCAAGCGCTTTGGGGAACGTCCCTGACGAGACCGACTCTGAATATCGTGTGCAATCTGTCCATCAGAAGGGCGTGACGTCACGGGCGGGGTGACGTAGCGACCAGGAAGCTATAAAAGCACGTGCCGTGCAGCTGGCTTCAGCTTTGCGTCTGTCATCAAGCGCTCTGTGTGTGCATGTCAAAAGTCTGTCCCGTTGGTCCTATTTATTGTTGTCTGTCCATTAGCCATTAAAAGATCGCAAAAACAGCTCAATATGCCAAAAGTAAAAGCAAAGACCAAACATATTAAGGGCGATTCCAAGCCACGTTATAGATTGTGTGTTCCTCCCTGCCCTCGCTACATTACGAGTGGGGATACACACAGTTTGTGCGTGGCTTGCCTGGGATCGAAGCACACTGAGTCGACTCTCGAGGGGGCCGACTGCCCGCATTGTGAACGATTGCCAATGCAAACGCTTCGATCCCGGAGGGCTCTCTTCGAGGAGGGAGCCTTCACCAGCGTTCCCCGCGGTGCTGGCCCCACTTCTGCCGAGGCAGAACGGCTGCTGCACTCGTGGGGTTCACAGGTGGATCTGTCAGAGGGAATGGAGACGGGCCAGTCCTTATCTCCTTCCTCATCTGCCAGATCCGGCGCCCAAACCCTGGATTCGGAAGCACGCTCGCCGGTTTCTTCCCCCCAGGGTGAGGGATCAACTCTTCACCTCTCTTCCTCTGAGGAGGTCGATGTGGAGACGGTTGCTGGGGATTCGCCACCCCTGTCGCCCCAGTATGAGGACCTTTTGGAGGTGGTTACACGTGCAGTAGATAAATTAAAAATCGAATGGCCTGCTGAAAAACATTCTGAGCCGCAGAGAAGCAAACTAGATGAACGCTTTCTGCGGCCGAGGCAACCACCTCCACGTCGGAGCCTACCTTATTTTCCCGATCTCCACGATGAGATATCGAGATGGTGGAATCACCCATATTCGACCCGCCTCTTTGGCCCTGATTCACTATATTATGGCAATGTGATGGGGCTGGGAGAGCAGGGTTATAGAGCGATGCCACGGGTTGAACAGACACTCGCGGGCTATCTGTCACCCGGATCGGCATCGTCTCTAAAGACTCCGACATTGCCCACCAAGCCTCTTACAGTTACATCATCGCTGGTGGGCAAAGGTTATGTGGCAGCAGGTCAGGCTGGGGCTTGCCTTCATACTATGGCAGTCCTTCAAGCTTATCAAGCTGACCTGCTGGGAGATATAGATGAGGGAGAGGGGATTAAGTCTGAAGATGTCGAAGAACTTAGAAAGACCGCTGATCTCTCCCTCCGCGCCACTAAAGAGACCGCTCGCACAATTGGGCGGTCTATGGCAGCCTTAGTGGCCGCGGAGAGGCATTTGTGGCTGACCCTGTCAGGGATAAAAGAACGAGACAGGGTCTGCCTCCTGGCCGCCCCACTTCAGCCTTCTGACCTGTTTACTGACACAGTCAATACTGTCGTCGATAGGTTCCAGGAGGCACGTAAACAGGCGGCAGCGTTCCAGAATTTCCTCCCACGTCGCTCTTGTGGTGCATCTGGGCGGGAGATGACCACGCCACATACCGGCTCCTCATACCGGGAAGCGCAGAGACAGAGTGTCGCCGCTCGTGCTCCCCCACGACGGGGCCGAGGGCCTCAGCGACGCTCTGAGTCGGGGGCTTCCAGGGCTAAGCCCGATTAAAGATCTGTTATCGAAGCCCGGAAGTCCTTGACGAAAAGATCCTTACGCCAGGATCCAGAGGGTAGCCCCTACTGGGGTAGAGCGCGGTCCACCTCATTATACGGTGCCCGCCTTACCTCAGTGCCCTCAGGAGGTCGGTCTGCCAACCCTGCCAGAGTTTCAGGGCGCAGCGGCCTCCAGCAAGCGCTGCTCCCAGTTATTTCCGCCCGTGAGCGTAGCGGAGCTGGGATGCTCGCCGCCTCTTCGGGGGCCTCTTATACCAGAGGTCAGTCTCGAGAGACTGATTCCCTTAGTAGATTATTTAGCAGCGTGGAAACTACTGCCAAATGTATCTCATTGGGTCCTGCATACAATAGAAAAAGGCTACTGCATTCAGTTCGGTCATCCACCACCGAAGTTCAACGGGGTTACACCGACAGTAGTTGGCCCCCGGCAGGCTCTGGTTATGGAACAAGAAGTGAATACCCTATTAAGGAAGGAGGCCATCGAGGTGGTCCCTCCTCTAGACAGGGAATCCGGGTTTTACAGCAGTTTCAAAGAAGGATGGGGGGTTGCGTCCGATCTTAGACTTACGTCACCTGAACCACTCAGTTATGCCACTGAAGTTCAAAATGCTCACTGTCAAGCAGGTTGTAGCTCAAATCAGATCCGAGGACTGGTTCGTCACAATAGATCTCAAAGACGCATACTTCCACACATCCATCCTTCCACAACACAGGAAGTTTCTGAGGTTCGCTTTCAGGGGCAAAGCTTATCAATATCTAGTACTTCCCTTTAGCCTCGCAATCTCACCCCACACGTTCACGAAATGTGCAGATGCGGCTCTGGTATCCCTACGTATGCAGGGAATCTGCATTCTAAATTATATCGACGATTGGTTGATTCTAGCTCAATCAGAGCAGATGGCAGTTCGACATCGAGATGTCATTCTCGCACATATGGGGGAGCTGGGTTTGAGACTAAACGCCAAGAAGAGTGTACTTTCTCCAGTTCAGAGAACCACCTATCTAGGCGTAGTGTGGAATTCGACCACGATGCAGGCACGTCTGTCTCCTGCTCGGATCAAGTCGATCCTCACATCAGTCGAGAGAGTCAAAGAAGGCCAGTCACTCACTGTCAAACAATTCCAGAAATTGTTAGGTCTGATGGCAGCTGCGTCCAACGTGATACCTTTTGGCCTGCTGTACATGAGACCCCTACACTGGTGGCTCAAGTCCAAGGGCTTTTCCCTGAGGGGAAATCCACTTTGAGTTATCAAGGTCACAGGGCGATGCCTTCGTGCCTTAGACATGTGGAAGAAACCTTGGTTCTTGAATCAGGGCCCGGTGCTGGGAGCTCCTTGTCGCTGTGTAACGCTAGTGACAGACGCGTCCCTCACCGGTTGGGGTGCGGTCATGAGTGGCCACCCTTCCCGCGGTCTGTGGAGTGGTCACCATCTGACATGGCACATCAATTGCCTAGAGATGCTAGCAGTCTATCGAGCATTGAAACATTTCCTCCCAGACCTGAGAGGTCACCATGTGTTGGTGCACACCGACAACACATCAGTGGTCTCTTATATCAATCACCAGGGGGGTCTGCGTTCAAGCCCCTTGTACAAGCTGGCACACCAGATCTTTCTGTAGTCCCAGGGCAAACTCCTCTCGCTCAGAGTAGTGTATATTCCTGGGAGATTGAATGTGGGAGCAGACATACTGTCGAGGCAGGGGCCGAGGCCCGGGGAATGGAAACTTCACCCCGAGGTGTTGAAACAGATATGGAGAGTGTTTGGCACAGCCCAGGTGGACCTCTTTGTGACTCAGGAGACATCGCAATGTCCCCTCTGGTTCCCTCTAGTTCATCCAGCTCCTCTGGGACTGGACACTATGGTACAGACCTGGCCGAGGCTTCGTCTGTACGCTTTTCCCCCTATCGCTCTGCTCCCAGGAGTTCTGGCGAGAGTACGCTGGGACGGGGTCCGTCTGTTATTAGTAGCCCCGTTCTGGCCGGGCCCAAGAATGGTTCGCAGATCTAGTCTCGCTCCTCGACGGCACTCCGTGGGAGATACCGATCAGGACAGACCTACTCTCACAGGCGCAGGGCACGATAATTCACCCTTGCCCGGAGCTGTGGAAACTGTGGGTGTGGCACCTGAGGGGGCACAGCTCATAGAATCCGGTCTCTCAACTGAGGCTGTTGAGACCCTCCTCCAATCCAGAGCTCCCTATACGAGGAAACTGTACGCCCTGAAGTGGAAACTCTTCACTTCATGTTGCAGAGACCGCCAGCTTGACCCTGTTAACTGCCCAGTTGGTACAGTTCTGGAGTTTCTTCAAGCTAGGTTCTCTGCGGGGTTAACCCACCCGTGGCGGCCATAGCTGCTTACCATGTCCCTTTCAATGATCAGTCAGTGGGTAGACACCACCTAGTTACACGTTTCCTCCGCGGTGCACTGAGGCCTCCAATGCGATACCGTGTTCCCCCCTGGGATTTGGTTGTGGTTTTAGAGGCTCTTTGTAAAGCTCAATTCGAGCCAATACAAGATATCTCAGATAGACATCTGACACTTAAAACTGCCCTGTTCTGGCAATCACCTCACTAAAGAGAGTTGGAGATCTTCAGGCCGCATAGGTCCACAGAGCTTTCCTGTGGAGAAAATCCGACCAATTGCTTGTTTGCCACAGTCCTCCTAAAAAGGGTTCTCCTGCCTCCAAGCAGACCCTTAGTCGTTGGATAGTCGAGGCTATCAACGTCTCCTATGAGTCCTCTGGTCTTCCCCTTCCATTGGGAGCCAAGGCTCACTCTACTCGGGGTATGGCAGCCTCTAAGGCCTTCTCAGCAGGTGTGTCCCTCTTGGACATCTGCAACGCTGCGGGGTGGTCCACGCACTCGACATTTGTCAGATTTTACGACCTTGACATGCGAGCCACTCCGGGCTCTTCTGTTCTCTCGCCTTAGCTGTGCTCTTCGGAAACACACTAGGCAGGGATTTGAAAGCCTGGCAGCGTGGGCACATCGTTCCCCAAAGCGCTTGACGCAGCTCGAGTTCCTGAAAAGGAACGTCTCAAGGTTATGTATGTAACTCTGGTTCCTTGAAGGAAGAGCCATACTCCCGGCACCCCTGCCGGCGCTTGCTTCCCTACTCAAAGCTGAAGCCAGCTGCACGGCACGTGCTTTTATAGCTTACTGGTCGCTACGTCACCCCGCCCGTGACGTCACACCCTTCCGTTGGACAGATTGCACACAATATTCAGAGTCGGTCTCGTCAGGGACGTTCCCCAAAGCGCTTGACACAGTGTCTCGTTCCTTCAAGGAACCAGGGTTACATACGTAACCTTGAGACGTTCACAAACAAAACAAATGAGGCCACGATCGCCCGCACACTCACATGGCAAGCAAGAAGCAGGGCAAGCGAGAAACAGCCACGCTTTTACTTTCCTCTCACTCTTCGGTGAGGAATCGTCCAGGCTCACTACAAAAAAAAAAAAGTTCACTCCAACAAAAAGACGACCGGGATAAGCCCAGGCAAGGCAGCAGTGAGTTACGTCAACAGACGTGCATCTCGTCTCATAATATAGAGATGAAACCCTGGATCCTCTCACTCAATCTTTCGAACATGAGACAGAACAATTACTAATAAAACAACAAAAAGAAAAAGGCAAACCATACGAATGGCTCTCATACATACCGGAAGATGTTCATAACACGGTACTATGCACAGTCACTGACGATAACATGCAGTGGTTTGTTCATTGATGAGCTCAAAGCCAGGGGCAGCCTACGCACAGCAGCAGAACGCAGAGGCAGCACTCCAGATACTCTCCCATTCATAAATGCCAACTTCCGTAAAGGGGCGGTACGGGTGACAACGAATCCCAAGTGACAAAAACTTCCTCTTTTTATATTGTGACAGCAGACTGCTGATAGGCTCAACATTTTCACATGACACTGGCCAATAGTCAACACAGGTAACACTTCACTCTGCTACACATGTAAGAAATTGTAAGAAATTTGTGTTACATGTACTTTGAGATTTTAATCCAGTCTGGTGTCATACAACCTAAAAATTCCAGAATAAATTGCTGATATTATATGATCCAAATGCTTCTTATGAATGTTTGACTAACCCTGAGCTAACATTTGTGCACTAACCTTTAAAGGGATACTCCACCCCAAAATAAATAAAAAATGTAATTAATCACTTACCAAACCCATAAAAGCTTTGTTTGTCTTTGGAACTCAAATCATATATTTTGGATGAAAACCGGGAGGCTTGAGACTGTTCCATAGACTGCCAAGTAAGTTACAATGTCAAGGTCCAAAAATGTATGAAAAGCATGGTCAGAATAGTCCATCTGTCATCAGTGGTTCAACTGTAACATTATGAAGAGACAAGAATACTTTTTGTAAGTGTAGAAAACAAAAAGAATTACTTTATTCAACAATTCCTTTGTCAACAGTCTCCTCTTTGTCTCCCCATATCACCGTATGATGCATTTGCTCTTCTGTATCAGCTGCACCATAAGTATGCACTGAAAGAAAACAGCACATCCTTGTCTCGGGGCTGAGACAGAAGAGCATACGCAGCATACAGTTTTATGAAAAGACACAGAGGAGACTGTTGATAATGGAATTGTTGAATAAAGTCGTTATTTTTGTTTTATTTTTATTTGTTTTATAAGCTGCAATTTCTATAAACTCATGTGGTATGTTCTAAAGTAAGGTTTTTATAATAAATTGATATCAAAATTATATAAAAAATAATACAGTAAAATACATATATGTGACCCTGGACCACAAAACCACTTTCAAGTGTAAATTTTTCAAAATTGATATTTATACATAATATACACCAAAAGCTGAATAAATAATATTTCCATTGATGTATGGTTTGTTAGGATAGGACAATATTTGAACGAGATACAAGTATTTGAAAATCTGGAATCTGAAGGTGCAAAAAAAAATATCACCTTTGAATTTGTCCAAATAAAGTTCTTAGGAATGCATATTACTAATCAAAAATTAAGGTTTTGATATATTTACAATAGGAAATGTACAAAATATCTTAATGGAACATGATCTTTTCTTAATATCCTAATGATTTTTGGCATAAAAGAAAAATTTATAATTTTGACCCATACAATATTTTTTTGGCTATTGCTAAAAATATATCCCAGCAAGTGGCTTTGTGGTCCAGGGTCACAATTGTCATACACAATACCACAGCACATGACCCTCTTTTTAACACCCACATCTGTATAAATACATGCACTCCCACTCCTATAATTAACACAGAAATGTTAGTCCCACCTGAATTGGTGCATAACATCACAGACAATGTGTGAAAATACAACCCGAATTCCGGAAAAGTTGGGACGTTTTTTAAATTTTAATAAAATGAAAACTAAAAGACTTTCAAATCACATGAGCCAATATTTTATTCACAATAGAACATAGATAACATAGCAAATGTTAAAACTGAGAAAGTTTAAAATTTTATGCACAAAATGAGCTCATTTCAATTTAGATTTCTGCTACAGGTCTCAAAATAGTTGGGACGGGGCATGTTTACCATGGTGTAGCATCTCCTTTTCTTTTCAAAACAGTTTGAAGACGTCTGGGCATTGAGGCTATGAGTTGCTGGAGTTTTGCTGTTGGAATTTGGTCCCATTCTTGCCTTATATAGATTTCCAGCTGCTGAAGAGTTCGTGGTCGTCTTTGACATATTTTTAGTTTAATGATGCGCCAAATGTTCTCTATAGGTGAAAGATCTGG
Organism: Carassius carassius; assembly: GCF_963082965.1. NCBI lineage: Eukaryota > Metazoa > Chordata > Actinopteri > Cypriniformes > Cyprinidae > Carassius > Carassius carassius. Next base: position 34,206,934 of record NC_081756.1, on the reverse strand, counting down.
ACTGCAGGCAGGCCAGGTTAGCACCCGGACTCTTCTACGACGAAGCCATGCTGTTGTTATAGCTGCAGTATGTGGTTTTGCATTGTCCTGCTGAAATAAACAAGGCCTTCCCTGAAATAGACGTTGTTTGGAGGGAAGCATATGTTGCTCTAAAACCTTTATATACCTTTCAGCATTCACAGAGCCTTCCAAAACATGCAAGCTACCAATACCGTATGCACTTATGCACCCCCATACCATCAGAGATGCTGGCTTTTGAACTGAACGCTGATAACATGCTGGAAGGTCTCCCTCCTCTTTAGCCCGGAGGACACGGCGTCCGTGATTTCCAACAAGAATGTCAAATTTGGACTCGTCTGACCATAAAACACTATTCCACTTTGAAATAGTCCATTTTAAATGAGCCTTGGCCCACAGGACACAACGGCGCTTCTGGACCATGTTCACATATGGTTTCCTTTTTGCATGATAGAGCTTTAGTTGGCATCTGCTGATGGCACGGCGGATTGTGTTTACCGACAGTGGTTTCTGAAAGTATTCCTGGGCCCATTTAGTAATGTCATTGACACAATCATGCCGATGAGTGATGCAGTGTCGTCTGAGAGCCCGAAGACCACGGGCATCCAATAAAGGTCTCCGGCCTTGTCCCTTACGCACAGAGATTTCTCCAGTTTCTCTGAATCTTTTGATGATGTTATGCACTGTAGATGATGAGATTTGCAAAGCCTTTGCAATTTGACGTTGAGGAACATTGTTTTTAAAGTTTTCAAAAAAAATTTTACGCAGTCTTTCACAGATTGGAGAGCCTCTGCCCATCTTTACTTCTGAGAGACTCTGCTTCTCTAAGACAAAGCTTTTATAGCTAATCATGTTACAGACCTGATATCAATTAACTAGATGTTCTCCCAGCTGAATCTTTTCAAAACTGCTTGCTTTTTTAGCCATTTGTTGCCCCCGTGCCAACTTTTTTGAGACCTGTAGCAGGCATTAAATTTTAAATGAGCTAATTAAGTGGATAAAAGTGTAAAATTTCTCAGTTTAAACATTTGCTACGTTATCTATGTTCTATTGTGAATAAAATATTGGCTCATGTGATTTGAAATTCCTTTAGTTTTCATTTTATTAAAATTTAGAAAACGTCCCAACTTTTCCGGAATTCGGGTTGTAACTTGTCACTAAAAAAAAAATAAAAAAATAAATAAAATGAACCTAGTCCATATTAAATTTGAATTGGGTTAAAATTTTGAGTTTTTTCACATTATTTGTCCAAATTAATTGATTTAAACAAAATTATAACATACATTATATTGCATTAAATATGGTGTAATATTATTAAAAAAAATTAATAAGAATTTCTTATATCTATAAAGTTAATTTACTAACTAACCAGCAATGGACAGTGGAAAGTGTAACTTTAAGTGATTAGGTGAAAAGTTGTTTACATCATTGATGTCTTTCTGTGAGGGCGAATTTGAATGGAAAACATCTTATTAAGTAAGCGAAAGCAGTATTTATTAAGACTTTTATTATAAAGACATAAACTGGTAATTTATTATTATTATTTTTGCTGAATTCTTAAAGGTTTGGATTGGAACAACATGTGGGTCAATTGTGACTGAGCATTATAATTTTTTGGATGTTGTATATTTTTTATTGTTTTGTTTTTTGGTTATCATTTTATATTGTGGTGATGTGATGTAATTATTTTGCCAGTTAATTTGGAAATATGCCAGGTAAATTGCTAGAATTCACTAAAATGGACTGGCTTTGTTAATTTTTATTTATTTATTATGTGTGTGTGTGTGTGTGTGTGTGTGTGTGTGTGTGTGTGTGTGTGTAATTGATTTCTTTAATTTGCTTTTGCATTGTAAATATGCTTGATAAATTAAGTTACTAAAATACACTGGCATTGTTGTTTATTCATATTAATTTTGTTATTATATTGTTAAAGATATAAGAATGCTTGTATTTTGTTTATAATTTTTACTGAGGTTGTAAGATGTCATTCAGCCAATTCTATAGATAATGTTGTTGTTTTTTTTTTCTTCATTTTAGTATATGTTGTGATTTGTTTAATTTTGTGATATATTTCATGTTATGTATTTGTTTTTCCCAAATTAATAAAATATATCTGTATGGACATTTTATATGCTTTCTCTTTTTTAAAAAAAAGGAAGGAAATAAGAATATTGTAATCATTCTGTTTTTACACGAATGTTATATACAGTAAATTTATATGCAGTATTATACTGAGTGGTTTCGTGTCATTACAGTAAATAACTGCCAACACTCCTGCCAGTTATTTACTGTAATTCTTTATTTACAGTATATAACAACACTGTTGCCAGTTAGTCACCATAATGGTTCAGTGACAGTAAAATACTAGCAACACTGTTTCCAGTTAGTCACTGTTAAAAATTCATTACAGCAACTAGCTGGCAACAGTGTTGCCAGTATTTTACTGTCTAACAGTGTGTGGAAAAACTGGACTTCAAGCAGCTTGGGCTATGGGCTTCTCCACCCTTTGTCCAGACTCTTGGTTTCCAAATGAAATACAAAACTTGCTATCATCTGAAAAGAGGACTTTGGACCACTCGGCAACAGTCCAGTTCTTCTTCTCCTTAGCCCAGGTAAGATGCATCTGATGTTGTCTGTGGTTCAGGAGTGGCTTAACAAAAGGAATATGACAACTGTAACCAAATTTCTTGACATGTCTGTATGCCTTGAGCCTTAATCCATTCCTTGTGAAGTTCACACAAATTCTTGAATCGATTTTGCTTGACAATCCTCATAATGTTGCGGTTCTCTCAGTTGGTTGTGCATCTTTTTCTTACAAACTTTTTCCTTCCACTCAAGTTTCTGTTAACATGGTTGGATACAGCACTCTGTGAACAGCAAGCTTCTTTGGATATGAATGTTTGTGGCTTACCCTCCTTGTGAAGGGGGTCAATGATTGTCTCCTGGACAACTGTCAGATAAGCAGTCTTCCCCATGATTGTGTAGCCTAGTGAACTAAACTGAGAGACCATTTTGAAGGCTCAAGGAACCTTTGCAGGTGTTTTGAGTTGATTAGCTGATTGGCATGTCACCATATTGTAATGATGAGATAGTGAATTAGTGTTTTTTTATTTTTTTATGTGAGCCAAAATAATCACAATTAAAAGAATCAAAGACTTAAACTACTTCAGTCTGTGTGCATTGAATTTATTTAATACACAGGTTTCACAGTTTGAGTTGAATTTCTGAAATAAATGAAATTTTCCACAACATTCTAATTTATTGAGAAGCACTTGCATTTGCGTCAATAGATTTAAATTACAATACATATTTTTAGAGGCTGTTTTCTCAAAATTATCTTTTTTCTCCTACACTGAGCCATACATTTTCACTTTAGTAACACTTACACACATCAAACTTTACATTTGTATTCCTGTCTATATCCTGAGGTTTTTTAAAGAGGGATTTATGCATATATAATTTGCTTGATTATTTTAATCCCCCACAAAAATGTTAAAATGTAGTGTTTTCTGTCCATTCTAAGCATTTTCTGATTTGACTCTACTATGTAAAAATAAATAAACAAACAAGGATTTTGAACCTGACATCCAGTGTTTAGATTTCATAAAAAATAATGTTATGCAAACTAGCACATATTTCATTAAATAATGACTCTTTTGCATATCTAAACCTAACATTTTAGAAAACTTTTAATAAAAAAAAAAAAAAATCCAGTTATAAATTTAATCAAACAGCTGGCTAAGTAAGGCAGTACCTATTAGTTATTTTATTTTACCCTATTCACCTTCAGTGTCTCACCTTAGAAAGTCTTAAATGTCTTATTTTAGTTACAGAAGCTATAATTAAATTGTTACTGACTTCTTTCAATGAATATAATAATAATAATAATAATAATAATAATAATAATAATAAAAATAATAACAAATAAATAAAAAAAACTTTAAAGTCACGTGAAAATCACTCTGTTGTATCAAAGTGACTAAACTGCACATAAGAACATTGTCTGTCTCTCGACGGCCCTACTTTCCTATCCTTATTATGTTTGCCCCACCAACTTACTGTCCCAAGATGCCTTATGGTCCCCAACATTACGGCCCAGGGGCGCTGCCAGGAATTTTGGGCCCCATGACAAAAAAATCTAATCGGGCCCCCTTTGCGCAGCTGTTGTCACCACATCTCTAGGACCTAACTGTCCTATTAAAAGCTTTACATGACTCTAATCAAAGGCTTGCAACTGTCTTGCTTCTTGTATTTCAATACTAGTACTAGCACAACACTTACTGCTGGTGATTTGTAAATGCAAGTCTGCATACTGTATGCAGTTCACTATTTGATGCCAGATTAAAAGCCACCATAAAAATGTCCTTAAAGCAACACTATGTAACATTTTTTAACCTTAAAATAATGTTTCCTAGATTGTTTCAGTGGTTCATCAAGTTGTAACAGGGTGAAAGGCACGTATGCCTCCCTGGAGTCCCTGGAATGATGCTAAGTCATTAACACAGTGGTAGCTAATTTATAAGTAGTTTTCAAATTAAAATAATCATCAATTCTTCTCTCTTTAGACCAAATCAGCTAAGCTTATGAGAAATTTGAATCAAGGAATATATTTGGAAAATCTTGAATAAATTATGACAATTTTCATTTTTGGGTGAACTATCCATTTAACAGAAGTGAAAAAGGAGCAACTTATAAAAAATATTATATATATGTGTGTGTGTGTGTGTGTGTGTGTGTGTATATATATATGCCGGGCCGTCTATCCCCTACCAGCGCCGCGGCCAACGAGAGTGATGCGGCCGCTAGAGGAAGCCGCCGCCCCTCGCGCCCCGGACAGAAGAGGGGAGCGTGTGCGGCCGCCGGACTCCGCCCCTTACCTGGACCCTTCCTCCATGAACACTGCCCGACCTACACAAACCCCGCAGCACGACGAGGACACCAGATTCCCTGTTTATTTTGGACACTCTTCCCCTTTGGCCACCTTTTTCCCCTGTTTTATTTGATTTTCTGTTAATAAAAGCCTCTCCAAGGCCTGACGCCACGCCCACTGTGTCTGTCTTGTGCTCCTCCTGCCACAATATATATATATATATATATTTATATATATTAAAGAAGCACGATAAGACAAATACAATAGAGATACAAATTAAATTTTTCATTTTTCAGAAACTGTAGGTTTTACTTAACATGTATACAGTACAGACCAAAAGTTTGGACACACCTTCTCATTCAAAGAGTTTAATTTATTTTCATGACTATGAAAATTGTAGATTCACACTGAAGGCATCAAAACTATGAATTAACACATGTGGAATTATATATGGAATTATATACATAAAAAGGTGTGAAAAAACTGAAAATATGTCATATTCTAGGTTCTTCAAAGTAGCCACCTTTTGCTTTGATTACTGCTTTGCACACTCTTGGCATTCTCTTGATGAGCTTCAAGAGGTAGTCACCTGAAATGGTCTTCCAACAGTCTTGAAGGAGTTCCCCGAGAGATGCTTAGCAATTGTTGGCCCTTTTGCCTTCTGTCTGCGGTCCAGCGATTGGGTTCAGGTCTGGTGACTGTGGAGGCCAGGTCATCTGGCGCAGCACCCCATCACTCTCCTTCTTGGTCAAATAGCCCTTGATGCCTTCAATATGACTCTACAATTTTCATAGTCATGAAAATAAAGAAAACTCTTTGAATGAGAAGGTGTGTCCAAACTTTTGGTCTGTACTGTATATTAACGTCTTTTGTTGGTTAAAATTAATGACATAGGTATCTAATTTGGAATGCTGTCCTTTTAAGAAGGAAGGCATGCATTAAATACTGACACATGTTCAGTTTTCACACACCTGTTCACGTTCACTTAATCCATAACCGACTGTATTTACGAGAGATACTCTACACGGTAAACATTTGGACTGCTGTGTGTGTATTTGAGCGCTGAGAACTGATCGCGCGCTGTATGTGAACTGAGGAAGTGGAGCATGAGCGAGCGCGGGCGAGCACCTCTATCAGCGTGATTCCGCCTATTCACTAACTTTAAGTTAATTGACAATGAATTGTGACTCCCGGGAAAAACGTCTGGTCATCTCATCCCTACCCCTTCGGGTGCTGAGGCCATTGTTTGCAGATCGCTAGTTTGCGTTTTATTAGCCTATCCATCCACTGCGTATATTATACTGTCTATATATACAAACGGCCCTTATCCGATCGCAATCCAATGACAGTGAGCACATTTTGAAAGACAATAGCCTATAGGATGCATTTTGAATGTCCGGTAGTCCTCAAATTACATTATAGTCCAGTCTCATCTAATTAACTAAAACGCTGCATTAATTTCGTCATCAGATATTATTTTTAGCTCATCAACGTCTCGTCTTAGTCACATAAAAAATGTTCGTTAAGGAATATTTTTCGTCGTTGTCTTCGTTAACGAAATTAACACTGCTAGGGCGCTGTGCATTGATTGACTGCAACTAGCTAAACACTAGTGATTTATCGTTCTTGAATGATTCGTTCATTTTGAAAGAATCTTTAATGTGACTCGGGAAGAACGAGTCGTCTCGGGGAGTGATTCGTTCAGTCGCGCATGTGCTTTATTCTATAGGTTCTGTTCTAGTAGTAGTAATTCACCTGTCAGTCAATGCAGTCTGAGCCGGAAAGAGAATTGATTAGTTCATCTCATGAGTCTTCGGGTCGAGTCATTCCTTAATCACGTGACAGACCCATACGCTAAAACCATAGACAGTAAAAGAATGCAGTATTGAGCCGGAACGCCGGAAAGAGAATTGATTAGTTCATCTTTCGGTTCTTCGGGTTGTTCGTTCTTTTGTCCCGTGACGTGACAACATTGGCTAGAGTAATTAGTTAATTTACAACTTTCTTTACAAATGGGTGTGTAGTACTTATTATTATTTATTATTATTATTATTATTATTTACTCTTACAGTTACGTGATGCATTTCTGGTTTCAAATTGTTGCTATTAATTTCTGTCATGATGGTACTTTTCCATAACACTGAATGTTGGTTATGCTTAAAATGTTTATATTTTTTTCTGTCTGTTTGTTTAATTGTGCAGTTATTAAATCAGATTGTCTGTGTAAACCATACTTTCGTAACATATGACACTTTAAAAACATTAAAAAACACTGTGTACATACTTTTGAATTGTTGTTATTGTTTATTTTTGTGCCAGAAAAGCTTTGTAACAAAGAGGACAACTATTCCAAAATAAATTAAAATAATAAAAAAGTAAATAATTAACAATGAAATTAAAATTAAATGATAATAAAGCCACAGGGTCTAATAACCTTAACAAATGAACTTTAAAAGTACAATATAAAAAAAGAAAAAAAAAGAAATAGTAAATATTGCACAACAAGCTTTGCTTTTTTATATAATAATTTAAAATGAATACGTTTTAAAATAAATAACAATTTTGTGCCAAAATAAAAACTTTATATCAAAGAGGATAACTATTCCCAAAATAATTTTAAACCATTTAAATAAAAAATAAATGAAAATTAAGAGATACTAAAGCTACGGAACCTTATAACAATAACAAATTACCTTTAAAATCACAACAACAACAACAAAAATATTGGACAACAAGCTAGTCTTTTTCTAAATAAATAAAAATAAATAAGCTTTAAAATAAATAACACACTATGGCTATATTTTTAGGACTTGCTTTAAGGCATGTTTGCATTAAAAAAAAAAAGCTCCCGGACCTTGGATGGGCTGAGTCTGTTTCTTCTATCTGAGATAATCTGCCCAGTTTTAGAAAAAATTATTTCAGATGGCACCGATGTGGCCACAATGCAAAGTCTTGTCTTTGTGACTTCAGAAAGAACATCTCCTCCACCAGGCCAGAGGGTCTGATGTGCGGGGTAAGAGTGGCTCTGCAAGGTAGGCCCGCATCTCCATCATAGCATCTGATGTCTTAGAAGAGGTAGCAGAAGGCCTCAAGCTTGCTACCCTCTCGTCAAAATCTTCCCAAAACATGGCCCCTGCACTGGCAGTCGCTCCAGGATCTGAAGTATCCTCCTCACTCTGAGCTGGTTTAAAACTGTTAAAGCTGAAGTTATCATAACCTTAATAATTCAAATTCAAAATGTTATTTGCTTTTAATTTATGTCATTATGTCCTTTTTTGAGCAATCTTCTTATACATATATTACACCAATATGTCAAGTCTGCCTAGGAAAAGCAATTATTATACCAGCAAACTCAAAATTGGAGTAAAAATGAACAAACTAGTCTATAAATATTTTTATTGTAAGCTTGGATTATTATATTATTATATAGCCTAGTGTTTATTTACCGATAGACAGTCAAAAAGACAAATTAATCAATATTTTATTTATGAAAGGGTTTTATTTATTTATTAAATAATAACAAACCACAGATCCTCAACAAACAGTAACAAAAACACAGTGACAGAAAATGTGAGAAATAGCGTATGGGGCTGTCACGTGATTAAGGAACGAGTCAAACTCGACCCGAGACCCGAAAGACTCATGAGATGAACTAATCAATTCTCTTTCCGGCTTTAGACTGCGTTAGTTTTGCGTATAGGGCTGTCACGTGATTAAGGAACGAGTCAAACTCGACCCGAGACCCGAAAGACTCATGAGATGAACTAATCAATTCTCTTTCCGGCTCAAGACTGCGTTAGTTTTGCGTATGGGTCTGTCACGTGATTAAGGAACGAGTCAAACTCGACCCGAGACCCGAAAGACTCATGAGATGAACTAATCAATTCTCTTTCCGACTCAAGACTGCGTTAGTTTTGCGTATGGGTCTGTCACGTGATTAAGGAATGACTTAAACCCGAAGACTTCTTGTCAGATAAGAGATGAGGTGAGCTAATCACAGACTGAAGACCCAGGTAAAGAATGAATATTTTTTTCTGTATCTTATAGCATTTTAATTTTGTATTGTTTGTAGTGTGATCAACGTTTGCGTACGTACTAGATGTGTTGGGGAAGTAACACATAACGTTTTAATTACATTTTGCTAAAATGAACGAAATGACTCGAAAAAAGATTTGTTCATTTTGCTAAACGAGACTTAAAAGTCCAAGTCGTTAAAATGATCCGAACTTCCCATAACTACAACACCGTCACTGATGAGTGTGCAAAGGCAGGACGAAACCATTTCATGCAGATACAGGGGTGTGGTCAGTCAATATGGATGTTTTATTTTTTGGTCAATGGTGATATTTAACTTTTATTGCCAAAATAAGTAAAATCAAAGACATCATTAATTGTATTATTATTTGAAATAGACTCAATGATGATGGTTTAAATAGTGTATAATATAATAAAAAATGTAAATTAGTTTTTACCTATTTGTTGGGCCCCCTATCAGTCAAGGGCCCTTGGAATTGTCCTAACTTTTCCCCCCTATACGGCGCCCATGTCACGACCAGATCATTATTCTGACTTGCTGGGCCTGAACAGCACGCTCAGAGAGGATGTATCCAAAAAGGCTCTAAAGCCTGCTATGGGTTTCTTAAACTTCAGTTTGAGGACCACCCTTTGGGCAGAATGAGAGCATTCATGTGTGCATTGGTTTCTCCCCTGATAACTCTCCTCTTCAGCTGCTCTATATTGTCCCATTGTCTTTCCTCTGCTATTCCCAGTAGAAAAAGCATGAAGTAAAGCTTTGCTAACGTGACCTAGAAATCTCACGTTGTACATTTGCATTGCTACAGGAGCATTGCAATTACATCTACTATAACAATTAGATTTTATATGAAAATGTTATCAGTGGATAAAGTGGACTTTAAATGTGTGCTTAACCTTAGTCATAACTCTTGGTAATCAGACTCAGACAACTAAACCAGATAATTGATGCATTAATGGTAGACTCAAATAATGAAGGGGGTGGGGGTAAAGGTTTATTATTACAAAATGGCCAGTAGTGGTGAAAAATAATTGGTCATGCACAGTCTGACCAAATACCCAGTAACATAGCTGATTGCAGTACCAGGAGCTATATTAAAATGATTAAAGTGTAAAATTGGTGTTCTGAATTTTAATTTATTTCAATTAAAGTTGTAATTATTGTACCCTAAGTTACTTTCTGGATAGAAAGTAATGGCTAGTCGCAGTAAACAATTCCTGGAACAAAGCAACTATACTAGAGGAGAGAAATTGTATGCAATTAAACTGTCTCCTGTTTTGTTTTGTTTTCTTTTAAGAATAATTTACATTTTAAAAATAATCAATTGATTCATAAACAAAACAAATGTATGAATAGTCTAATATAACAGAGGACGGTACAGTCAGATTGTGTTGTGCAAATGCTGAGGACTTCTAATTATGTAAGATGTAGTAGGTAAAGAACTGGTTCATTTGAAAATGAGTGCATTTAATCTCATGGGAAATCAAGGTAAATGAACCCTAACTACTAGAGATATTTCATCCATATCTAGTTAGAGAGAGCTGCGAGAGGAAATGAATTTGAATATATGTGTGTGTAATGTATATACTTATAGTATATAGTATATGTATATACATATACTACAGTAATGTGGATTATAGCAGGGGTTCTTCCAGAAACTACTCTCTTTTGATTCACATCTCTCTTTGTTTTCTGGGACCACTATCATTAACATTCAAATCCCTGACCAAGACAAAGTGCTTCTACTATTTTGAGGTAATAGAGATACTCTAAAGGCCCTGATATACTTCATGTGAAATTGAAGAACGAACTGGTGTGACGTCCTTTTGAACTAAATTGTGCTTGTGGCAATGTTTTTTGCAAAATTATATTACATTGCTTCTGGCACATTTTGGAACACTTTAAAAGTGAAATGTCCAGTGAGTAGTTCTAAAAGTTAATGCTCTTTCAAGTTTGAACATAACGCACTACTCATACTAAAATTTACCCTAAACCTAACTGATAGTGTTAAAAGCAAATGTGAGGTAAATAGGCATTTGCTGAAGCAACCATGCCATTTTAGCTTCCTCAAACAAGTCTTTATTTATTTTTATTTTTTGTTTATTTTTTGTTTTTATTGTGATTTTGAGGTCATTACAGTATTGTGTAAGGAAGTAATATTTCCTTAAGGTGTGAATTTTGTCCCATTTTGTCCTACTATTTATTTATTTATTTATTTTTACAGCACATGTTGTTTCCCAGTAAACCTTTTCCTCAACCTGCTTCATGAATGGAGTTTTAAACACACATAGCCACTATAACATGGCATTTTAACCCATTCTTTCTCAAAGTAGTACATGCTTAACCTGTACTTAACCTTTCCTGAGCATACAGCTGTGTGAGCCACAGGTGCAGAAATTGAAAGACGTCAAAGAATTGCCAAGGGTAAGGAGGTCATACCACAAACACACACTTCTCATTTTTCTTCTCATCATATCCAAAGGAAAGATTTGAAGAAACTTCCTCTTATCTACAGTTTTCCAGGAACCCATGATTATGTTCCATAAGCACTGTGCTGGGATCAGATGGAAATGTAACTTAGAATAGGGAGAAGGGTGTGAGAAGGATAGCTGTCAAAAAATCGAAGTGCAGGTCAAAGGTTAAAAATGAGGGGAAGTATGTGATTTTGATGTATATAACACACACACATAGTATAAATTAAATTGTTAAATTCAATAAATCTTTTATTATTTCTTTCTTTCTTTCTTTCTTTATATCTTTTGCATAATACAAAAAGAGTAATTTTTTACTCAATATATTGAGAATAAGATTATTATGAAAATCAAAAACATTGCTTCATTACATTTGTTTGGGAAACACAATTTGATATTATAACTTTTGATATTTAAATATATCTTCCATTCATTTTTTTTTTTTTTTTTTTTGTACTTAAACTGGTAAAGGTGTGCTTGTTTGATACTAATTATTTATGATTATATAGTTTTACTTTTCTATACAGAAATGCATAATAAAGAAAAAATGGTGGCACTTTCATTCCTGTTTCACATGTACTATGCACTATTAGTTACCGTAGTATTAACTACTGGGCAATAACTATGTACTAACCTTGAACCTAACCTTAATCCATGTACAGTAAGTACATGTCAGAACATGTACTGTAAACTGATATAAATAAAATAAAAATATAAATAAATAACTGTTGTATGAATGTAAATTTTTGTGACAGACAAAATGTATAATATTTAGTAAACTTTAGTTTATTTCCTTACAGTTTTACCATCTACATTTCCTCATTTATTCATCGCACTGTTTACTAGGACACTGTTTACTTGTATACTTACTCTGTAATTTCTCTTTTGACTACCCCCCCCATTTAAAATAGTAAATTAAAAGGGTCAGCACATGCTTGCAACATTCCCCTGATTTTTATAATATACATATGACAGCCTCTAAACTTGGTCGATACTAATCTTGAAATACATTCATTAGTTATCACTTCCAAAATGAATTCAACGGATCATCTTGTTAATGCTATAAATTAATTACAGCAATAAAACAAAATGTCATGAACATGAATAACATCACATTAGACCACAGAAATGAGATTTACATTAGAACATCAAAAATGAGATTTACCTTTAGTTGACTAGTGCTATGTTCTGTATTAACAAAACATAAATGGCTTTAATAAAAACACTAACACTGACAAGCTCTTGTCAGTGATCTATGGCTCTGTGTATTAAATGCATCTCTATAATTTCCATCTGAAAGCACATGGATTAAATTATATTCAGATAATTTAAATTGCTTTACTCTTAGACCTTTGGTGCATACAGATAAAAAAAATCAGTAGAACACAAAATTACAGATAGATACATATTAAATATAAGATTACAACTATACAAATATATATATATATATATATATATATAAACATGACAGGGCACACCTGTGAAGTGAAAACCATTTCAGGTGACTACTTCTTGAAGCTCATCAAGAGAATGCCAAGAGTGTGCAAAGCAGTAATCAAAGCAAAAGGTGGCTACTTTGAAGAACCTACAATATGACATATTTTCAGTTGTTTCACACTTTTTTGTTATGTATATAATTCCACATGTGTTAATTCATAGTTTTGATGCATTCAGTGTGAATCTACAATTTTCATAGTCATGAAAATAAAGAAAACTCTTTGAATGAGAAGGTGTGTCCAAACTTTTGGTCTGTACTTTGTATATATATATATATATATATATATATATATATATATATTAATAACAAAGGCGCAATGGCCACCGTGTAAACTTTTAAGGTGGATTGTGTCAACCCTGCGAAGAATCGGGCCTGCAGGAACTGTACCAATCGGGCAGTTAACCCTCTGGAGTCGACCAACAAGGATACACGTTTTGTGACATCTTTTCCTGTTAACCCTGAAAATAACTTAAATTACACTTCCAGTTTTGATTGCACAGATAAGAGCAATACATCAATCGAATCTGTAAAGGGTCTACTTTTATTTGTATTAACATATAATAACAACAAAACTTTGTCCATATAAGATAAAGAAAACAAACAGGGTGTGCTGTCTGCCGCCTTGGTCTGCGTGATCTTCATTAAGAAATGCGTCATTAAAATGAACTGTACCTCAGCAAATACTCAACAAAGAGACATGAGAGATATATCTATAGATATATAGATATATAGTTTTATTGAAAACAAATATTCTGTGATAAAGTAATCCATATGGAAACAACGCAATGTCCAGTCTTTCATGTCTCCATAATATCTAATGGGACCACGCCCACACCCACGCACTATTGATATTACGGTTGCACTTTATTTTACAGTATGGGTACTTACATGTACTTATAGTGTACTTACAGTGTATTTATCTAAGAAAGTTCTGGTAATACAAGGTAACTATATGGGGTAGGGTTAGGTTTGGGGTAGCTTCGGGGTTAGTACCTAGTTATTACATAGTTATTGTAATTACTATAATAATTAAATAGTATGTACATGAGGAACAGGACTGTAAAATAAAGTGCTACCGATATTACAATAGACAACTTCAAACGTGTGTAAACGCCCATATCAGAGCAAACAAAGCAGCATGTTCTTAAAGGTTTATTTATTTTATTTTTTTTAAATGTTACTGTTTTTTTAGAGGAATAGGATATAATTCACCTCATAAAAGACTCACTGTGAAGAATGAAGAAAAAAAAGAATGAAGTGGCTTTATCCAGCAGTCATAAACATGAGTAAGTCTTTATTTTATTAATCTACTCATTTTTGTTTTTACTAGTTAAGACTTTTTCCAAACTATAGTCCCTGACTAAAAAGTTTCATTAACATCATCTAAATGTTTCACGATGCCAGGTTGCCAAGTTTATTTTTTTTATTTTTTTTATGTTCTATAACATAGACAACAATACGAAAAAAAAATAAATAAAGTAATGAGTTATAATGTTGCTAGTCTAATGTCAGTAAGAATGATTAGGAAATTTTTAATGCAATAGGTTATTCTGTTCATGAATATAGCCATATATGTTTATAACTATATATATATATATATATATATATTGTATAGGCCTACATAAAAAATCATGCTTGTGTTTATGAATTTAACTAAAATTCTGTTCATTAATATCTGCTCTGGTGTAAATATTTTTGTGTTATATCCGTCATTGGTGTTTGCGATCATCTGAGGTGTAAATGTATCAAGTAAGCTGTAAATATCACTGATAATAAATGTGCTATGTGGTAATAGTGTTCCTGTAGCTCAATTGGTAGAGCATTGCTTTATCAAGTGCAAGGTTGGGGGTTCCATTCCCCGGGAACACATGATCAGTAAATTATCAGTGACCAATACAATAATGTTAACAAACGATACTGTTCTTCTGAACTTTCTATTCATCAAAAAGTCATGAAAAAAATATTCTCAGCTCTTTTCAACATTAATAATAATAATAATAATAATTATTATTATTATTATTATTATTTAATTTTTTTGAGTAGCAAATCAGAATATTAGAATGATTTCTGAAGGATCGTGTGACTGGAGTAATGATGCAAAAAATTCAGCTTTGGAAGACAGCTTTGTTCCTAATAAACTGTTTAACTGCACACGCAAGTGAATCTCAAGTTATTTTGTGGGATAATTAAATATATTCTAAATAAACTGCAAACATAAAAATATGTACATTTATTTTGTCCTCAAATTCTTTCTTGTAACTCTTCCCTCTCAGTCACGCACCTGACTGAAAGGCTCATTATGCAGCTCATTATGTAGGCCTTTGTTTTCTCAGGTGTAAATCACATTAATATTCATGGTCAATCACACCTACTTGCATATGCCCTTTCGAAACAAAAAGTGTCTTTGAAAATTTAAATCCTTTTAGAGACGATGCCACGCCAGGGGACAGATTACTCGCAAGTGTCTGTTACACCCGGGGCATCCCTCTGTAAGTGCATTCATTCAAGCCCCCCACATTGCTATAATAATTTGAGGCAGGATTTAAGGGTGGGGCCAGGAATGGCCGAGCCCACAATCTCAAACCTTAGCATGGATATCAGGGGAAAAAAGCAGGCTCCGGCATGGAGGTGATGGCCTGGCCCACAGAAAACGCTCATCTAATTTGCTCTTCTGCAGCTGTCTGCTTCTCGGCAGGCCACTCAATGTTTGATTTGGCTCCCGCACGAATCACAGTCTCCAAAAGCTCCTCATACTGGGGTGCATCTTCGACTGTCTACACATCAACAATCGGGGCCAGCACTGAGGTGAACACTGGTGAAGTCTCCTGGGAGCGAAGTGTATGCAAAGGAAGCTGCTCCCAATGCAGGCAGTTGGCTCCCTCAAGAGCCGACTCCGCAGTCTTCGCTCCAAAGCAGACCACACAATCTGAAATGTTACATGCCATCGCCCTTATCTTTAGTAGCTCTTGCTTTAAACATATTGGAGCTTATTGTGGACAAACAGCACCAAATAAGACTCACAAGACAGACTGATAATGTATACACACACACAGTGCTTCCTGAATGACAGAAAGCTGACGCCGGCTCCACCGCATGTGCTTTTAAGCTTCCTGATCGATGATGTCACCCACCCGTGACGTTTCGCCCCTTTCATTGGACAGATTACAAATGTGATTCAGAGCGTGGTCACACTTGGGGCATTCCCATAGCATTTTCGGAAGCAATTCAAGTTCCTGGAGGGGAACAGATCTTAATAATATATATATTTTTGTAAGATTTCACAATTTTATTGTTTATTTAAGTTTTATTAATCAATTTAGGTCCTATGAATTTCTGAAAACTCTTGCTACTTCATACATAAGTACATATCGGACGGCGTTTGTAAAGCTGCTCATGCTGAAAATAACAGCAACATTTTGTCACATTTAGCTTCAAACAATGTTTAAAAAACTGGTATGAATTTTTGACGGTCACTTTTTAGCACATTTACAACAATATTTGTCAACTTAGAGATCTTTTAAATAGTTAAACATAAATATTAAATGTTAAACCTAAATGTTAAATGTTAAATTTAAATGCTAAATCTAAATATAAATGTTAAATCTAAATGTTAAATCTAAATGTTAAATCTAAATCTAAATGTAAATATAAAATCTAAATGTTAAATCTAAATCTAAATGTTAAATATAAATTTAAATCTAAATGTTAAATCTAAATGTTAAATATAAATGTTAATTATAAATATAAATGTTAAATATAAATGTTAAATCGAAATCTAAGTGTTTAATCTAAATGTTAAATATAAATCTAAATCTAAATGTTGAATCTAAATGTTTCGGTTGAAACTAAATATTTAGCTAATATGCAAATTCAAAATGACGGAAGTGCCAAAATAAAAGCTCGATGAGGTCAGTGTGTGTTTATAGCATCGTGTTAAATAAGGAACGAATAAAAATCATCTCATCCGAGGAAATTGACTCTTGGACATGGATTATCGTGATAATGACTACCTAAAATAATAAACACGTTTGGAGAAACTGTATTTGAAGAGTACGCTAGTGTATGTAGATATTAATGTTAGGGAACAATGTGAGTGATGTGTACGTTTAGTAGGAAAACATATTATCTGATCCACACTCCTGATCCACACTCCAGAGGGCGGTATTGCGCCAATAAGCTGGATGCCAACCGCCGTTAAACTGGAAAGAAGACGAATATGACGGCTTGCTGTGAGTTACAATGGTGAGAATATATTTTTTTCATGAAATAATTATTTAAATTTAAGAGTACAAGTTATTTTTATACAGTGGTATTGATTTTGGAGTTAATAATCTATTAAATCTAAGGTGTAAAGTCAGCAACATATAAGCAAAAGGTGTAAAGACGCTATCCTCCGGGTTCACAGGCAAGACTAATTGAGCCATGGCCTGGTCCTGGCTTAATCTAAACCCTGTTTGTATATAGCATTTTTGTGATTGTGCTGTAAAAACACGTTTTATAATGAATAACTAACAGGGGAGCTCCATTAAGTACACGACTCAAAGTGGATTTATATAAACCATATATAAATCTTGAAGACTATTACTAAATGTCTATCATCTGACAGGATAGTCTTTGATAAGCATTGCAGGTGAGCACATTTAACAGACATGAAACAGGCATCTGAGTTCACTCATTGTTGTCAACACTGCTTTAGATCAGTGTAAGTCATGTAAACAAACAAATTTACATACAGTAACTAAACACAGGTTATCGATTTTATTTGTCCATTCGCAATATTGATAATTTTAGAAACATTTGTGTTGGATAAAAAGCGCGTTACATCATTTACTAACTCAACATGCAGATGCAGTATATCACAGATAAATCACAGAGGAGACTGACTCTTGTCTGGATGTTACAGGAACAGATGAGACACGTGTGTTTATCTGCTGTAGAGTGACTGATGAAGGAATGCTGCCATCAAAGGATTTGTGTAAGTACACTACAAAAATAAATGAAACATTTTAATTAGTGTAATTTCAAAGAGTTATAACAGCACTTTTCTTATTGTTGATTTCTGTGCATTTGCTGCAGATCTTTTGTGGTGGAGCAGGACCTGCAAGGAAAGGAGAAAAAAGGAAATACCTGAAACAAATGAATAAAGTAATGACTTTTTGTATTGTGTGTGTGTGTGTGTGTGTGTGTGTGTGTGTGTAGGTTATGAAAATGTCTGCAGACTGGTGTGTGCACTGAGGATGGAGAAGTCCACTGCAGCATCCGGAAATGGTCCAGAGATATGGATGAGATGACCATCACTCCAGCTCTCACTGTCTCATCAGGACCAGATGCTGCTGTGGTCTCTTCATCATCAGTGGCCCCAGAGCAGCGAGAGCATCTAGAGAAAGACCAAAAGACACTTTTGATTTTGGAAAAGTTTGTTCTGCTGGTTTCTGTTTATACAATGAAGGCTGACTTTCAGAAGCTTCAAAAGCGTCAACAAAAAATATGATGGAGCTTTTATCTGAAGTCATTGACAGTGCTCTTATTACAGGGGCCTACAATCCTCTGATCCACCTGGAGAAAAGAGCCGTGCTCACAGACATACTGCTGGTTTTGAACCAGTTCAGTGGTTTAGCCCACTACAAAAATAATAAATTAATGCATGTACTTGTAAACTATGTGTAAATGTTTTAAAGGTAGTGGTGCTCGTGGAGAGCAGGCACACGATTGTTTGGAGCAGACACAGCAGCAGTCAGATTGTCCTGCACGTGTTCATCTGCTCTCGCTTCAAGGTTGTGTGGTTGAGAGAGCCGACATCATGGTCTTCCTCATCCTGTTGCTCAACGACATCCCTGTTGAGAAGAGTGAGACTGTGAAGCACAGCGCAGCAGCAGAATTGGCACAGCTGTGTTTAGATGATAGTAAGATGTGGGGTTCACCATCTGTAAATACATGATTGTTAGAACAATAAGTTTGAATGAAGCTTTGTTTCATGTGTTGTGTTTAAACATGTTTCTTGTTGTCAGTAAATAAAATATAAATATTTTATCTATTCGTGTATTAATTGCTTGACTGAAAACTGATGCATTCACATCAACTGCATTAGTGTATAATCATGTATAGCTATGTCACGACAGAACATACATTTTGCTTCTTTTACTAAAATGTAATTTTAAGGAAAAAAATTTATATAATTATTGGTTGGCATTTATCATTGTTATTGCATGTAAGTGTTGGGGTGGGCAAAGGATGCAGTTCATTATGGGGTAATCTTCATTTTTGAGTAGGTATATTTACATTATTAGAGTATAAAATCATCAGTCTTCTCCAAAGGTAAGATCTTCGAGCAGCTGATCGACGTGTGCAGACATTGTAGAGTCGCTGAGAGAAACTGTACTGGACTGTGGAGTTAGTGATGCTGTGAAGTGGTAGTGCACCTGTACCTCTTTTTTATTATTATTGCCAAACTTATAACATAAAAGATCAGGGTAAGACGGTTGTATTTAACAATAACAATCATAACACCATAAAACAGTAAATAAAAATTTAACGTGTTCATCATATGAGATCCTATACAGGGAAAAAAAATCACATAAAATAATTGCAAAAATATAGAGATAACGATTTTGGGTTCTAATTCTATTAAAAAAAATCACATTAGTGGAGTTAAAAATATAAAAACTACAGGAGCATTGAGCAGCATAGAGCGCCCTCTCGTGGCTGTAGACGGTCATGTTTTCTCTTGGTTCATGTCAAATTAATTTTGATAAATAAGTCGCAGGACCAGCCAAACTATGAAAAAAGTGCGACTTATAGTCTGGAAAATACGGTAGTCATTATCACGATAATCCATGTCCAAGAGTCAATTTCCTCGGATGAGATGATTTTTATTCGTTCCTTATTTAACACGATGCTATAAACACACACTGACCTCATCGAGCTTTTATTTTGGCACTTCCGTCATTTTGAATTTGCATATTAGCTAAATATTTAGTTTCACCCGAAACATTTGGATTCAACATTTAGATTTAGATTTAGATTTAACATTTAGATTTTACATTTAGATTTAACATTTAGATTTAGATTTAACATTTAGATTTAACATTTATATTTAACATTTAGATTTAGATTTAATATTTAGATTTAACATTTAGATTTAGATTTAGATTTAACATTTAGATTTAACATTTATATTTAGATTTAACGTTTAGATTTAACATTTAGATTTAGATTTAACATTTAGGTTTAACATTTAATATTTATATTTAACTATTTAAAATATCTCTGAGTTGACAAATATTGTTGTAAATGTGCTAAAAAGTGACCGCCAAAAAATTCATACCGTTTTTTTTTACATTGTTTGAAGCTAAATGTGACAAAATGTTGCTGCTATTTTCAGCATGAGCAGCTTTACAAACGGTGCCCCATAAGTACAAAACAGTGCTGAACTTTGACTAAAAAAAATGCTTTTTTAATGTTTTATAATGTTTAAATGTAAATCCAAATGAGAAATGTAGAAAATAACCATATTAGGAAGTGGACATGGTGTCACGGTGTGGTGCAGGAGAGAAGCACGCAAACAAGGGGTAATCCAAGGGTAGAAGGCAGAAACACACGTACACATTGATGAGACCGGATAAGCAAACACTGAACAGAATGCAACTTATAAGGGGAACGTTAATGAGGGTAACTGACGCAAAACACCTGAACATGATGACACAATCGAGATGAGACAGAAAGTAGGTCAAAGGATATGAGGGATGGAAATGAAAACAAACACAAAAGTCCATAGTGTGACACATGGTAAATTAACCAATGAGTGATCCTCAGTGTTGGGGAGTAACTAGTTACATGTAACGGCGTTACGTAATTTAATTACAAAATTAATGTAACTGTAATTAGTTACAGTTACTAAGAAAAAATGAGTAATTAAATTACAGTTACTTATGAAATTTTTAACGATTACAAAGGGGATTACATTTGAATATTTACACACATCCACATACAGATTTAACTGATTTCTTTCCCAAATTGCACTGACTATTCTGAGACATACCGCCCTAATAATTTCCGGGATGCGGAAATACAGTCTGGTTCGTAGAATCCAGTCATAAAAACGGAATGCCTAACGCGGACGGAATATGCCACATTTTGGATGACTAAATCAAAAGTAGGTCAGTACACTTGAATCAAAACATGACATGGACTAGTGTCTGTGAATATTAAGTCCCAAAAATGCAATATATGACTCCTGCACGTTCTGCGTGTCTGTGGAAATCAGGCGCGGACTGGACACCGGGAGAACCGGGACAATTCCCGGTGGCCTGGCAGCCGATTTTGCCCGCTATTTTAATATAATTATTGTATAATTGCCTGCCGAATGTACTAAAGCGATCATTTGCGAATCCGCCGTTTGATAATTAAATCTCTAATAAATCAGGAAGTGTTAGTCATGACTGGCGCGCTCTCCGCGCCTCCGCCAAACGGTTTGGATCAGACTCAGAGTAATCAATTTGAGAGAGAGAGAGAGAGAGAGAGTGGACTTTGGAAGCGCACAGCTGGAGCAGAGAAGCAGAACTATACTGTTCAGGGTTTCAGGTCAGTTTCATCTGTAAAGATGCTTTTTTTTCTTTGTTTTTTTATTTAATTAATCAAGCAGCAGCACGTTGCTCATCAGTCATCACTCAAAATACTATATAAAGGACATCATTATTATCTGTTGTAATGTTACAGTAGTAATTTAGCTGAAAAACAATCAGATTTTTTTTATAGGTTTAGGGGGAGCTACGGACAGACAACAACACAACCCTTACGAAAATTAACGTTTTAATATATTTCTATAAATCCAGAGAAAATAGTTACTATTGTTTAACTGTGGTAACCAAAAATTTTAAATGATTTTACAAATTGAGTTATTTAAAAATAAATACAAATCCATTTGCAAAAAACAAAAAAAAAAAAAAAGGTTATTGTATATAGGCTAAAAAAAGCATGGTCAATTTTTGTAAGGAAAACATGACTCGTGTACAGTATTAGGTTTTTCTATAAAGATATTGTAGTATTGTAGAGTATTGTATTGTAAAGTATAGTTTTGTTCAATCTTGAGTATTAAAGTTATGAGAGAGATGGATAACAGGGCAAAATAAAGAGACTGAAGAGAAAAATGGAAGTGAAGGTGCAGTTCAGGAGAGAACTTTTATTTATTTAGCATGTCCCCAAATTAAAGATTTAAACCTTTTTTATGTCAGGTCCATACAAAAAATAGTTTTGTCCGTGAATTTGTTTGTATGAGTTTGAATTTTCCAGTCTGACTTTTTTTCCCAGTCCACCCCTCCTGTAAATTAATGGCAAACACATGGCTTCATTTACTACACATAGGCCTACTGAAGCTAGCAGTGTTTTCAACCCCTGCCGCCTCAATATAGGAGTACACGAGCACATAAACATAATTTCTAGAACTGTTCTGTGTCACTTCATGTGCATTTTACTTATTTTGAGAAAACTATCATCATATCATATACAAAGAGACAGCAGTTAAAAAAACACCAATGTTTCAGGAGTTTATTACACAGAATATGTCACATGCTTATTAGATAACTGTATTTGAGTTGATGTATATGCTTTTATTAATTATTCTTTAATTTTCACAAATTTAGAAAAGTAATCAAAAAGTACTCAAAAGTAATTAGTTACATTACTTTAATAAAGTAATTGAAAAAGTTACACTACTATTACATTTTTAAACAGGGTAACTTGTAATCTGTAACCTATTACATTTCCAAAGTAACCTTCCCAACACTGGTGATCCTCTACAGCCATCTACTAGTTATAGTTTTAATATCATGTAATTTTAGTTTTTATAAGTGTAGAATATACAAAGGGGCACCAACACTGATCTTGCTCAGCAATTGTGCAGTTGCACCCCTGAGTAAACACACACACACACACACACACACACACGTTTGTTTTTGTGCAAAATGGGAACATCCCATAGGCGTAATGGTTTTTATACTGTACAAACTGTATATTCTATGGCTCTACACCAACCCTACACCTAAACCTAACCCTCACAGGAAACTTTGTGCATTTTTACTTTCTCAAAAAAAACTCATTCTGTATGAATTATAAGCGTTTTGAAAAATAGGGACATGGGTTATGTCCTCATAAGTCACCCTCTCCTTGTAATACCTGTGTCATACCCATGTCATTATACAGAGTTGTGTCCTGATATGTCACAAAAACAAGAGCACATACACACACTCACACATTTCCTTTCCATCCAACTAACAGCATAATGTCATGTCATACTTGTATGCAATTCACATGGGAGAGGGACAGACTGACTTGTCCGGGCATCATCTGTAAGTCTCGTCACATTAATTGTACTCAATTTTGTTCTTTCACTATTTATTTACTCTGGTCTACATTTTAGCTACAAACACATTTGTCTTGTCCCTGTGGATTTTACTGTCACCCATATCTTGCTCCTCCGAAAGCAATAGCTTCAGTGAAGGATTATTCAGCACCTTACTTAGAGGCCATTCTCTCACTCCTGTTAATTCATAATGCTGCTCAAATCTCCCAGGCAAACTTCCCTGTCAGTTTAGTTCTTATTCATACTGTTCTTAAACTCCCAAATGACAACCTCTCTGCTGTATCTGAGTAGTGTAATTACCACATCGATTTGATCATGGTTGTTCGGAGACCAGAGATATATATTGTGTTGGGAACAAAGGGTGGTATAGAGAGCGTGTGTACATTTCTAATAAATAATAATGTCTTGCAATTACCAGCCTTGCAGTAATGCCACCTGTTGACAAGGCTACATAATAAGTGGCTCTCGATTGTCTTTGGCAAATGGACATCACAGGGAGCACTAAGTATACTTAATGGATTATCCGTGACCCTGGAAACACAATTACAAATGTATACTGATTTCCATAGCTCTGTGTATGGCAGCCAATGGAGTTAGCATTAATCCTAATGGCCTTCCCTGCATAGGAAATCATCCTGAGCTTTTGTAACCCTTCTCCTGCCATGCGAATGCATGTTAGGAAACATTATGCTAGCCAAAAAGGTTAGCTGGAAGCATATGCAAAATAGATAAGACTCTAAAAAGCTGTTTAATCATATCAGATGTTCATACTACTAAGCTAAAGGCATTTTTATTTTTATTTTTTTGCTATAGCTTTAGAAGGGAGAGAGAGCCCTTTTTATCTACCAAATTATTAATCTGTGATCATAACTGCCCATTAATAATTGAGCTGGCACACATCAGAG
Source organism: Carassius carassius (assembly GCF_963082965.1). NCBI lineage: Eukaryota > Metazoa > Chordata > Actinopteri > Cypriniformes > Cyprinidae > Carassius > Carassius carassius. The sequence continues at coordinate 34,182,782 of NC_081756.1, read as the reverse complement.
TTCTTTGCTTCTTGATGGAAGTGTATAATGTATCATCTGTGAGAGGGATAATGGCTTTCTGTTCCCATGGAGATTCTAACAGAACACATTAAAAAAACAAAGTGGAAGATGGAACACAGAGAATAAACAAGAAGAAAAAAGCACTACAAAATCACCAAATGCTCATTCAGGATCAATCAATCTTGTCTCCCTCTCGCTCCCACCGAACCTCAGTATGCGGTGTGAATGGAAGCATATTTTGGTAAGTAATAATGTTATGCTAAGATAGTGGAAATGAAAAAGAAGGACAAATAAATTTAATCAAAAAGCAATAAACTGGTAGTTAAAAGGCATCTGAGAGGACTGCCAAATGAAAACACAAATATCAAATATCAGAAAGTATTTTGGTGACAGGGAACAAATTAATAACATACAAATACTATATGCCTGTATTAACTCCATTACTGCAAAATGATATCCCCTTAAAAAAAAAGATTAATAAAAAAACCCTTCTGCAGCACTGAGATTTAAAGGGACAGACAGGGGCCATGTGATATATTCAAAATATACAGGGAAATAATAACAGATTCAAAAGCTTGGTAGAGAACATGAAAATGACAAGGTAACAAATTTGCGGCTCATTTTAATAGAGGAACAAACTCATCCTGACATTACAAGACATTACAAAACAAGCCCAATAACCCAAAATCTCAAATATCAAAAAGCATGCCATGCACTGCCATGCATAAATGTATAGTCTAGTCATTGTTATATCATTCAAATGCTTTGTTTGAAAATCACTATATTGTAGCAATCATACTATAAACCAGGGGTGGGGAACGTTGATCCTGGAGAGCCTGTGTTCCTGCAGAGTTTAGCTTCAACCCTGAAAAAAAAAAAAAAAACTTACCTGTATCCTGAAGACCTTGATTAGCTTTTTCAGGTGTGTTTGATTAGGGTTGGAGCTAAACTCTGCAGGGACACAAGCCCTCCAGGATCAACGTTCCCCACCCCTGCTATAAACAGTCTGTTTTCACAGGAGTTCAAATGCCCCCTATTAGTACACTTCCTTCTCAAAACAAACCATCCAGCACAGTTTGAAAGAATGTAAAAAAATAATAATAATAATAAATAAATAAAAAGTTAAATATTTCAGGAGTCAAATTCAATTAACGGAATATCAAACCTTTAACTAGCAGCAACAAAATTAGTCCACTTGGCAGCCCTGCAGCTCCTGCAGATGTCATTTTCAAAACAAACAGCATTATGTCGGTCAACACTGGCCAACTTGTACCCATTGTGAAATCAGAGAAATATTTTGCCCTCACATTAAATTCTCTAGCGCTTGGAATACTATTGAAAATTACTAGATTTTGCCCAGAAAAATTTGCTGAACAATGGTAAATGTAACCGCACATTAAAAGGCAACACATACACACATCATTCTATGGCTGAAGTTGAAATGTACACATAGGTTTGCAGATGATTTATGAGGTGAGTAGAAAATAAACTGGGGGAGGATGAGCATATCCTTGGGATTAGAGAGCATGCTGTGGTCTCAGAGGAGATGTCTAATGTTCATCATCAAGGCGCTGTGGAGTAGTGGAGGGCAGAGAGCCCGTGTGGCCCAGTGTTTAATACCCCTTAACCGCTTCACTAGCAGCAGCTACAGAACCCTTAGGACCTACACACACACACATGCACACACAGCACAGCCAGGCATGTCAATGAGCCACACACACCCACACTATATCACACAAGATAAGAGAAAATCATACACACATTCTCAGGGAGGGCTGTATGAGTGAGTGAGTGAGTGAGTGAGTGAAGGGGTGCATAAGTAAACAGACGAATCATTGAATGAATCAGATGTAATTTAGTTTTCAAGATCATTTTCCACCCTCTGTTTGACCCTTAGGCTGCTTACAAACTGCACACTCATTCTGCAGCAGCCTTATGCTGTGCTTTTGCTTTTGAAAAATTCCAGCAAACTATAGTAGAAAGCTTGTGGAAGGATACCCAAAACATTTGGCCCAAGTGAAACAGTTTTGGGGGATTCTACCAAATACTAAGAAAATGTATGTATACTTCTGACTTTGATGAAAGTGATAAAAAAAAACTTCTCCTTTGCTCTTAACAATAAAAAAAAAAATATGTTAATATATATTGATCTAAAACAGAAAAAAGTTTACTCTGATTTAATGTATGACAGTAAAGACATAAAAGTTTTTTTTTTCTGAAGTCTTATGGAGGGTGTTTCAGTTGCATTTATTTTTATGTAAATAAACAAATAATAATTTAACAGATATTTTAAATAGACCACCTAGGAAAGTCTGATTGCACATGCATTTTAGTCATCTTATGTTACATTTTCTAATTAAGACAATTGCAAGAGCAGAAAGCAGCATGGAGAGATAGGGAGAGGAAGAGAGATGTGTTTTCACTGTAAATAGCTCTTAATTGTTGGCTTCCTGCTTTTCAGCCTGTTGGACAGTTCACCTTAGGGCAGATATGTCTCACAATCTGATTCACTTGCAATATCCTCATATTTGCTATCACTGCATGTCTAGATAGAAAATATTTTGATGACCTGCTGAACTCATTAAATTATCAGTTAATAAATCAAATGTCTATTTGTTTATATATATATCATCATTTATTACAATATATCATCAATTATTATACTATATAATTATAATACTTGGTGTTGGTGGTATACAGTAGAAATTAATTTTGTTTTTAGTAATACTTTAAAGGCAAAAACTATGTACCTCATCACATTATCATTAAACTGCAAACTCCATATGGTGTGACCGAGCAGCACTATATAAATCGCACTGTTCAGGGCTGAAAGCTGAGAGCAGTTTGTCGGTGTGATTTTTAATCTCATATTCCAGACCTCCCTGACAGATGTTGAGGATAATGCATTAGCTAAATATTCTGCCTGCTCTTTCAAATTGAGCTTGTTTGTTCACAAGCATCATTTGATGGCGTTACACATTTTTGGAAAATATTTATTTAGAACTCTTGCTGTTTGTTATGATTGAAACAGAGATTATTTGGAGAAATTGGCTAGATTGAAGTAAACCTATAATGGTCCTTCTCTTTTATTTAATTTGTACCTTTCCACAGTCGAAAACCCTCTCAAATTCTAATTCCTCTGAAGCTGTGAATGCAAATAAATCATTGGCTCTTTACCGGGTTTTATAGTCCTCAGCCTATTTGTGTGAATGTGGTAATATGCTCTGATTATTCCCCTTTCGTTTCTTCACACATGCAACTGTAGGAGACAATCTTTCACACAAAAGAGCTCTATAGCTTTGATTACTGATGGTGTGCATATTCAGACAGGTTGTCTTAAAATGTCAATACAGCAATGTACTTCATCTAAAATGTATTTTAGCAAGAATTTCCACTTTATGGGGACCACTTGGTAATGTCTCCAGTATTTGCGCTGATGTGTCTTATTGGTCACATTTTGACATGATTTCAGCATTCACTCAGCTCCTCATGAGTAGGTATGCAAGTTTGTTCTTCACGCTAACCTTCTCATAGTCTTTTTCATTTTTTTCAGTTAATAGATAGCATGCAAGGTCTGGGCCAACTGGAACACAATAATGAGCATGTGAAATATTTTCACGTGCTCCTATCACTACTGCTCCTATCATCCAGAGTATTCAGTTTGACCTATCCTGGCTGTAGATTTTGTGTCGTTTACTAGTCAATGATTTTAGGTAAGTTCAGAATAAATCAAATATAACATTTTATTATTAGTCAGGTAAAATTGTATCATGCCAATTACATAATGAAACAATTAGAAGAAAATTTAGAAAGTATAGTGCAATTCTGAATCACATTGTAAGCTCGTGGCAACCCAGCTCCTGCACACAGACACTGTAGCCACATGGGGAACGGCTAAGTGATCCACGCAGGAGGCAAACAAATTTAACATAGTCACACATGTAACACTTATCCTAATTAAAGACATATGGTCTAAAATGCATAGCAAAGTACTCCAGTGTTTTAGAGAATAAACTTAACATCAATGAATAAATAATAATAAACAGTTCCTGAAAAGTAGTATTTTGTCACTTTCCTTATATACTCAGACAATAAAGAAATCTTCAAATCAGTTGTCAAAACATAAAATACCTTTTGGTTGATAGGATCAATGATCATGGGTCACATCTGGCTGGAAATAGATAAACATTCCCACAGACCCCTAAAGGGGGACACACTCCCTCCTCAGCATAATACAAAACTCATAATATAAATTGGACTGTGAAATTGAGACCAATTTACCAATCGCACAAAGACCTTTAAAATTATGCAAAACATGAGTTCCTGAGTGTTCCTGAGTGTTTGGCTTCACAAATAAATAATTTCACAAGGAAATACTGCATACCAATTATTAGAGGGATGAGGGAGTCCTGCCTCCTTGTATTAAAAATGGAGCTACCTGCCATTTCATCCTTCTATACATATCTCTTCTCCATGTGGGACAGGCAAGATTAAGGACAATACTGAGAGATACCTCACTTCATGTTATAAGAGAATCGTGTTATGTTAGTAAGCTAAAGTTCCCATCGGTAGACAAGAGGATGCTGGCCTATAGTAGGAGTCGAGTCCTATGTCCACACCCTGTACTTATGAGATATGTATGCTGACAATTGCCATGGTTGGTAATAGAGCAGGTGTGCAATCTCTGCTACCCACAGTCTTCCCGGCCACCATGGTGCTATTATGGTACTTTCCCACTGCATGGTATGGCATGGCTTGCTTTTGGGGGGTTTACCACTAGTAACAGTACCTGGTACCTGTTACTTTTTTTTCAGTACCACCTCGGCTGAGGTTCCAAGCAAGCCGTACCATTACCAAAATGTGACGTGTAAACACTGCTAATTACTGATTTGGGGGAGAGAATCACCACTACCTGCATTATTGAAATGACCTTTTTTGAATGAGCGAACCATTTTTTTAAAATAACAAAATAATGGATGTTTCGTGTTCTGTTGAGGAAGAACAGATGTTCCTCTCGTTGATAACTGAGGAGCGGATCCAGCGAGAGGTTGATAGGAAGACGCGGAATTTAAAAGTTTTTCAGGAGGTCACAGCAGTAGAGGTGGCGTAAGTTTAAAGACCTATCTATAATCCCGCCCTCTCTAAAGCGGTACTAAACTGCAGTGGAAACACAAACTGAGCCAAGCTGTTCTGAGCCATACCATGCCAAGCCGAGCCGAGCCATACCATGCAGTGGAAAAGCAACATTAGAATCATCATATATCTACGTTCTCGTATCCTCCATAATGTCGGCTCGATTAGACTCAATGGGGTGAATGTGTACAGTAACACGTATACTACTCCTAGCTGATTTATGTAGGCTATCACTGTTGTATTGTTCATTCTGACCAGTACCTGATGATTCTTGAGGAACTGCACAAACGTTGGGGAAGGCTGATAATCCTTTTCCCGAAGGTCTGAATCTTGGCCGGCTTTTATGGCAAGGCCAACAAACTTCAAATGCCTCTCCCTTCCTCTTCCATATATCCAATGCTGCTGCATTGCTGTAACAATTGCTTCAAATAGAGCTTTTGGATCAATCAGGGTATCCAAAAACTCCATCTTCTCTTTCTCAGAGAGTCTGGACAAGCTCAGCCACAACAATCTCTGTTGCACAACTGCCAAGTCTATGTTGTTTCTGCAACTTTGTTTTGGCTCTGTGTGATGTATACAGGTTTAAGTCTGCAATGACACATATAGCCTCCTAGAGAGCTGTGATGAAAGACCCAGAATCTAGTTGATGACCCATTTCCTCTAGAAGTTCGGCTTGATAGGCCAAAAGGAAAGACGTTGATTTAAAACACGAACTGCCAGCACAGAATATTCTGCCAGCACATAGAATATTGATAAACTTAGAGCTGAAAAACACACCTTAACATGTTAGTTATATAACTCAAATCACTCAAGGAACGTTAGGAAATATTGGGTTTGGGACTTTACCTTGTGGCTTTGTCTGTAAACTGTAGACCAATTAATTTCTAATAGTTTGAGGACAACTTCTGAAATCGTTTTGTGGCTTGTAGTCTGTTTGCTACTTTGAGACATTCTATTTGCTGGTATAGTTTTAAATTACAAATTGTCCAAAGACATATGCATTCAAAGCAATAATAAGCCCAAATATGACTATTCTGTAATCATGCACTTACCCTCATATAATCCAAAACCCATATTACTTTCCTTCTTCTGTGATATGCACAAACATATTTTAAAAATGGTTGGTACTCTACCAAAATCTTTTAACTCAAAATTGGTGGGGGGAGTGAATAACCAGTACTCTCTTTAACTCTGAGGTGAGACCCTTGAGCAAGACACCGAACCCCAAACTAAGACATAATTTGATTTACACAGTACATCAAAATGTAAATAAATAAATATTAATAGTAATAATATAAACTGTCACCTGAAACTATATTATACACGATCCCTGATGGTTGAAATAGCTTTCTAAAAGTGTGACAATTTAAATGTTGGATTTACATGGTGAGTACAGACAGATGACACCTTTGTTCCACTGAGGAAGAGGAGTCGTTCTTCTGGAAAGTACATGTTGGGTTTTTTTCCCAGTCTTTTCGGCACTATTGATATGCAATCCTCTCAGTGACTTTTCCCATTCTCTCTCGGTGTCTTCTCCAGGTCCTTGTAGTTGATTAATCCTTCAATTCTTTCTTCATTGTTTTGGCTTTTTTTATTTACTGCATGCCAAGTTTGAGAAACTTTTTTTTCCTTTCTCCCTGATGGCAATCGGGGGGAAAGTGTGCACTGCTGATTGACAGTTCTATGCTTGTTACTCACTTCCCCAGAAAGGTATCTGTGTATGTTCGAGAGAATCGGTGTCTCTGTGAGTGTAGCACTCTGTGACAGATTAAATCGGAGTGCAGGTGGGGGTTGCTAACTGAATTTTAGGGAGTCTTCTAGTTGGCATCTGGACAGCAAGATGTGCATTTGGAGGAACATGTATGATATACGGTAATTAACTGTATTTCTGTGTGGAAATGTTAAACTGATGAATTACTGAGACATAACATTTATATTATTCAAGACCTTATTTTTTAATGCCTCATATGGCTCTCATACCAAGGAATGTATAAATAGCAAGACCTCTCACTTGTATTACTATGAATGAGAGTATAGTGCAATATCCCACTAAACACTGGACCTCAGTTAGACATGCAGATCATGTCTATATTAGGTCCGTCAGTCCATGACCATTTCTAGTGTGAAACATGACATTCAGCCAAGTATGGTGACCCATACTCAGAATTTGCGCTATGCATTTAATCCATTCAAAGTGCACACACACAGTAGTGAACACACACAAACCATGAACACACACCCGGAGAAGTGGGCAGCCATTTATGCTGCGGTGCCTGGGCAGCAGTTGGGGGTTCGGTGCCTTGCTCAAGGGCACCTCAGTCATGGTATTGCCAGCCTGAGATTTGAAGCCACAACCCTAGGGTTAGGAGTCAAACTCTCTAACCACTAGGCCACGACTTCCACCACAACTTCTAAACATCTATTCGACGTCCAAACTAGGTCCACTATTTGGATGTCCAACCATGACCCAACTTGGAAGTCATCTTGACGTTCAATATTTGATCTTTGAACTGGGTAATTTTTTAGGATGTCATTTGGACCGAATTTTGACGTCCAAACATTAATTACATGAAAAAGACATCACTCCAACGGCAGATTGCGCAGTGGGATAGTGCAATAAGACCTGCTGTTGGGACTGCAGCATTAAATTCTGCTTCTTTAACCCTTGTATGGTGTTGGGGTCTGTGAGACCTGTTTTCACTTTTTATCAAAAAAAAAAAAAAATATATATATATATATGTATATATATATATATATATATATATATATATATATATATATATATATATATATATATATATATATATTATTTTTTTCTAAAAAACTCATTTTCTGTGAAGAACTTAGAAGAACATAGAATTTTCAATGGGAGATAACGTAACCCTTCGGCAGCAATGCACACATAGTCCTTCACTCTGGTCACTTTTATTTTATAAAATACTGTCAGTAAATTTTGAACCACTCTTTACCTAGCCCACTATGAGTACCCCAGCAGTCAAGGACGTTTGGAAAAGAGATATTGAACAATCGCCAATAAATAAAAAATTATAAGATTGCACCTTCTCTAGAGAGGATCTGTATGCTGCTAAGTCTAAAGCTAGCGTTCAAAGAGCAACAAAGTACACTTGATTCAGTTGTGGCTTTGACTGTAAGAGAAGCAATAGACTCTGTACCCCAGCACTCCATGATCTTCATTTGGATATATAAATGACCAACAATTCTGTGAAAGAGATAAAAGCAGAAGTTGAAATTCTAGCCAATGCAGCAAAACAACCATGGGACTGGGTTGATTCTGTTCAAGCAGCTACACATGAGTATAGGAGGACACTCACAAACTTAAAAAATCAGCTGGAAAAACTTGGTAGCCGCAACTTGAGGTCCCTGGTAGAGAGCCAGACCTGCTTTCCTGGTTGGTAGGGAGGATGTGGATGATGTCGCTTGTTTTCTTGGAGTTGCTGCACTCTCATAGCTCACTGAAGATGTATGTGTGCACTGTCGCACACTCTCTCACTATGCTGAATCCAATCGTCCACAGCAGGGACCGATGAGGGTTCGCCAGACCATGGAAACAAAGGGGGTTGATAACCAAGGATGCACTGGAAGGGAGTCAGACTTGTGGATGAGTGAGTCAATGAATTTTGTGCGTATTCAGCCCATGAAAGGAATTCTGACCATCAAATGCTGTTTTCGGCTGCAATATGATCGAAGGTATCTGCCTAGCTCTTGGTTTAATCATTCGACCTGTCCATTTGCTTGGGGTTGGTATCCTGATGTGAGGCTGACATTGATGTCAAGATGCTTGCAGAAAGCTTTCCAAACTTGGGATGTAAACTGGGTTCCTTTGTCACTGACAATATCATCTGGTATACAATAAATTCAAAAGACGTGATGAAACAGTGCTTGTGCAGTTTCCATGGCTGTCCTTTTACGGAGTCCTTTTAAGGGGACCAAACGACAGGATTTTGAGAAACGATCAATGATGACCAGAGCAGCCGTGAAGCCATTGGACAAAGGCAAGTCTGTTACAAAGTCAATAGAGTGATGGGACCAGGGACATTGTGGGATGGGCAGTGGTTGGAAGAGCCCTGATGGTAACTTCTTGGGGGTCTTAGGTTGGGCAGAGACCTGACAGGCTTTGACATCCAGGTTGACATCCATAAGCACTGAGGACAACCAGAATGAATTTTGTAATAAGCGAAGTGTGCGGGATATTCGTTCGTGGGTTTAGTCGTTTAGCACTTTTGATATATTCTAAATTTTTGTGGTCGGTGATTACCTGAAAAGGGTGGACTGTCCCCTCTAGCAAATGTCTCCATTGCTCAATTGTTGCTTTCATGGACAAAAGTTCCTTATTCCCTACATCATAGTTTCTTCTTCTCTGGGCTTGTCTCATCAGATTGTCAATCTTGATGGAGAGAGTTACAAAGTTATAAAATGATAAATTATCCCCTTTACAAACCAACTCTGCCTGTAGATCAATGTTGAGGCTCTTTTGAAATACAGCTTTTAGGGAAACATCATTCCATCCGCTCTGAGCAGAGAGGGTTCTAAACATGGTGTATTCAGCCACTGTACGGTTACCTTGTGAATTTGGGTTGATAATATCCATGGCCCCCCACGGGATATTCAAACACTTCTCGCAGTTGTTGAAAGAAATAATCAAAAGTTCTAAATCACACATCTGTTTCCCAAACTGCCTCAGCCCAGTGGATCGCCTTCCCAGAAAATAAAGACATCATAAAAGCACACTTCTTGTCATCAGACTCAAACTTGTCTTCTTCGTTATCAAAGTAACTTTTCACTTGCCGAACAAAGCCATTACACTGGTCCGCCGATCCATCAAATTTATCAGGTAATTCAAAACTCATCGTTTTCGGCCTGGTTAATGGAATAGACTGGATGTAATTAGTCAGGTGCTCATTGACATACTGGAGTTTGGTCATTTGATCTTGGTAACCCTTTAATACCTCACTTTGATAAACGAATGCTGCTTGCAGGTTTGAAACTTCTGCTGGATTCAGTTGAGGTGAAGTATTCTGTAACATCAAGGCTGAGGCTGCATTAAAATCCATTCACAAAGGTTTATTAAGATATCAATGATAGAATCATTAAACCAGGCAGAGTCAGTACTGTGATAACAGTCCAATCTTTCAACATACACAAGGGGAATCCACAAGGCAGAGACGAATAGGCAGACGAAAGGTCCAAACACAATCATCAGTCCAAATCAGGCTATCAATTCAATGGGGCAATCCAACAATCATGAACAAGAACTAAGGCTTAATCATACACAGATCAGACAGGCAGAATGACAATGCATAACGCTTGGTAAGGCAGATAAACTGGCAATACTTTGCAAAGAGCAAACCCACAGACTCTTGTTTAATACTGTTCAAACAGGAAATAAATGTAGAAGCAGAGGGTGCTGTATAAAGTCAGTACCCAGGCAAGGGCACCCTCTGCTGGTGCGGTGTTACATATATTTACAATAACAATTTTTCATTAGTGTTTTATCAGCCTTTACATACTCAAATCTGCATATTTTTATTTACCTTAACAATGCCCTATTCTTACAAATGCATAAATAATGTTTTGATATATTAAACATAAAACGTTGAATACTGATATTTGAAATGATTTAAATAATGAATAGGTACTTTAAATGTGAAATTAAGACCACCAGAATGCGGCAGCAAGTCACTGTTAATAAGTGAGTCATTGAGATTGAACCAAATCATTTAAATGTTTGATTCATTCAGGAACGAAACACCATCATGTTGCTCAGAGACGCAAAATAGCTCTGTGGCCACTGATCTCTGTTACAGATCAGTGGCTGTGGCTTTGTTTGGAATTATGTTGTCGAAATAGTGCAAAAACAAGCAATATGGGTCTCTTAATTAACTTCTAGTTCACTGAATTATATATAAGAATAAAATAGACTCTTCATATGAAATTGATTAACTATATGAAGTGGTATAAATCTTAAAAAGTTTTGGCCCCATGTCTTGAATTTGTGATAGTTCTGAATGTGTTTTAATAGACTGAATCATGCAGTGAAAGTGTGCACTATAAATGGGCATGTGCAGTAGACTTGTAGGTAGTTTGAATGTTTTTTTTTATTAAATTTAAATTTACATTTAGTTGGACTATTAATTAATCTTGCAAACAATTAAATTAAAATAAACTGGAATTAACAACGAAAACATTTGTTTGTCATAATTATCCTTTAGTCAATCTTATATCTATTATTTACCGCTGTCATGTTACCTCTTTTCCTCCTCTTCTTGCTTTTTTCCGCTTCTGGCTGCCAGAAGGATAAGTCCTCTTCATGTTTAAATTTTGTTTGAAATTTTTTTGTTTAAATTTTGCCAGTTTGAAAACGCCGGATGATGCATCACGAGGTAGCAACATTCAGAGTAATGTGAGAGGGGGCACCCTAGGGTGGATGCAGATATATTGCAGATATTGCTTGGCATACTACTATTTTTTTCCCAACTTTAGTCTAGCCACAACTACCAAGAGAAAGATATTTAATCCAGTCTTGAAGAAGATGCCAGCCCTTCCTCATCTATCTGGTGGTAATTAAACTACGGCACAAAGCTGAGCAGATAATGTTCGACTCTCCTCAAAATGCTGAGAATTTTGTTACTTCACTGTAACTTATTCTGCAGCGCGACAAAGCAGCGGTAAGGCAATGGCTACCGTCTCCATCCTTTCACCCCAAAGAGATGAGGTCTGTGGTGATTTTAACTGCCCTGAAGAGGGCAATAACAAGGTGGCCATGAACACTTGATAATTTATTTTTGGAATGTCCTAAATTCTACTATTAAGGGTTCCCAGATTTTAGAATATTTGCACCGTAAATCGATTTCCTATGTCCTGATACAAGAGTCCCATTTAAAACAATGTGATATGGCATGTTTTCAAAATAAGTATTACAAACTGGCAGCCTTCTCTTGTGCTCGTAATAAAACTAAGGGAGTTCTTATCTTAGACAATGGGAGGTTACATTTAACTATTGAATATACTGGGAATGATGATGAAGGTGGATTTGTTTTTATACGTTATAAAATATATAATGACTGGTTAGCACTGTTCTCCATTTACTGCCCGAATGAGGCAGAAAGTGCATTTTTCACAAATATTTTCAATATATTAAGCAGATTGATAGTCCTTTAGTGATGGGTGGTGATTTTAATGCTGTTTTAAATCCTACACTGGATAAATATCACCCTGATACTACAGCTAACCCATCTTTTTATTTATTGAATACATTTATCATGGAACTTAATGTAGGATTCAAAGGATTCAAAGCGTTTGTTGTCATATACCCAGTGAGGAAAACAGGTTTCCCTGAGCAATGAAATTCTTACTTTGCTGTCCACAATGAATGCCAAGACAGTGCAAAACTGTACACAGACATACACAAACTTTGCAGTATACAAACTACACACAAACATACATATAATGTTTGAAACATAATAATAAAATCTATGCTGCAGTAGCAGGAATATAGTCTACGAAAATAGAAATATAGACTATGTTTATCTATACATGTGAAGATAGAGTATGAATATAAAATTTGAAAATATAAATATATATATATATATATATATATATATATATATATATATATATATATATATATATATATATATACAGTACAGACCAAAAGTTTGGACACATCTTCTCATTCAAAGAGTTTTCTTTATTTTCATGACTATGAAAATTGTAGTCACACTGAAGGCATCAAGGGCTATTTGACCAAGAAGGAGAGTAACAGGGTGCTGCGCCAGATGACCTGGCCTCCACAGTCACCGGACCTGAACCCAATCGAGATGGTTTGGGGTGAGCTGGACCAGCTGACAGTCTGCTGGACCGCAGACAGAAGGAAAAAAAGCGCCAACAAGTGCTAAGCATCTCTCGGGGAACTCCTTCAAGACTGTTGGAAGACCATTTCAGGTGTCTACCTCTTGAAGCTCATCAAGAGAATGCCAAGAGTGTGCAAAGCAGTAATCAAAGCGAAAGGTGGCTACTTTGAAGAACCTAGAATATGACATATTTTCAGTTGTTTCACACTTTTGTGTTATGTATATAATTTCATATATAATTCCACATGTGTTAATTCATAGTTTCGATGCCTTCAGTGTGAATCTACAATTTTCATAGTCATGAAAATAAAGAAAACTCTTTGAATGAGAAGGTGTGTCCAAACAGGTGTGTCCAAACTTTTGGTCTGTACTGTATATATATATATATATATATATATATATATATATATATATATATATATATGTAAGAGATGTTTAAATTGAAATGAGGCTACATGAGTAATATTAACAAATATACAATGGTAGTAATAACTGCAATAAAATTACAAATGTTCAAATGAGATGAAACAATTAGGACTGAATGTTCTCTGAGATAGATAAGTCCACTAGCTAGCTGCCTATTTAATAATCTAATAACTGAGGGGAAGAAGGATTTCCTTAACCTGGAAGTCCTGTAATTTACACTCCTATACCTCCATCCTGAAGGTAGGAGTGTGAACAGTTTGTGTTGGGAGTGGGTGGGGTCTTTAATGATGGATGCAGCTCTTCTGTGGACTCTGCAATGGTAAATGGCCTGCAGAGAGGGCAGGGGAGTCCTGATGTTCTTCTCAACAGTCTTCACCACTCTCTGCAGACGTTTGCGGTCCCTCACTGTAGTGCTGCCATACCATGCAGTGATGCAGCTTGTCAAGACGCTGTAGAAGTTCTTGAGGATCTTAGGTGACATGTCAAACTTCCTCAGCCTTCTTGGGAAGTATAGCCGCTGATGTGCCTACTTTGACCAGCTGGGTGGTGTAGCGTGTCCAGGTGAGGTCTTCACTGATGTGGACCCCCAGGTATTTAAAGCTACTCACCCTCTTCACTTCAAGCTCTCGAATAACAGTGGCTGGTGAGTTCTCCTCTTTTTCCTTAAGTCCACTATCATGTCCTTTGTCTTGTCCGTTTTGAGGGTAAGATTGTTGTCCACCATGTCAAAAGACTGGCCACCTCCCACCAGTAGGCCGCATCATCCAAGCCAGTGATCCATCCTATCACTGTGGCGTCATCGGCAAACTTCAGTATTATGTTGTCTTTGTGGGAGGCAACACAGTCATGTGTGAACAGTGTGTAGAGGATGGGACTGAAAACACACCCTTGTGGGGTGCCAATGTTTGCAATGACAGTGTCTGAGGTCCTATTTCCAATCCTATAAGACTGAGGTCTGCCAGTCAGTAAGTCAAGGAGCCAGTCATAAAGTGTGGGGTGTAGTCCAAGTACAATCAGTTTTTGGGTGACTTTGTGAGGGATAACCGTATTGAATGCCGGAGCTATAATCCTTATTTCAGGATGCTCTTTATTGATTATTGTTCAGTTATAGTTATAATGTAATTGATCTTTGGAGAATCCAGAATACTATATCTATATCTCTCTCTTTTTTTTTTTTACAGACATAATATTTTCTCTAGAATATATTACATATTTCTCAGCCCATCTCTAATTCCATCTAACTGTACCATCTCTATTTTACCAATTTTATTATCTGACCACTCTGCAGTGTTATGTATTGTTCACCTTTCCGACATTAAGACCAAGGCCCCTAGATGGCATCTAAGCACATCATTACTTAACAATCAGACATTCATTAATTTGCTAAAAGATCATATAAAGGAGTTTCTCGAAATTAAAATATCTTGTTATGTAGACTCTCAAATATTGTGGGAAACGACGAAGTGTGCAATGCGAGGATTCTGTATATCCTTCTCTTCTGCTCTTGCCAATTTGAAAACCCACCATTTTCCCGTTATAACGACTTAATTTTCTCGTTATCTCGACATAACGAAAGTTGTTTTCTGGTTATAACAACTTAATTTTCTCGTTATCTCGACATAACGAAAGTTGTTTTCTCGTTATAAAGACTTTATTTTTTCTAAGAAGTTACAAAACTATGCCAGCAGGTGGCACTATAGACCTGAATATAACTGATGGGGTGTTGCACACTATCCACTTTACTGTACGTGGACCTTGCTCGTGATTGCTATAATTTGTGCAGTCTTGTTCATTACTGACATTTATTTAATTGATAAATGTTAAATGCTTGAATCAATATGATTATTTTGTGTATTAAGTTCTTGCTAGATGCATGAGTTTCACCAACGATTTCTCATAAAATAACAAATCCAAAGGTTGACGTCACTGTATTCTGTTTGCACCTATATCTTTATTTGTGCTTCTTTTAGGCACATGATTGTTAGTTAATAAGCGGAAATGTTCTGTTTATCTACAGTAGGATGGAATTTAACGATGTAGGCTATTTGCTTCTTTTCCTTATTATTAATCTTTATTGTTAATCATTTCGATGAGAAATGTGATGTATATGTAAAGGGCATAGGCTAATTTAATTCAGTTTTGTTCTATAATGTAATGAACGATCTTTTCAAACAGAAGCTTTTAACAGACATGATATCTGTCACAGCGTATAATGACTACTAAAAATTACAAATTATATATAATTTTATTTCAAATAAAGGGAAAATTAAAAGTGAGTTTAATCCAAGCAGCTCTAAAAGATCTTAGAATAGTTCTGCATCCTTCTGAAGGCACTCAGCCTGTGTTCGCGGTGTTGTCATTTAAACATGTTAATTACAAAAACAAAAACGAGAAAAGGGTAAAAAGATAACGAGAAAATTAAGTCGTTATAACAAGAAAAAGACTTTTGTTATATAAAGATAACGAGAAAATTAAGTCGTTATAATGAGAAAACAAGAAGGGAAAATAATTATAATGCATGGCCGCTTAGAACTTCTGAACGACTGTCTTCCTTGAATATGGTTTACTTTCACAATCAAAGGCAGTGGTTATTTTGCACAGATATTAAACTGTTAAAAATTTCTTAAAGTGCAGATAGCAGACTAATAATTACTGGATGTAGACAGAATATAAAGGACCATATAAACTACTTAAGGTACATTATGCTACACCCTCATTATGATATTAAATAATAAACAGGGAAAATATAAAATTAAATTTAAATTTATGCATTTACAGTAGCAGACGCTTTTATCCAAAGCGACTTACATTGCATTCAGCCTAACAATTTTTCCTAACATGTGTTCCCCGGGATACATACATAAACAATATTCATATATTAACAACATTATTAAGATAAGCCACTTCCATGTTTTTTTCACATTAAAAATTCTACAAAAAAATTATGTGGGCCCTCACACACACAGTTTTTCATATATATATATATATATATATATATATATATATATATATATATATATATATTGTATATGTCTTGTAACTTTGAACCTCCATTACATCCCAGTTCTTCATGAGAACCGATAATAGTCTTCAATTTGCAGCCAGCAAGTGTGTATTGATTCTCCCCACACTGCCTTGTTTCTGTGTTAATGAGCCAGTCAAAGCTGTAATTTAAGTGTTAACTCTGGAAAACATGGATTGCATTTGAAGAACATTTGTTTCCGAGTGGAATAAATTACTGTAAATAGCCTGGCCTGGAAATCAGATGAATTGCCAGGTTGAATTGTAAAATAATTTGTGATTCAAAGCCTGTCAAGGTAGGACACAATTAAATGAGTTCTTATTTACCTGTTCATGTGAATAGCAAGATCTGCAGTACTGGGCTCATCTGCAGTGTCTACATATTAAGTTCACACCCTTTAATTGGAGGTGATAACCAGTGTTGGGGAGTAACTAGTTACATGTAACGGCGTTACGTAATTTAATTACAAAATTATTGTAACTGTAATTAGTTACAGTTACTACGAAAAAATGAGTAATTAAATTACAGTTACTTATGAAATTTTTAACGATTACAAAGGGGATTACATTTGAATATTTACACACATCCACATACAGATTTAACTGATTTCTTTCCCAAATTGCACTGACTATTCTGAGACATACCGCCCTAATAATTTCCAGGATGCGGAAGTACAGTCTGGTTCGTAGAATCCAGTCATAAAAACGGAATGTCTAACAAGGAGGGAATATGCCACATTTTGGATGACTAAATCAAAAGTAGGTCAGTACACTTCAAAACATGACATGTTTTAGTGTCTGTGAATATTAAGCCCCAAAAATGCAATATATGACTTGCACATTCTGCCTGTCTGTGGAAATCAGGCGCGGACTGGACACCGGGAGAACCGGGACAATTCCCGGTGGCCTGGCAGCCGATTTTGCCCCACTATTTAATATCATTATTGTATAATTGCCTGCCGAATGTACCAAAGCGATCATTTGTGAATACGCCATTTGATAATTAAATCTCTAATAAGTCATGAAGTGTTAGTCATGACTCGCGTGCTCTCCGCGCCTCCGCCAAACGGTTTGGATCAGACTCAGAGTAATCAATGCGAGAGAGAGAGAGAGAGAGAGAGAGAGAGAGAGAGAGAGAATAGACTGGACTGTGGAAGCGCACAGCTGGAGCAGAGAAGCAGAACTATACTGTTCAGGGTTTTAGGTCAGTTTCATCTGTAAAGATGCTTTTTTGTCTTTGTTTTTTTATTTAATTAATCAAGCAGCAGCACGTTGCTCATCAGTCATCACTCAAAAAACTATATAAAGGACATCATTATTATCTGTTGTTATGTTACAGTAGTAATTTAGCTGAAAAAAATTCAGATTTTTTTTTTTTATAGGTTTAGGGGGTTTAACACAACCCTTACGAAAATTAACATTTTAATATTTAACTATAAATCCAGAGAAAATGGTTACTATTGTTTAACTGTGGTAACCAAAAATGTAAAATTATTTTACAAATGTATTTATTTAAAAATAAATACAAATCCATTTGCAAAAAAACAAAACAAAAACAAAACAAGGTTATTTTACTTTTATATAGGCTAATAAAAGCATGGTTAATTTCTGTAAGGGAAAAAACATGACTCGTGTACAGTATTAGGATTTTTCTATAAAGATATTGTAGTATTGTAAAGTATTGTATTGTAAAGTATAGTTTTGTTCAATCTTGAGTATTAAAGTCATGAGAGAGATGGATAACAGGGCAAAATAAAGAGACTGAAGAGAAAAATGGAAGTGAAGGTGCAGTTCAGGAGAGAACTTTTAATTATTTTGCATGTCCCCAAATTAAAGATTTAAACATTTTTATGTCAGGTCCATACAAAAAATAGTTTTGTCCATGAATTTGTTTGTATGAGTTTGAATTTTCCAGTCTGAATTTTTTTCCCAGTCCGCCCCTCCTGTAAATTAATGGCAAACACATGGCTTCATTTAATACACATAGGCCTACTGAAGCTCACAGTGTTTTCAACCTCTGCCATCTCAATATAGGAGTACACGAGCACATAAACATAATTTCTAGAACTGCTCTGTGTCACTTCATGTGCATTTTACTTATTTTGAGAAAACTATCATCATATACAGAGACAGCAGTTTCAAAAAAACACCAATGTTTCAGGAGTTTATTACACAGAATACGTCACATGCTTATTAGATAAATGTATTTAAGTTGATGTACAGTATATGCTTTCATTTATAATTCTTTAATTTTCACAAATTTAGAAAAGTAATCAAAAAGTACTCAAAAGTAATTAGTTACATTACTTTAATAAAGTAATTGAAAAAGTTACACTACTATTACATTTTAAACAGGGTAACTTGTAATCTGTAACCTATTACATTTCCAAAGTAACCTTCCCAACACTGGTGATAACTGATGTTTAGAAAATATTTAAACAGGTAATGCATGCAGTAGACAAAATAAAATAAGCATTTATATTAAAAATGATGTCACAGTGTCTGGTCTGTGTTTCCCTGGGTGTCCATTAGTGGTCTCACTTCCCCATAGTCACCCCACTGCAGGCACCACATTTCCCACAAGCCTTTGTCCCATTCATCACTGTTAATTGCACACCTGGTATTGCACTCAGCTGTCTCCACTCTCATCGTTTTCACCTGTCCATATAAACCAGCCTGTCTCATTCTGTTTCATGGAGTCCTTGTTTTCCGTAATCCGGCTTTCTCGTGTTCCCTTGTGCTTTTCTTGTTTTGTACTGATTTTATGGTTATGACGTCTTTCCTGTTTTTTTGGATTTTGACCTTGGATTACCCCATTAAAGTACGGCAATTGGATCTCTCGTTTCCTGTGTGCATTCATGACAAATAAACAAACAGCTTTTTGGGATTTCGAAATGTTTGTTGGGGAAAGGAAAATTCAGAATAGACAGAATGTGTTGCCTGTAGTCTTTGTCAAAGGACTTGCTCAAGGGCACCTAAGTCATGGTATTGAAGGTGGAGAGAGAACTTTACATGCACGCACCCACAATTCCTGCCGGCCCGAGACTCGAACTCACAACCCTTCGATTGCAAGGCCGACTCTCTAACCATTAGGCCACGACATCCCCTCAAACACAGTTTACATACAACATTAAACTTTCTTACATTTCTCCTCTCTCTCTCTCTCTCTCTCTCTCTCTCTCTCTCTCTCTCTCAAGTTCAAGTTCAAGTTGCTTTATTGGCATGACATTTGAGTTACAGTATTGCCAAATTTAGCATTTAGATACAGAATAAAATATGATTACAATAAAATACAATACAATAAAAATAGCAGCAGCAGATATTTCTAATATTAATAATAGTAATTATATACAATTAAGAATATCAAATAAAACAGTTGAATATAATAAATTATCCCTTTCGTATGGTGTGTATGGTGTATAAATATTTAGCAGCTATTGTGACTGCCGTCTCATTCTCTCCAAGTATATAGAGTAGTTTCTCTGAGTCATTTAGAGACAAGAATGAAGGATTCAAAGCTTCAAACTGTGGGAAGAATGTTTCTCTTGTAGTGCTGTATTTGGGACAGACAAGAAGGAAGTGTTTCTCATCCTCTGTTTGATTCAGCTCACAGTGTTTGCCTCTCTTCTCTCGATAGCCAGGATCTATGTCTACCAATCTCTATTTATAAATCATGATCACGGAGTCGATATTTTGAAAGGATTTGTCTTTCTTTTAATTGTTTGAGTGATAAGTAATTTGCCAGTTTTGTGGTTCTGTTTAGGGCCGAATAACTCTGGAGTTTGGTTTGGAGCTCAAATTAATTTTTTCATTTTTCATCATAATTATACTTCAGATTTTTGTCAATTAGTTTCTGAATGTTGGGGTTGTGATTGGAGTCAGACTCAGTTTGGGTTTCCTTCATCAGGTGAAGCACGAGTGTCTCTCTCTCTCTCTCTCTCTCTCTCTCTCTCTCTCTCTCTCTCACACACACACACAAACACAATCTCTCTCTCAGAGTACATCCATAAGACATTACCTCTATTACAAGGTATTGCACTTGCAAAATATAAGATTCGAGAGAGTCTTGTCTGCAAGCCAAGCACGATGTGGCCTATCCCACCATGTATGCGCCACCGGTATGCGCGCTCATAATGGAAGCAACGCGGTCGCGACGCGCACGCGGTGACAAAAGCGATGACCCTCGGTACCCCTCAAGCTGAGATGTTGATGTGATATCTGATCTAAGTGGGCGTGGTCTGCGTAAGGTAGAGAGGGCATGACTGATGATAGTGTCCTGGTCCAGTCATGACAACGCGATTCTCAGCCTGCGCTCCAGCTGAGTAATCAATTTTATTTAAAAAAAAATAATTTATATATTTTATATTCAAACTGAAAACATAATGTGATTAACACTCAAGTCATTCAAGTCATCGTGTCTCAAGTCAAGTCAAGTCCCGAGTCTTTAACTTCCAAGTCCGAGTCAAGTCTCAAGTATTTTATTTTTTGTCAAGTCAAGTCACAAGTCATAAAAATAGCGACTCGAGTCGACTCGAGTCCAAGTCACCAAGTCACAAGTCCCCATGTCTGGCTTGAACTAGGCCTGACAATCAAATATTTATCAAATGTATCACATTCGTGTTATAAGAATCATGTCCAAAATTATACACTACAAGAGCGGGAAAATTCGGACCACATGCTTGGTAAGATAAACATATGATTTATGATGCCACCGAGCCAAGAAAATATCTGATTGGTCAAGACAACATTTGAGGTGTGGCCAACAGGCCAGTTTAAATACCCAGGACACCATAACATTTTGCTTTTTAGTTGTTAGCTTTGCTTCTGCTATTAGTCATGTCTGCTTTTAGCTAGCTTTTAGCTTGGCTTCTTAGCTTTAGCTTTTAGCCATGCTGTTTGTCATCACTGTTCTTTGAGCGCGATTCCAGCGTGCTTTAGCCTGCACGCCTGCTGCTACTTAGCCACGATGAGAAGAAACACCACCTATAGTCTCGTCAAACTTTACTTCTTTTCTTTTCCGTTTGAGAGTTTCGTGTTTAATATCCAGCGCAGATTTGATGTTAAACGGCTCATTCAGTGAATCGCAGGGCGTCTCAGTGATCAGCCGTGAAACAGTGATTCTGTTCAAATTCCCTTTAAAATCTTAAATGATTCCCTTTGAGCTAAATTGACCTGTTTCCCTTACAATGACCTTGAGAAACTGTCATCAGAGGGACTTAATATCATTGTTAATGGCATGGAGATGCATGTTTTTGGAGCTGTAGCTGCAATATTGGGAGACAATCTGTCATCTCACATGATAGGTGGATTTGCCATGTCTTTTGGTGCTGGTTGAATCTGTAGATACTGCATGCCTACTCACTCTGAGATGAAAAAGAACTTCAGTAAATCTGATTTTGTTTTAAGAAATGTTGATGTACACAGATACCATTTAGAATGTGTAAAACAAAATCCAGAAAACAAAGGAATGTATGGAGTTCGTGGTGGATGTGTATTTGACCAGTTAGATTACTTTGACGTCACAACATCTCTTCCTCCAGATGTCATGCATGATTTCTTGGAGGGTGTAGCACCGTTGGTATTGAGGCTTGATGTATGTAAAGCTCATCAAGAAAAACATATAACCATACAAGAACTAAATGATGAACTAAGAAAGATGTCCATTGGACAAAATGATAAGACAAATAAGCCTGTGGCTTTCTCAGAAAATATTTTACATGGATCCAGTGTTGTTTGATCTGCTTCACAGAAGTGGTGTTTATTCCACCTACCTCCTTTCTTGATGGCACACAGGGTACCTGAAGGCAGCAGTTACTGGCGGATCTATTTATTGTGTCGTGAAATTGCCGACATTGTAATGGCACCGGTTGTAAAAAAAGAGTCCCTTCTTCTTCTTGACCAATTAGTTTCTGAGTTTTTGTGTGGCATGGAAAAAGAGTTTGGAAATGTGATAACTCCAAAATGTCATTACTTGATCCATTATTCTCGTCTAATGTTGTCCTACGGTCCTTTACGGTCTTTGTGGTGCATGAGATTTGAAGGGAAACATCAGTATTTCAAACAGGTAGCTAGTTCCTCAAGGAACTTTATCAATGTTACATCAACTTTAAGCAGCCGCCATCAGTTTAGACAGTGTTGGGAATTTTCCTCAACTAATATGTTTGGGGAGTATGAGAGGGTTATGGGACGCAGTGTTAACACACTGTTACAGTCTCTTTCTTCAGCTCTTAGGCATTCCATAACTGTTAGTGAGCATTACAAACATGTCAATTTTCAGGACATTACACTCAACCGAGTAACAGAGGTTGTGATTAACAGTGTTAAATACTGTGTGGGAGATGTCTTTGTTGTGGGTCATTTGCACTGTGAAAAAATACCTTTGTTTTTTCAGGTCAAATATGTTCTAAACATACACACAGATTGGGCGTTATGTGGAAAACTATTAATTCCTCTTTCTCTCTGTTATCACTATTACGCCTACTTGGTGAAATATGAACAGGACTGGACTGTCCTTGACCCTTTTGAGGTGATGGATTTTCATGCTTTGGATACATACTGTGTCGATGATAAACTGTTTGTTAGTATGCAGCATTTATGTTAAGCTGTGTTGGGAGGGTTGTAGAGCGTTGTGGATGAGCTCAAAGCTTGTGTTTTTTAATCCAGAACACATCAAGTGTCATGTAGTTTATCCGTTAAGTGACTCTCTTTACTTAGGTGTGGTGTGCTAAAGTGTTTTGCTTGGTCTTTGATAATAAACTTATATTTTTCTGCACTATATTGCTGTTCTTATTAGTGATGTTCATGAAATTGAAAGAAGGAAAATATAAATGTTCCATTGTATTTATTCCCTTCCATGCATCAATCTCTGATATCGCTGTTCATTTTGTTTTTGGAGTGGCAGTAAGTTGTCAGTTGGTCAGTGAAATGCTTCTTAAAAAATGTAATTAATTATTTTTTATGTTTTTTATATCAGACATGACATCCTAAACATTGTGGCATTTTATTTTGGGATGTTACATTGTATGGAGATTAATTGTTACTGAATCTGTGAATTAAACTGTTTTCCATTTAAGGACTAAAATAAATGTCTAAAATTCAGTTAGTTGTTGTTTGCCTTTATTTTCTTTCACTACTTAAGGACTAAAATGAACGTTTTTGCCACCTAAAGGTACAAAATGGCTTTGTCACTGGGGCGGTACCTTAATGGGACAAAATTGTACCTTTTTCCAGAGGTACTTTATTGTACCTTTGTCTAAGGTACATTATTGATCCTCAAAGGTACAGTATTGGCCCGCTAGAAGGTACAAACAAGTAAGGTACAAATTTGCTCCTCTGACTCGAGGTACAATAATGTACCTTTGAGGGTACCACCCCAGTGACAAGCTTTTGTTCCTTAAAGGTACCGTTTTGTACTTTTTTTTCTGAGAGTGTACTCCAATTTATGTAATTTATTATAAAACCCTGTCTGTTTACTTAAGTAACAGATGTCATGCCATAACATATTTTTAATACGACTGTTTATATTAAATGTGAATTTAACATTGAAAGTTAATGTGATATAAAAATTGCTACTAATCTTTTATTGTTTAGAAAGAGAGCAACATTTACATTATTAAAGATCATTTTCACTGACAGTCTAGAGTTCAATCACTCTCAGAAACTCCCATTAAAATCACTGAAACTGTTAACACTGTGAAATCAATATCTTAATTATAGATTCGTACACACATCTGCACTTTGTTGTTTCTGACGAGAGAATTCGCCAGAAAGAGGTATTCAGTCAGTGAGCGAGTGAAGGAAGAACCGGAATTTTAGCGATGACTCTGAAAAAAACGCATCTATCTCTGGCTCAGCGCCAGCAAGCGATCACAGATCTGAATTTAGCAGCTGATGATATGACTTGCTGAACGTACTCGCACTGGTGTGATTGTATTAAAATTAATAAAATCTTAATCGCCTATTTTTTGTCTTTTGGAACTTGCATTCAACTTGACTCCCCTCTGTTATAAGCCACACGTACAACAAACTAATGTCACTGTGGTATCGTGTACTGTAATCGAATGTAGCCCAAGTTATTACCTGTTAAACAGTAGACAGCACACACGTTGTTCATCTAATAAAGATCTCCATTGCAAGCAAATAATAGCCTTTGCAGATTTGCTTTCAATTCAGTCCAATTCCATAGCTACGTTTTCAATGCTGCTGATGTTCTTAAACTTTACAGCTCTGAGTGAACCGCTTCCGACGCTCAGCGTGTGCGGCAGGGAACTGAACGAATCATTCAAACTGATTCATGAACCAATTCACTCGTTTGCCAATTGGTTTGATCAAGCCTTTGAACAGAATTGACTCAAAAGAATGAATCATTCGCGAATGGGCATCGTTCATTGTCCAGAGAAAAGTAGACGGCGCGTTTGGAATAAATTGAAGCATTTATAAGATTTATTGCATTAAGATAAAGTATCGAGAGGAGCGTCGCCCACAGTAACTAAGTACAAATACAGATTTTTCCCAAAAAATTTACTCAGTTAAGAGTAAAAGTACCCATCTTTAAATATACTCCAAAAAGTATTAGTTACCCCAAAAAATTACTCAAGTAAATGTAACGAAGTAAATGTAACTCGTTACTACCCACCTCTGGTTCTCATATATTCTCAATCCAGAACATGTTGGTGTACATGAAATTTTAGGTGGGGGGAATGCATGTGCAGTGCTCTCTCCACTCTCAATACCATGACTTAGGTCCCCTTGAGCAAGGCACCGAACCCCAACTGCTCCTAGGCCGCCACAGCATAAATGGCTGCCCACTGCTCCGGGTGTGTGTTCACAGTGTGTGTGTGTTCACTGCTGTGTGTGTGCACTTTGGATGGGTTAAATGCAGAGCACGAATTCTGAGTATGGGTCACCATACTTGGCTGTATGTCATGTCACTTTCACTTTCAGTTTCCGTTTCACTTTCAACCCTTTCTGTCCCTCAGTTAGGATCACTGAAGGAGGGTTGCATTTGACATTTCCAAATATGACTGTTTAACGTGGTTTATGGAGTAATACTAGTACTATTATGGAGTAAGACTGAAGCTTTGCAATAACAGGAATAAATTCAATTTTAAAATATAATTGGATTAATTAAATTAATTAATAAATAAATTAATTAATTTTTTTATAAAATTTCACAAGATTACTGTTTTTACTGTATTTTTGATCAAATAAATATAGCTTTTATGTGCGTAAGAGACTCCTTAAAAAAACTTATTTTTTTAAAGATTCTGTCTTTCTACCCGTTTTTTTTTTTTTTTTGCCTCTCGCCCCACCACTCAGACAATCATAACCATGCAGCCCTGATTTGTTTTTACACTTAACACTTTTCTAGACTGTGATCTTGACAGAGAGGAGCCCCTTCTCTCCCTCACACTGAATCACTGGAGCTTATAGTGTACAACACATGGCCTGCTGCTGGAGGTAAAGTAGGTTAAGAACTTTCACTCACCTCACAGTGGAAAACATTCTCCCTTACAGGGCTGAGATATGAAATACATTTCTGATATGTGTATTCACAGCACAAGCCATTCATCTTCATGCTATGGCAACTATCAGAATTTCAACAATTTCACTTGAATAAGAATTTTGTAATTTCAGCAGTTTAAAAATATACCCACAACAATAGCATTAATTTAGATAAACGTAGATGTAAAATGTAATTGCTTTTTAAGGGTATTCGCCATTAATGCATCTCAGAAGAGTGTTCACAGTTTCACCAGGGGCACTGGCGCACTCTGAGATAATATGAATGAATGGCAGTTAATAGGGATGTGCACTTCAGAGCAGAGGTCCATGACTACACATGCCTTCAGACTCTCTCAGGGACATTTAGTGTTCAGCATTAGGAAACACACTGCAGCAAGCTCTTAATGTAGTCTTTGAGTTTTTCAGTCAGGGAGAATGAGGAGGGGGATGTAGAAGTAGATTACCACCGACAACTGTGACTGCAGAAGGAGAGATAGAGAGGAGAGAGAGAGAGAGCAAATCATTATTTCGTCTGACCAGCGTTTAGAATAACTGATGTGATGTGGGGATTTGAAAATGAAAGTAAAGAAAATGTGACAGCACTCTTCATAGAGATAGGAACAGTTTGAAATGCGAAAGGGGAAAAGACAGGAGAGATGGAGAGATTTAGATAACTAAATCAAAAGTTAGTCACACCTGCTGCCCGTGAGGCACTGCTTAAAGAGATCTGGCCAGGCATCTCTTCTGAGTAATGAACAACTGAAAATGTCACACACTGTCCTTTTATTTCAAGGCTGAAACCAGATGTTTAGTGTTATGAAAATTGAACTGTTTTGAATATGTCTTCCATCAAAGCCCTTGCTACTGTGTATTCAATAACAATTACACTTTAGTACTTTGTTATAAAAAAAAAAAAAATCACATTTTGGTGTTAAATCTGAGAGCAGTAAGCCATGAACATGCAACAGTCAGCAGGGCTCTATGTTGGGTCCCCTGCCTTTGCCATGTACAGACCGTTGTATTCATCATGGTTATTTCACAGATAGACAAGTCCTATGGTATCAGTTCACTGCATGCTTTCTCCGTTGTCAAAGAAAAAGTTTATTTAAAAAATAGTTTTGTCACACTACTGCCATTTCACCCCTAGTAGTCTCTTGTTGTTCAATCTGGATTTTGCTTTGTCTTTGCTATAACCTGAAAGAGACAACCAAGAGAAGCGTAATATCTCTTATTTTTACCTCTTAAGGTTGTTTTCCTTAGAGAGGAACCATCCAACAGATTTTTACTAAACTCTGCCAACTGCCAACTATATATATATATATATATATATATATATATATATATATATATATATATATATATATATATATATATATATATATATATATATATATATATATACAAAAAAGGTTTTATAAGGTTTATAAGTTCCTCAGTCTTGACTAATTTGTTGTAGGATAGTGTGTAAGTATGAAGTGTGGAGCAGTACCATTAGAGGGACATATTTGTACCATATTTGCCCTTAAA
Organism: Carassius carassius; assembly: GCF_963082965.1. Lineage (NCBI taxonomy): Eukaryota > Metazoa > Chordata > Actinopteri > Cypriniformes > Cyprinidae > Carassius > Carassius carassius. The sequence goes on along the minus strand of NC_081756.1, from coordinate 34,155,300 downwards.
CAGTTAATAGTTGTTCCTTGAGGGCACATATTACTACTTAGTTACTAGTATACACATTTTATAGGTAGATACTGTATAACATTTTCTCTTTATGGGTACTTTCCAATTGACAAACTGATGTACCCCTAAAAGTCTCCTGTCAGTTTACCTGGGGAAATTATACAAAATGCGGAAATTCTTTGACTCTTAAACTTGCTGATAAGGTTTTTTTTTTTTTTCTTTTTTTTTTCTTTTACATTCATGTTCCAATTTACACTCATTTTGTAAAAATAAATAAAATAAAAAATAAAAAATACAATTAAATCTATTTTAAATAATTGCTATTAGTTTGAACTTATCAATCAATCAAATAATCAATCAATCACTTAATGTTTCCACAAAAATGTTAAGCAGCACAACTGCTTTTAGCATTGATAATCAATGTGTCTTAAGCAACAATGCGTCTTAAGCACCAATCGGCAAATAAGGATGATTCCTGAAGGATCATGTGACATTAAAGATGACAACCTTCACCTGAACTGCTGAGAACAGTGTCGTAGCTTGGGTTTGTTGGGCCCCCCGGTGCAATGGAATTAGTATGACAATATTTACACAACTATCAATACTTTGTTGACCAATTACCAAGCTTGGTAAAAGGTTGCATTAGCAAATCATGGAAAAACAGGGTGAGGTGAAGGTGTCTGAATAATTTTTGGTCCATTTATTTTTCTTTTTTTTATTATAATTTCACTAGTAGTCAACTGTATGAAGACTTTTGGGGTATAATATGTCACAGTTTGCTTTATTTTGCTATACTCAATATATACATAAAATAGTTACAGTGTGCTGCACCTACTCATAAAAAATAAATAAAACATTATGTCTGGTGTCTGATTAGTTGTTGGTTTGATTGTGCATTAATTCTTGTTGAAAAAGTACTTCAGTCAAGAGTAGTGAGTGATTTTCTTTCTTTCTTTTTCTTGGATTAACATTACAGCAGTAACTAGTAGCTAAATTAGACGCCGTCACTTTAAGAGACAATGAATGCATCCAATAAAATACACATCCAATTTTTTTCTCAACTGTTTACTTTCACTTAAGTAAGACATAACCAACAGTTTTTTCGAACATACTTTCCAAGATGGGTATTTTGACATATTTTGTATGTATTTGTCGGTACAAGAGCAAAAAGAGGACAATTCGGTGTTCAAGCATTTTAAGACACATCTCTCTGCGTGAGCCCTGAACACCAGAACACCGCGGGTGCTGATTTGGGCTCTTTCACATCTTTTTCTGTTAGTTTAAACAACTGCGATTTGTATTTGTTCGTTCAGGTGCAGTAGGAAATTCGAGGAGAACTTCGCAAAGGAGTGCTCGGTTCAGTGTTGCTCTCTGTGAGACTCGGGTATCTGCGTGTGCACCAAACACAGCTCGTGAGTAACCAGCTACTCAAGCTTTTCCGCGTCTTGTGTTTAAGTGCTTTAAAACACGTGAAAATTATAAGCTTTTGTGATGAGACGCAGCAGTGGCCTGTCAGCTGTCCTGATCATCGTTTTAGGCTGGCCTCATCCAGACGGTTGAGATCACCGGGGGGCCCCTATAATCATCACCACCTTTCACCCCTCTAGCGACGGCCCTGCCTGAGAACATGGCATCTTTTAAGAAGCAGCTAAAGACATACCTCTTTCGTAAGCACTTATCCACCTCGGCGAGCATGATTTCACGAAGGACAACATGTTCCTTGATCAACATCCTTGTTGATCCTGGAACAACATTCCAATCAACCAATCATAATTGAGATATAAATTTTCAGGAAATATCTGTTTTAAGCTTACAATCAGGGTTAGGTGCTTCTACACTCTTGTTAATCAGGTATCATTTTCCACTGATGTTAGTATAGGTCTAGGGGTAAGGATTGGGTTAAGTCTATATTTTTGGACAATAATGTTGATCCAGGATCATCAGACGATGTTGTTCCAGGACCATGTCTTACTTGGCAAAATCATGGCAACCCACCTCATACCATTAATTCAGTGCACTCACACACACAAATGCATTTCACCTCTTCTCTAGCATGTCTTCTAATCTAGTTGTCCAAAACACCTTGCATCGTATACTACAAATATCGTTTTTTTGACAAAATGCTTTTGTTCCTCATCTTTCACATCTGCTAAATGCATAAATTTAATTGTAAATAAATGTAGCCTTGGTGAGCATAAGATACATCTTTTAAAATATAAAAACAAATATTAAACTTTTGGAAAATTAAATGGAAATATATACTGTGAATAAGACATTAAAATATCTCTGAATGTATCATACACTACAACAGACAAGCCACTTGAGTTAAGAGAAGATTAGGCTGCTTTCTTATTTTCCAGACATATTCTGTGTTTGCAGGTGTCAAATTAGTAAAAAAAAAAAAAAGTACAATTAATTATGGATATTTAAATAAATAAATTGATCTAAGGATATTGCCAGAAAAATCACAGACTCTAATAAGGATTCAATCAATGAATAAATGGATAACACTCACACACCTAGAGTATATGTCTATCCAAGTTGTTCTCTGACCCCTGCAATGTCATTTATCATGGACAAAGCCAACATACAAAGTCTGTCTTTTTTCCTTTACATTGTGTGGGCAAGTTTATCTCCATTCATGCCCTCAGGTCAGGGGCTGTGTGTGGAATGTGAAGAATTGTGGTCTTTCAGACTATATCAATCAGTCTCTTCCCTTTATAGGATTTTTAACACCTCAATCAAACCTTGCCGAAGGTTGTTGTAGTACATTTAGTCATTGTGAGTGTGTGCAGTGTCTGCTTTACACCACAGATCACAATAAGAGGAGTAAAAATGTTGCTAGTCATCTACGCAAAACTCTGTGGTTAGACTTCCACATTCTTTGAAGGTCACCAGGTAGTGTTAGGATGAAGTAACCACACTGAAACATACAAGACAGAGTGATACATGACTAGTTTGAGTTTACGCTATAATTAAAATCAGCAAAACAGTTGAGGAAACCACCAGTGATAGCACTCCTTGTAATGAAACAACAGGACGATAAGCTTCCACAAGAGAAAATAAAGTGTTTGTCGACAACATTTCAACCCAAAGCAGATAAATCACAACATCAGGAGTGCGCTGTTCAAACTTCTGTGACAACGCAAAATCATTAGATGTCCACACGTCTACGTGAACTACTGTATGAAAACACTGGCAAGCATCTATCACACGTGTGCAGCCTCAGCCCTTTGTTTTGCTTCAACTACTTTACAGGTTTGCCTTTAATATGTATATTTTCTTACATGAAAAATTACCAAACAGTTCCAAATCTATTATTCATCAGTGATATCTCCAAGTTAGGGTATCAGAGGCTTATTGGATTAAGACAATGATGACTTTTAAGAGATATCGGGTAATCCTGGCCAGCAAACCTGATATGTCTCCCGAACAGATGAAGTGAAAGTTGCACAGTCTTGATTTTAATATGACCTGCAAGGGTAACCCCAAGATGCAGAATTAGGCATTGAATACATAAATGGATTTCAACCAACTCCCTAGTATGCTCAAATAAATCTTAATTTAGCCTGTTCGAGTCGTGTTTTCTCACCATTTCAATTTCTTTCCACCTGTTTGACATACATCAAATTCACCAGGATATTAAATGCAGGAGTCATACAAGTCTCCCTCTCCCTGTTTAATTACATGCATAGTGGATTGCACGGCTGCAGTAAAGGCTGCCTTAAGCCATGACACTCCAGAGGTTACTCCTTTATTATTTAGCTTTTCCACCCCTCTCCATTTCCTCTTAATTTATTTCCTACCCAACAGTTTTCTTGTCTTTATAATGACATATTAATGTTGTTAAATTAATTAGCAAGTGGGCCATTCTGAGATTTAAGGGATAATAAATTTGCTAAAGTGACTAGCCTAAATGTCTTACCTTTTTTGTTGTTGTTGTTGCCAAAGGTCTTTATGTGTAAACTAAAAAAAAACAAAAACCTTGCTTTTTCTTTTTCTCACCTCTACCTGGCAGAGCTTACAAATGGTTGTGTGCTAAATGGACTAAAAGCCAGGAGAGTCTGAAAAGTAAAAAAAATAAATATATAAAAAAATAAATCCTCTCAACTCCTCTATCCTCAGAGGACACTGAGAAAACATAATAAGCTTTATGGGGGCATTGGAGGTTTAAGTTAAAAATGTTCCAAATACTGGGACATAAGAAAACACCCCCTCCTCACAGCATTTTCTTTTTCTTTCTTTCTTTCTTTCTTTCTTTCTTTCTTTCTTTTGTTCAAACAATTGGTGTGTGTTTAAAAATGAAGATGCTATATATTATACACACACACACACACACACACACACACACACACACACACACAGGTGCTTCTCAATACATAAGAATGTCTAGGAAAAGTTCATTTATTTCAGCAATTCAACTTAAATTGTGAAACTGATGTATTAAATAAATTCAATGCACTGTAAGGGAAACAGGTCAATTTAGCTCAAAGGAAATCATTTAAGATTTTAAAGGGAATTTGGACAGAATCCCTGTTTTACGGCTGATCACTGACACGGCCAGCGATTCATTGAACGAGCAGTATAACATCAACTCTGCAATGGATATTAATATCCAAAGTATAGTGAATTAATTAGCACAGTAACAAGGTCGGAAGTTTAAGACATTATCTTGTAAGCACAAAACACAAGATACTTCTCTTTTCAATATGAATAAGGCTTTATTATATAAATCTAAGACATATAAACTAATCTAACACATAAGTACACACGCTCACACATTCACACGAGTTGCAGGAAGATAGAAAGTTATGAAAGAATTAGTTTAATAGAATGGAAATGTGAAATCCCAAGTTGCATAGAAATTAACAACCATCAATCACTTAATTAACCCTCGCATTGAGTTCCTCAATGAGGTTAAAATTATATTCGATACACAAGATTAGCTCAGTCTGGAGGTAAGTTACTTGTGTTGATGTGTAAAGGGGTTCCCTTTGTGTCGAAAAGGGGTTTTCCCGAGGTTGATGATTGGCTGGAAGTTCAGTAGTCGTTGAAGTGATGCCTTGGGAAGCCCGTGGTTGGGCGTTGGCTGACGACGCGGAGTTGTGGGCTGGTTGAAGTTTCAGACAAGGTCAGACTCAGAGACACAGCGTTACAAAACGTAACTCAGAACACAAAACTCTCAAACGGAAAAGAAAAGAAACTAAAGAAAAAGAATAGATGTATAGTTTGATGAGAATAGGTGGTGTTTTTTCCCATCGTGGCTATGTAGCAGCAAGCGTGCAGGCCAAAGCACACTGGAACCGTCCTCAAAGAATGCAAAAAGTGATGACTAAAAGCATGGCTAAATGTGATGACTAAAAGCAGCAGCTAAGAGCCGGCATGACTAAAAACAAAAGCTAAAAAGCTAAAGCTAAAAGCCAAATTTGATGGTGTCCTGATTATTTAAACTGGTCTTTTGGCCACACCTCAAATGATGTCTTAACCAATTAGATATTGTCTTTGCTCGGGGTGTCATAAATCATATGTTATCTTTTCAATCACGTAGTCCGAATTCTCCCGCTCTTGCAGGGTATCATTTTGGATATGATTCCTATGACAAGAATATGATACATTTGACAAATAACTGATGGTCAGAAACGTTTCCTGCAAGAAGATTCAAACACACATACTAAACATGAATATGAATCCTTAAACGAATAGATTAAATGAAACGGGACAAATTTAATCTTGACAAACTATATACATTATAAAGATCTAAGCCTCAAGCATCGACGACAGTTAACTGTTTTTCAATGGAAAGCTTATAAAGAATGTATTTGCTAAATTTGTGTAAGCAGTACACATCAAAACATGAAGAATGAAAACGCAGTACATACCAGATTCGTCATAATAACGAGTCATAAACACATCCACAGCTGTAAATCCCGGTTTAGGTAGGAAGGTAAGGGTCCACTGAACGACATCTCATTGAGCACGTTCAATGAAGTAATAACGTTGTAATATGGATGATAATTCCTTTGTTTATGTTTCAGTTCTTCAGAGACAGTATTGTTTGTGTCCGTTATGGAATAACTCATTCCTATTTCTTTAATATATTTTGTTGGTTAACATTAATGACATGGATAGGTAGGCTACTTAATTAGGAATGCTGCCCCTTTAAGATGGCTTGCATGTAATACTGACAGGTGTTCAGTTTTTACCGACCTGTTCACCTTCACTTAAGCCATAGCTGTATTTACGTGAGATATTCTACACAAAAGACATTTGGACTGCTGTGTGTGTATTTGAGCACTGGGAACTGATCGCGTGCTGTACTGTATATGACAATTGAAGAAGTGGAGCGTGCATGAGAGAGAGCACCACCATCAGCGCGATTCCACCTGTCCTTCACTAACTTTAAGTTAATCGACAAGGAATCACGACTCATGGGGAAAACGGGACGTCTGGTCACCTCATCCCTACCCTTTCGGGTGCTAAGGCCATTGTTTCTGATCGCTAGTTCCCGTTTTGTTGGTCTATCCATCCACTGTGGCTGCCACAATGAGAATTGATATGCGAACACCCCTCATCTGATTGCAATATGGGCTATAATAATATTTGAGCAAAATGTATGTACATGATTGTGTTTTTGAGAAAAAAAATGTTATGCGTGGTTAGTGAAAAACTAAAAATGTTAAATCACTTGAATAAGGCCATAAAACACATACAGAACATTGGTTTCAGGGACTTTAGAGAACTGGAGCCTAGAATTTTTCTTTCTAAATTATGTGAAAATCATCTTGTTTACTCACTCACAGAAAACAATATATTGATTTAGATTGCTAATACACTTTTTGTTTGTAAAAGTCATATGCGAGTAGGCATCAACTATCATAAATATAATTGTGATTTACACCTGAGAAGACAAAGGCCTGCATAATGAGCTGCATAATGAGCCTTTCAGTCAGGTTTGTGACTGAGAGGGAAGAGTTACAAGAAAGAATATAAGGACAAAATATTTATGTTTGTAGTTTGTTTAGAATATATTTAATTATCAAACAAACAAACAAAAGTTATATTCACTTGCAAGTGCAGATAAACAGTTTATTAGGAACAATCAAAGCTGAATTTTTGCATCATTACTCCAGTCACACAATCCTTCAGAAATCCTTTTCTATTTATAATATCCATGTTGATAATGAAAAAGATGCATCGGGATCAGCATTTATAGATATTCTGAACTCTATTGGGGTTAGACAGCACGTTTCAGGACCTACTCATTGTCGAAATCATACTCTAGATTTAATACTGTCACATGGAATTGATGTTGATAGTGTTGAAATTATGCAGCCAAGAGATGATATCTCAGATCATTATTTAGTTTTGTGTATATTCCTTCTTAGAGAAAAATGGTATATGTGAGGATTTCCAGTCAGGATTTAGACTGTATCATAGTACTGAGACTGCTCTCCTTAGAGTTACAAATGATCTGCTCATATCATCTGATCGTGGGTGTATTTCTCTATTAGTTTTATTGGATCTTAGTAGTTCTGCATTTCACACAATTGACCACAACATTCTTTTGCATAGACTTGAAAGCTTTGTTGGCATTAATGGAAGTGCATTAGCATGGTTTAAATCGTACTTATATGACCACCATCAGTTCGTAGCAGTGAATGAAGATGTATCATATCGATCAGAAGTGCAGTATGGAGTACCTCAAGGCTCAGTACTAGGGCCGCTACTCTTCACGCTTTATATGTTACCCTTGGGAGATATCATCAGGAAACATGGTGTTAGCTTTCACTGTCATGCTGATGATACTCAGCTCTAAATTTCTTCATGGCCCGGTGAAACACACCAATTTGAAAAACGAATGGAATGCATAGTCGATATAAAAAACTGGATGACGAGTAATTTCTTACTGCTAAATTCTGAAAAATTGGTGTTAATTATTGGACCTAAAAACTCTGCTTGTAATAACCTAGAACACTGTCTAAGACTTGATGGTTGCTCTGTCAATTCTTCGTCATCAGTTAGGAACCTAGGTGTGCTATTTGATCGCAATCTTTCCTTAGAAAGCCACGTTTCTAGCATTTGTAAAACTGCATTTTTCCATCTCAAAAATATATCTAAATTACGGCCTATGCTCTCAATGTCAAATGCAGAAATGTTAATCCATGCATTTATGACCTCAATGTTAGATTATTGTAATGCTTTAATGGGTGGTTGTTCTGCACGCTTAGTAAACAAACTACAGCTAGTCCAAAATGCAGCAGCTAGAGTTCTTACTAGAACCAGGAAGTATGACCATATTAGCCCGGTCCTGTCAACACTGCACTGGCTCCCTATCAAACATCGTATATATTTTAAAATATTGCTTATTACTTATAAAGCCCTGAATGGTTTAGCACCTCAGTATTTGAATGAGCTCCTTTTACATTATAATTCCTCTACGTCCGATACGTTCTCAAAACTCAGGCAATTTGATAATACCTAAAATATCAAAATCAACTGCGGACGGCAGATCCTTTTCCTCTTTGGCGCCTAAACTCTGGAATAACCTACCTAACATTGTTCGGGAGGCAGACACACTCATGCAGTTTAAATCTAGATTAAAGACCCATCTCTTTAACCTGGCTTACACATAACATACTAATATGCTTTTAATATCCAAATTAATATCCATATAAAAGGATTTTTAGGCTGCGTTAATTAGGTAAACCAGAACCGGGAACACTTCACATAACACCCTATGTACTTGCTACATCATTAGAAGAATGGCATTTACGCTAATATTTGTCTGTTTCTCTCTTATTCCGAGGTCACCGTAGCCACCAGATCCAGTCTGTATCCAGATCAGAGTTTCACTGCAGTCACCCAGATCCAGTACGTATCCAGACCAGATGGTGGATCAGCACCTAGAAAGGACCTCTACTGCCCTGAAAGACAGCGGAGACCAGGACAACTAGAGCCCCAGATACAGATCCGCTGTAAAGACCTTGTCTCAGAGGACCACCAGGACAAGACCACAGGAAACGGATGATTCTTCTGCACAATCTGACTTTGCTGCAGCCTGGAATTGAACTACTGGTTTCGTCTGGTCAGAGGAGAACTGGCCCCCCAACTGAGCCTGGTTTCTCCCAAGGTTTTTTTCTCCATTCTGTCACCGATGGAGTTTCGGTTCCTTGCCGCTGTCGCCTCTGGCTTGCTAAGTTAGGGTCACTTAATCTACAGCGATATCGTTGACTTGATTGCAAATAAATGCACAGACACTATTTAACTGAACAGAGATGACATCACTGAATTCAATGATGAACTGCCTTTAACTATCATTTAGCATTATTGACACACTGTTTTCCTAATGAATGTTTTTCAGTTGCTTTGACGCAATGTATTTTGTTTAAAGCGCTATATAAATAAAGGTGACTTGACTTGACTTTTAACAATCAGATTTTCTAAAAAAAAAAAAAAAAACATTTATTGTTATCATCATCATCATCATCATTATTATTATTATTAAAAAGAGCTGAGAATATTATTTCAGTTTTTTTGGGGATAAATTGAAAGAACAGCATTGTTTGTTACTTTTGTTACATTTACATTTATTTGTTACATTTATATTATTTACATCAAGCTTTTGAATGGTATAGTAGTGTATATTGTTATCGAAACTTCATAATGTTTCACTTGATTATACATTTAGTAAGGAATTTTAGTTTGGAAAAAGTCTAACTAGTAAAATGTTTATATGTTATGTGAAAACTAGTACAAGTATATAAATCAATAAAAAGAGACTCATGTTTATGATCTCTGCTGAATAAAGCACTTCATTCTTTTTTTCTGAGGAAATCCAAATCTCAAATCCTGAGGTAATCCACATAACACATTTTTGGGGTGAAATAAGTCTTATTCCTCTTATCGCGAAGCAAACAGTAAAATAAAAAATAAAAAAACCTACACAGTTTCACTGGTTTGTTTTCTGTTGTATGGGCGTATTCAAGCCGTGCGCTTCAGTGAAACATTATAATCTCAATAGTGCATTCAGCTATTGGCCGTGGTAGCATTAGATATATTCGCCAACGTCTTCATCACAGAAAATTTTTTCGTTGACAAATAATTTTTGTCTTCCTTAGCTAAATTAACACTGATGTGATGGTCATACTGTGCATCTCTTTGACCACTTTTAATGGTGTTAATGTTGAAAGCTGTTCTGTGAAAGAGTTGGTTGGTTAGCTTGCTTCAGACTTGGGTGCTAGGAACTGATTTACAACATCCTGTTGTCTTGAGCTGTTCTGTGGAATTCAGCTCCTCATGTTTCAACCATGCTCCCGATCGAATCTTTAATTTGTCTGGTTTGGGTCTGATATGCTACAGCACACAAACTGAAGTAGTTTAAGTCTTTGGTTCTTTTAATTGTGATGATTTTGGCTCACATTTAACAAAAAACCCACCAATTCACGATCTCAACAAATTAGTCTAAGACACTGTCTAAGACTTGATGGTTGCTCTGTCAATTCTTCATCATCAGTTAGGAACCTAGGTGTGCTACTAGATCGCAATCTTTCCTTAGAAAGCCACGTTTCTAGCATTTGTAAAACTGCATTTTTCCATCTCAAAAATATATCTAAATTACGGCCTATGCTCTCAATGTCAAATGCAGAAATGTTAATCCATGCATTTATGACCTCAAGGTTAGATTATTGTAATGCTTTATTGGGTGGTTGTTCTGCACGCTTAGTAAACAAACTACAGCTAGTCCAAAATGCAGCAGCAAGAGTTCTTACTAGAACCAGGAAGTATGACCATATTAGCCCGGTCCTGTCAACACTGCACTGGCTCCCTATCAAGCATCGCATAGATTTTAAAATATTGCTTATTACTTATAAAGCCCTGAATGGTTTAGCACCTCAGTATTTGAATGAGCTCCTTTTACATTATAATCCTCTACGTCCGCTACGTTCTCAAAACTCAGGCAATTTGATAATACCTAGAATATCAAAATCAACTGCAGGCGGCAGATCCTTTTCCTATTTGGCGCCCAAACTCTGGAATAACCTACCTAACATTGTTCGGGAGGCAGACACACTCTTGCAGTTTAAATCTAGATTAAAGACCCATCTCTTTAACCTGGCATACACATAACATACTAATATGCTTTTATTATCCAAATCCGTTAAAGGATTTTTAGGCTGCATTAATTAGGTAAACCGGAACCGGAAACACTTCCCATAACAACCTATATACTTGCTACATCATTAGAAGAATGGCATCTACGCTAATATTTGTCTGTTTCTCTCTTGTTCCGAGGTCACCGTGGCCACCAGATCCAGTCTGTGTCCAGATCAGAGGACAGTATCCAGACCAGATGGTGGATCAGCACCTAGAAAGGACCTCTACATCCCTGAAAGACAGCGGAGACCAGGACAACTAGAGCCCCAGATACAGATCCCCTGTAAAGACCTTGTCTCAGAGGAGCACCAGGACAAGACCACAGGAAACAGATGATTCTTCTGCACAATCTGACTTTGCTGCAGCCTGGAATTGAACTACTGGTTTCGTCTGGTCAGAGGAGAACTGGCCCCCCAACTGAGCCTGGTTTCTCCCAAGGTTTTTTTCTCCATTCTGTCACCGATGGAGTTTCGGTTCCTTGCCGCTGTCGCCTCTGGCTTGCTTAGTTGGGGACACTTCATCTACAGCGATATCGTTGACTTGATTGCAAATAAATGCACAGACACTATTTAACTGAACAGAGATGATGTAACTGAATCCAATGATGAACTGCCTTTAACTCTCATTTTTGCATTATTGACACTGTTTTCCTAATGAATGTTGTTCAGTTGCTTTGACGCAATGTATTTTGTTTAAAGCGCTATATAAATAAAGGTGACATTGACATTGACATTGACATTAGAATATGATGACATGCCAGTCAGCTAATCAACTCAAAACACCTGTAAAGGTTTCTTGAGCCTTCAAAATGGTATCTGACAATCATTGACACCCTTCACAAGGAGTGTACGTCAAAAAAACGAATTGTCAATAAGCTGGCTGTTCACAGAGTGCTGTATCCAAGCATGTTAACAGAAAGTTGAGTGGAACGAAAAAGTGTGGAAGAAAAAGATGCACAACCAACCGAGAGAACTGCAGCCTTATAAAGACTGTCAAGCAAACTGGATTCAAGAATTTTAGAAAACTTCACAATGAATGCACTGAGGTTGGGGTCAAGGCATCAAGAGCCAAAACGCACAGAAGTATCAAGGAATTTGGCTACAGTTGTCGTATTCCTCTTGTTAAGCAACTCCTGTACCACAGACAACATCATAGGTATCTTACCTGGGCTAGGGAGAAGAAATGGATTGTTGGCATTGGTCCAAAGTCCTTTTTTCAAATGACAGCAAGTTTTGTATTTCATTTGGAAAGCAAGGTCCTAGAGCCTGGAGGAAGGGTAGAGAAGCTCATAGCCCAAGTTGATTGAAGTCCAGTGTTAAGTTTCCACAGTCTGTAATGATTTGGGGTGCAATGTCATCTGTTGGGGATGGTCCATTGTGTTCATGAAAACCAAAGTCACTGCACCCGTTTACCAAGAAATCTTGGAGCACTTCATGCATCCTTCTGCTGACCAGCTTTTTGAAGATGCTGATTTCATTTTCCAGAAGGATTTGTCACCTACCCACACTGCCAAAAGCACCAAAAGTTGGTTAAATGACCATGGTGTTGGTGTGCTTGACTGGCCAGCAAACTCAGCAGACCTGAACCCCATAGGGAATCTTTGGGCTATTGTCAAGAGGAACAATAATATGTGTGTTATTTGCACATGTGCAGTATTTTCAAGGCAGGCTTTGAATTTGTAGAATAAAAGGAAGGGCAGGAAGTAAAATCTATTTGGGGTAACAATACGGAATACTGTCTGTGCAATGTTTCATAAAATATCTTTATATTTCTTGAACAGGGCACTGCCAACCCACCAGAGCCATTCTAAATCTGAAATGAATGTGTGAATACCGGTGACACTGTGTCCCCAAAGATAACTAATGAGTCTGAGATTGCGTACATTTACAGCAAAAGTTATTTCATAATAACATAATAACTCTACAGGCGGTTTTTGCTCTGATATTCCTTTTCAGCTGTTAGACCTTTTATTGAAAGGCCTCATTATTTTCCATAGGATATGCCATACTATGAGTATTAAAACTGCAAAGATGTATTTTATTCTTTAGCGATTACTGTTTGATATCAGGTGGAAAAAAAGTATCTGAGCCATTTCATGTTCTTTGACTCTGAAATGAAGGTTCAAGGTCATTGTGTGGTGCAGAATCTATTAGCTTGTAAAATTAAGCAAGCACTGCACTGAGATCATCTACACATACACACACAAACAGATGGCTGAGTTTCCCATTAAACAGACATGAGATAATCTGCTCAGCTTGACCGTGGAGCAATCTTATGGGACTCCGACAAATGGAGGTATTGTACATACTGTGCCTGGTGGAGGGAAATCAAACAATTAAAGTAAGTGAGGAAGCCCTGATGTGTGATTTGTTGTGTGTGTGTGTGTGTGTGTGTGTGTGTGTATGTTTAAGCTTGATTCTCTGTGTGGTTGTCACAATGGTGACAAAAGACTGTCATGTACTACATTCAAAAGTACGTTAAAATGACAGTGAAATTATATGAACACACACCCTGCAATGACACATGCACAAACAAAAGGCTAATTCACCAACACCCTCAGCTTCCCTCTAACAATCTAACATCACTATTCTCAATAATATTTTACACATAAAAGAAAGAATCCCTTGCTTGATTAGACTCATTACCCAGGTTTACTTGACCAGTCTGAATGGAAAGCCAGTGGAGGCTGCAAATCATAATTTTCCAGTACAGAAGTCCATCTACTGCACAATAATTATCTGTGGTATGTTATGGGTAAATTAAGAACTCCAGAGTAATATTATGGATATTTTGGGGCAGGAAAAGGGGTGGGGGTTAACGGACCCTCTTGGAAAGTGCTGGTAAATGACCAGAAAATGTACATTTTGCCTTTAGTTAATTTATTTTTCGAGTGGATGAATCTATTGTATGTTTAGTGGTTGGATTGGACTAAGATTAATGTGTAGTTCTTGCCTGTGTAAAAGTAGACTTTAGCATACTTTTAAAAATAGCACTTATTACAGAAGTAAAACACTTTAAAAGAATATACTTAAATGCAAAAAGAATGTACTGTTTTATGTATTATTATATATGATATATATTAGTCAACCAATCAAAATAAGTTTACTTAAAGCAAATCAAAATAATAATAAAACCATTTTATTATAATCATTATTATAAAATGTACATTTCAGAAGTGTACTTAAGTGTGTAAAGAAACAAAGTAATTAAAGTCTACTCTCTAAAGTTATTTCATAAATTTTATATATTATTTCCAAAAACAGTTTATATATAGCCCTAATCTTTATTGCATCTTATTAAATGTTACAATTATGGGTGTGTATGTATGCTAAACGAAAGGATAAAAGTGCTCGAGGAGGATCGGGATAAGATGAGGAGTTTACTAAAGGAAGAAGGAGAATACAGACAATATACTACATTACACAAATAGGTGAAGTTACATACAATACAATACACATTCACATTCAGCATTAACATAGACATTCACAGATAACTTCACATACAATCACGGACTAGGGAGAACTGAACAGACCGGGTATTTAAACACACAGAAGGTAATGAGGGAACTGGAGACAGGTGGGGAATAATCAATTAACCAAAAACAAGCACAGGAAGACCAAATAAGGAAACAGAAAGTTCAGAAACGTAACAGTTCGCCCCCTCCCGGAACGGTGCATCCTCGCACCGCAAGAGGAATACCAGCTGAGGGAGGGTGGGAGTTCTTGTGGCAGTCGAGGAGCAGGCAAGGAGCAGGTGAAGAGGGAGCATGGAGGTAGGGACCAGGGCGGATGGAGCATGGAGGTAGGGACCAGAGTGGATGGAGGGAGGAGCCAGGGAGGAGCCCGGAGCAGGGGGAGCCAGATGGTCCTCCAGAGACCAGCCAGGATGGAGATCCATGGGGGAGTCGACGGCGGGAGGAGCCATGATGGTGAATGGGCCGACGACACCAGGGGGGCGACAGGCAGAGACCGCACCGGTGGGTGAGGAGCCCAAGATGGAGCAGCGCAGCCGCAGAGCCAGGGTGATGTCGAGGATCCGGAGGGCCTAGGTGGAGGAGAAGGCTCAGGCGACCAAGGCGGAGGCGAGGAAAACAGGAGGATCAGGGCTGGACGGAACCAGCGGAAGTGGAGCAGAGGGACTGGCAGGTCTAGAAGGAGGTGGGAGAGGGAGGCTGTGAGGGAACACAGGAGACACAGGAAATTCAGAGCTGGGCGGAACCAGCGGAGAAACAGGAAATTCAGAGCTGGGCGGAACCAGCGGAGACACAGGAAATTCAGAGCTGGGCGGAACCAGCGGAGACACAGGAAATTCAGAGCTGGGCGGAACCAGAGGAGACACAGGAAGTTCAGAGCTGGGCGGAACCAGCGAAGACACAGGAAGTTCAGAGCTGGGCGGAACCAGAGGAGACACAGGAAATTCAGAGCTGGGCGGAACCAGCGGAGAAACAGAAAGTTCATAGCTGGGCAGAACCAGCGGAGAAACAGAAAGTCCAGGGCTGGGCGGAACCAGCGGAGAGACAGGAAATTCAGAGCTGGGCGGAACCAGCGGAGAAACAGAAAATTCAGGGCTGGGCGGAACCAGCGGTGAAACAGAAAATTCAGGGCTGGGTGGAACTAGCGGAGAAACAGAGAATTCAGGGCTGGGCGGAACCAGCGGAAATGGAGCAGAGGAACTGACTGGAGGAGGTAGGAGTGGGAGACTGAGAGGGTATACAAGGGGATCAGGGCTGGATGGAATCAGCGGAGAAACAGAAAATTCAGGGCATACCTCCATAGACCAGTCCATAAGATCCAATAGTTGCTCCATATAATTTCCCGAGACCGCATACAGCTCACCCTCAGTCGCGGAAGTGTGGGCAGGGCGTTCCTCCACGCCCTCGATCTCCACTAAGACTCCCACGATGCACGGTGTTGCTGGCTCACAGACCTGGTCAGTCGCGCTCTCGAGGTCCTGCATTGGCTCGGCTCTGCGGCTGCGGTGGGCTCTGGCTCCGTGCGGCTTGATGGTGGCTGGCTGGTCTCTGGGTCGGGAGTGGGGCTGGAGATATCCTCTTCGGCAGTGCTGATGGTCCATGAAGATCCATTTTTCTCCAGCACCCACTCCACGAAAGCGGCGAAATCCTCTCGGGGACCGTTCGCTGGTAGGCGTGCCTTACACCGCTCGCTCAGGCCGGTGTAGAAGAAGTTTGAGAGCGAGCGGTCGGGGAAGTGGGTAAGGCACGCCAGATCTAAAAAGTCCCTGGTATGGTCCTCCAGCGAACGGTCCAGTTGCTCCAGGCACAGGAGACGGACTGCTGGGATGGCCATTCCGGGAGAGGGAGGAAAATAAAAAACCAAAAGAAAGAAAAAATGCCGCTAAATAAATTATACTGTTAGGTCTGTGATTCTGTTACAATTATGGGTGTGTATGTATGCTAAACGAAAGGATAAAAGTGCTTGAGGAGAATCGGGATAAGATGAGGAGTTTACTAAAGGAAGAAGGAGAATACAGACATTATACTACATTACACAAATAGGTGAAGTTACATACAATACAATACACATTCACATTCAGCATTAACATAGACATTCACAGATAACTTCATATACAATCACAGACGAGGGAGAACTGAACAGACCGGGTATTTAAACACACAGACGGTAATGAGGGAACTGGAGACAGGTGGGGAATAATCAATTAACCAAAAACAAGCACAGCAAGACCAAATAAGGAAACAGAAAGTTCATAAACGTAACATTAAATCAGTTTTAACAGCATTACCTTTGACTGCATTCAATGAATGAACACATTCCCACAATCATTTGATTATAAGAATTTAAAATGAAGGAATAATACAGAACTTCCTCAGTGATCAATTATTTTATTATCTCTGTATTTGCCTTTTTGTGACTCAATATTCGTTAACGTTCATTTCAATATTTAAGTCAGCTGTGATTTTACCATTCTCGTCTCCATCAATGTTATTGCTATATAATTCGAGAGAGACAGCCAATCAGCAGTCACAGATATCCTTGATGAATTCCAGTATTCTGAATGTTATTAGGTGACCATGACACATGCTAGGTTTTTCATCTGGATCTACTTTTACATAAAGGTCAAGCTTACCCAAGAATTATATAGATGACCTTTCTGGATCTTCAATTAAAATGTGCCAACTCTTGAATGGAGATAGAGGAGTACAGTTAACTAAAGGGTAGTTACATCAATTTTTGCATTGTTTTAGACAGTTTCCTCTTGGGTTTGAGAAGACGTGGTGGTGATTTGAGGTTCTCACTCTTTTTCTCCCAGGTCAGAAAAAAAGGAAAAGAAGAATCAGTGTAGACTGTAATCCTAAATCTGTTTCATATTTGTCCATGCTTTAAATAGTAACATCAATAATGGATATGTAAGACATTTCATTGCCCTGCTAAGTGAAATAATTCTTCATTAGTCAATGTGAACAGTTTCTGCATGACCAATTATGCAGTTGTAGATGTGAGAGTAAAATGATATATGTATTTTGTCTTTATCAAAGAAAACCAACAGATCATCAACACACCCAAATATTTATAAAACTGTGAATGAAACCCCAGTCAAATAAAACCTGCTTAAACTAGCCTAAGGCTATGTCCTGAAGAACACAGGTATTATTATAAATTAAGTAATCTCATATAATCTCAACCGTAAAACCATATTGGCCAATCAGAAGCCTGAAAAATCCTTTTTTTAAATCTTCACCATGTCAGGCGTTTTCAAAAATTTTCGGTTTCAGTGACCTGGCACTGCATTTGGTGTGAAAATACTGCCAAACAGTACAGGAAAAAGAACGATTTTAAAAATAAACCGCATTCATATGGTCAGGGCCTAAAGTGGTTTTCTTGTCTCAACTGGTTTAAGATGGTCTTTGGTGATAAAGGGGTCTCCTAGCCTGGTCAAACTTTCTTAGTTTAAGTTAGAGTCATAGCCTGGTCAACTTGTATTCAGCTGTTTTAGCTGGGTGGCCAGCTGATCAGTTGAAAAATGCCCAGATCTCTGGAAAATTAGGTAACAGACCAGTCTATCAGACCAAGCAAACTAGTGTACTGGTTTAATATAAATATATAATTTATATTTATACCCATTTCTCCTGAAATATATGAAAGTAATCGATCAGTGAACTGAGAGAAAAAAAAAAAAACCTTATGGTTACCTACTCAATGTGTATTTGATAGAAATAAAACGTTGTCAAATTTTAATTGAAAGGATTATTAACAAATCAGTGTGTATTCAACCAACTAACATTTCCACCTAGTACTTAATTGAAATGACTATTTAAATGTCTGAAACCTAAAATAAATTGTATGCGATCGGAAACACTAAAGAGTCTTCAAAAAACATTCTGTAGCCTAGGTAGGGTATCTTCTTTGTTTTAGGGAAGTTCATGTTTGATTTTCTCTAAAATAACCTTGACATAATAATAATAATAATAATAATAATAATAATAATAATAATAATAATAATAATAATAATAATAATAATAATAATATATTTTATTTATGATATGCTTTTCTCACACCCAAAGTGCTACAACAATGTAAAAAAAAAAACAATTAAAATGATATGATACAAAATTCAATGATACAATATAAAACAGCAAAATTAATCAAATCAAAACCCTAATCAACAGCTTAATAGTGAAAAGCAATTTTAAAGTTTCTTAAAAGTACTTAGTGTAGGAGCACTTTGAACATTCAAAGGAAGCGTATTCCATATCCTCGGAGCAAGACGAGAGAAGGCTCTCTGTCCCATAGTTTTTAATCTGGAGTGGGGCTGAAGAGTAGAAGAATAGAATCAGCAGAGCGAAAAGGACAAGAAGGCATGTAAGGGGTAACTAAATCACAAACATAAGAAGGAGCCAATTCATGCACAGCTTTATACATTGAAACAAGCATTTTAAACTCAATTCGCGATTGAACTGGAAGCCAGTGCAAGTTACAGAGGACATCACTGATGTGCTGCCGTGAGGCTGTGTGAGTGAGAACATGTGCTGCTGAGTTCTGAATATATTGAAGCCGTTCGATAGATTTTGTTGATAGACCAATGTAAAGATAATTGCAATAATCAATTTTTGAAGTGATAAAAGGCATTGATGAGCCTTTCAGTATCAGGTGTAGAAAGGAAAGGCCTAATCCTAGCAATATTTCTAAGATGATAAAATGCTGATTTAGTAACAGTCCTAATGTGAGCCTCCAATGTCAAATTAACATCAAATATCACACCCAGGTTACGAGCTTGTATAGATTGCAGTACAGAGCTGTTATCCAGTGTCAAATTAAAACTGCTACTTTTTTGGATGGCCGCTGGTGTGCCAATAAGAAGAACCTCAGTCTTAGAGCTATTTAATTTTAGAAAGTTGTGAAGCATCCATACTTTTATGTCCTGCAAACATTCAGAAAGGATTGCAGAACAAACTGTAACATCAGATTTTGAACTAATGTCTATTTGGGTATTGTCAGCATACAAATTATATCCAAGACCGTGTTTTCTAATGATTTGCCCGAGAGGAAGCATATAAATGCTAAATAGTATGGGCCCCAAAACAGAACCCTGAGGGACTCTATATTGGACCTGACTAATGTCTGATTTGTTATTTCCCAGAACTACAAACTGGGATCTATTTGTAAGGTAGGATCTGAACCATTCAAACACAGTGCCAGAGATACTGAGCCAACTCTTTAGTCTATCAAGTAATATAGATAATTCCATCCACAGCATGTTTGAAACTTGTTAAAAGTGATTTCCACAGACACATACTGTACCCATATAAATGTGGAAGGAACATTTGAAAGAGGACACCACTTCATAACCATGTGACATGTCCTTGATCACTCAGCCCAACAACTAGTGTAATCAAAGGATGAATGATGCTCATTATATGGCATTTATATGCCATATAATGCATGTCTGTAAGGATTGTTTGTATTGCATGTTGTCATTATATGGCATTTATATGCCATATAATGCATGTCTGCAAGGATTGTTTGTATTGCATGTTGTCATATCATTTAATAAGTAAACAAGGCCACTTTATGAGTTCTCACCTAAGACTTTTGCACAAGAGACAATATCCCATTCTATGTATTGATTTTTGTTTGTTCCTTCACCCTTTAAAAGAGTCTTAAGTATTTAAACATTGGCCTAAATATAGGCTACAGTATCAGTATCAGTATCAGGCTTGTAAGTCTCTCCTCACCTTATACTTTCATGAGCTATGAAATTCACCAACAATCGGTTTTGCTATACTTTTGATAAACATCTGAACTCAGCATAGTGCAAACTAATGGGAATCTGTGTTGCAGATTGGGAACATTTTTTTTTCAGAAGAAACCTTAAGGGTCTAGAAACTCAATGCTGCTAAAGACAGAAGTCTCAACATGTATTTCAAATCTGAGAATGATGAAAATATTTTAAGATGATACTGTGTATTTTTTATTTATCTATTTTTTAAAGATGAGACTTTCTTTTTGGGCAAACCAAAGAAAATGTGAGTTATGAACTGAAACATCCAGTATGTTTCTGCTAAAAGGTGCAATAAGGGCAGAGTTTCCAAACACAACTTTTGCCTACAGCACAAATGTAACAATGGGGGATTTGCAAATAAAACAATGTAATTTGGTAAATATTGAAGTAATACTTCAGTAATTTATTTTACTTGAATCCTCTGTTGACCTGTTATGATTAAACGGACAATCCAATACACTGTATTTGTGTTCTACTTGTATAATATATTGATTATAACAAATAGTATAGATTTGTATATTGAGAACGATGTTGTCACTCTGCTCCGAAGCGAAAAGCTGGTGTGCATTGCATCTGCTGCCTTCTTATACTCATGCTGTGATCAGCTGCAACTGGATGCAATAATTGCATGCCAATGTACATTGGTTCATTTAGTTTACACTCGAAGTAGATTGGTCTATCGAAGCATTATATGTTCAACACCCTTACAGTGTAACTGAATTGCAATTGTAATGTCACTAAAATACATTTTAAGTTTAGGCTTAATGAATTCTGCATTTCAAAAATTAAATAAAAGTGACAGTGATGTGACATTCAGCCAAGTATGGTGACCCATACTCAAGAATTCATGCTCTGCATTTAACCCATCCGAAGTGCACACACACAGAGCAGTGAACACACACACACACACACTGTGAACACACACCCAGAGCAGTGGGCAGCCATTTATGCTGCTGCGCCCGGGGAGCAGTTGGGGGTTCGATGCCTTGCTCAAGGGCACCTAAGTCATGGTATTGAGGGTGGAGACAGCACTGTACATGCAATTCCTGCCGTCCCGAGACTCGAACTCACAACCTTCCGATTGCGAGTCCGACTCTCTAACCATTAGGCCACGACTTCCCCTTAAAAAAAAAAAAGATGGACTGCATTTATATAGCGCTTTCAACAGACCACATGGCCATCCAAAGCACTTTTCACGTTGCCTCACATTCACCCATTCACACACTCATTCATACACCGACTGCGGTGCCTTTATAACCTGCCCAAAAACAAACAGTAAACAGCTCTGAGGGAATATTTGTATTCTTTATTAATAAAATCTTTATTTGATGCAAAGCATCAGGCTTTTCCATCACTTGAAAATACCTCGACACTCGTTAAAGGTGATTCATACCGCGTGCCTGTATGTTGCTCTGCATAAAATTTAACGATATTCAGCACAGTAATGTAATAGAGCACTGTAATATTCTCTGGTCCCCTCCCTGCTTACCGTGGTGACGAGATGCATAGCAGATTGTCATCACTCAATGGCTGGATGTCTAAGTGGTGCCCACAGAATAACATAGGTTTCATAGACAATTGGACGAGCTTTTGGGGCAGACCTGACCTGTTGAAAAGAGATGGTCTTCATCCCTCCTGGGGTGGCGCCACTCTTCTCTCTAGAAATATGGCAAATAGTCTTAGTGTTTATACTTGACTAACTGGGGCCCAGGTCAGGAAGCAGACAGACTGGCTAAACCGACCTTCTGCTAGCTGCCTCCCGGCACAGAGGTCAGTTAATTCTCAGCACATAGAGACTCTTTCACCTAGATATCACACTATACAGACTGCGTCTGTTCCCCGAACTAGAAAATACAAAGAACGTCCAAACCAAGTTAAGATTAACAATTTAATTGAGGTTCAACAAATAAAAAACAGAATCAATATGGATAAACAAATGATAAAGCTTGGCTTATTGAATATCAGATCCCTTTATACGAAAACACTTTTTGTAAATAATATGATCACTGATCATAATATAGATTTACTCTGTTTGACAGAAACCTGGCTAAAACCTGATGATTACATTATTTTAAATGAGTCCACCCCCCAAGATTACTGTTATAAACATGAGCCACGTCTAAAAGGCAAATGTGGAGGTGTTGCTTCAATTTATAACAACGTTTTCAGGATTTCTCAGAGGACAGGCTTCAAGTATAACTCGTTTGAAGTAATGGTGCTTCATATAACATTATCCAGAGAAACAAATGTTAATGATAAAGCCCCTGTTATGTTTGGACTGGCTACTGTATACAGGCCACCAGGGCACCATACAGACTTTATTAAAGAGTTTGGTGATTTTACATCCGAGTTAGTTCTGGCTGCAGATAAAGTTTTAATAGTTGGTGATTTTAATATCCATGTTGAAAATTGGGATCAGCATTTATAGACATTCTGAACTCTATTGGTGTTAGACAACACGTTTCAGGACCTCATTTCTACTCATTGTAGAAATCATACTCTAGATTTAATACTGTCATATGCAGTGTTGGGAAGGTTACTTTGGAAATGTAATAGGTTACAGATTACAAGTTACCCTGTTTAAAATGTAATAGTAGTGTAACTTTTTCAATTACTTTATTAAAGTAATGTAACTAATTACTTTTGAGTACTTTTTGATTACTTTTCTAAATTTGTGAAAATTAAAGAATAATAAATAAAAGCATATACATCAACTTAAATACAGTTATCTAATAAGCATGTGACATATTCTGTGTAATAAACTCCTGAAACATTGGTGTTTTTTTTAAACTGCTGTCTCTGTATATGATGATAGTTTTCTCAAAATAAGTAAAATGCACATTAAGTGACACAAAGCAGTTCTAGAAATTGTGTTTATGTGCTCGTGTACTCCTATATTGAGATGGCAGAGGTTGAAAACACTGCGAGCTTCAGTAGGCATGTGTAGTAAATGAAACCATGTCTTTGCCATTAATTTACAGGAGGGGCAGACTGGGAAAAAAATTCAGAATGGAAAATTCAAACTCATACAAACAAATTCATGGACAAAACTATTTTTTGTGTGGACCTGACATGAAAAAGGTTTAAATCTTTAATTTGGGGACATGCAAAATAATTAAAAGTTATCTCCTGAACTGCACCTTCACTTCCATTTTTCTCTTCAGTCTCTTTATTTTGCCCTGTTATCCATCTCTCTCATGACTTTAATACTCAAGATTGAACAAAACTATACTTTACAATACAATACTCTACAATGCTACAATATCTTTATAGAAAAAATCCTAATACTGTACAGGAGTCATGTTTTTCCCTTACAAAAAATTACCATGCTTTTATTAGCCTATATAAAAGTAAAATAACCTTGTTTTATTTTTTGTTTTTTTTTGCAAATGGATAAATAAATACATTTGTAAAATAATTTTACATTTTTGGTTATCACAGTTAAACAATAGTAAACATTTTCTCTGGATTTATAGTTAAATATTAAAATGTTAATTTTCGTAAGGGTTGTGTTGTTGTCTGTCGTAGCTCCCCCTAATCCTATAAAAAAAATCTGATTTTTTTTTAGCTAAATTACTACTGTAACATCACAACAGATAATAATTATGTCCTTTATATAGTATTTTGAGTGATGACTGATGAGCAACGTGCTGCTGCTTGATTAAATAAATAAAAAAACAAAGACAAAAAGGCATCTTTACAGATGAAACTGACCTGAAACCCTGAACAGTAGTTCAGCTTCTCTGCTCCAGCAATCCTCCCTCTCTCTCTCTCTCTCTCTCTCTCTCGCATTGATTACTCTGAGTCTGATCCAAATCGTTTGGCGGAGGCGCGGAGAGTGCGCTAACAATTCATGATTTATTAGAGATTTCATTATCAAATGGCGGATTCGCAAATGATCGCTTTAGTACATTTGGCAGGCAATTATACAATAATGATATTAAATAGTGGGGCAAAATCGGCTGTCAGGCCACCGGGAATTGTCCTGGTTCTCCCGGTGTCCAGTCCGCGCCTGATTTCCACAGACACGCAGAACGTGCAGGAGTCATATATTGCATTTTTGGGGCTTTATATTAACAGACACTAGTCGATGTCATGTTTTGATTCAAGTGTACTGACCTACTTTTGATTTAGTCATCCAAAATGTGGGATATTCCGTCCGCGTTAGGCATTCCATTTTTATGACTGGATTCTTCTATGAAGCAGACTGTATTTCCGCATCCCGGAAATGATTAGGGCGGTATGTCTCAGAATAGTCAGTGCAATTTGGGAAAGAAATCAGTTAAATCTGTATGTGGATGTGTGTAAATATTCAAATGTAATCCCCTTTGTAATCGTAAAAAAATTCATAAGTAACTGTAATTTAATTACTCATTTTTTCTTAGTAACTGTAACTAATTACAGTTACAATAATTTTGTAATTAAATTACGTAACGCCGTTACATGTAACTAGTTACTCCCCAACATTGGTCATATGGAATTGATGTTGATAGTGTTGAGATTATTCAGCTAAGTGATGATATCTCAGATCATTATTTAGTTCTGTGCAAACTTCATATAGGCAAAATTGTAAATTCTACTTCTTGTTACAAGTATGGAAGAACCATCACTTCTACCACAAAAGACTGCTTTTTAAGTTATCTTCCTGATGTATCCAAATTCCTTAGCATATACAAAACCTCAGAACAACTTGATGATGTAACAGAAACTATGGACTCTCTCTTTTTTAGCACTTTAAATAAAGTTGCTCCTTTATGCTTAAGGAAGGTTAAGGAAAACAGTTTGACACCATGGTATAATGAGCATACTCGCACCCTAAAGAGAGCAGCCCGAAAAATGGAGCGCAGCTGGAGGAAAACCAAACTAGAGGTATTTCGTATTGCTTGGCGGGAAAGTAACCTATCCTACAGAAAAGTATTAAAAACTGCTAGATCCGATTACTTTTCTTCTCTTTTAGAAGAAAACAAACATAACCCCAGGTATTTATTCAATACAGTGGATAAATTAACGAAAAATAAAGCCTCAACAAGTGTTGACATTTCCCAAGACCACTGCAGTAATGACTTTATGAACTACTTTACTTCTAAAATCGATACTATTAGAGATAAAATTGCAACCATTCAGCCGTCAGCTACAGTATCACATCAGACAGTGCACTATAGACCCCCTGAGGAACAGTTCCACTCATTCTCTACTATATGAGAGGAAGAATTGTATAAACTTGTTAAATCATCTAAACCAACAACATGTTTGTTAGACCCTATACCATCTAAGCTCCTAAAAGAGGTGCTTCCAGAAGTCATAGATCCTATTCTGACTATTATTAATTCCTCATTGTCATTAGGATATGTCCCCAAAACCTTCAAACTGGCTGTTATTAAGCCTCTAATCAAAAAAACATAACTTGACCCCAAATAACTAGTTAATTATAGACCAATCTCGAATCTCCATTTTCTGTCCAAGATACTAGGAAAGGTGGTATCCTCACAATTATATTCCTTCTTAGAGAAAAATGGTATATGTGAGGATTTCCAGTCAGGATTTAGACCGTATCATAGTACTGAGACTGCTCTCCTTAGAGTTACAAATAATCTGCTCTTATCATCTGATCGTTGGTGTATCTCTCTATTAGTTTTATTGGATCTTAGTGCTGCGTTTGACACAATTGACCACAACATTCTTTTGCATAAACTTGAACACTTTGTTGGCATCAGTGGAAGTGCATTAGCATGGTTTAAATCGTACTTATATGACCGCCATCAGTTCGTAGCAGTGAATGAAGATGTATCATATCGATCACAAGTGCAGTATGGAGTACCTCAAGGTTCAGTACTAGGGCCACTACTCTTCACGCTTTATATGTTACCCTTGGGAGATCATCAGGAAACATGGTGTTAGCTTTCACTGTTATGCTGATGATACTCAGCTCTATATTTCTTCGCGGCCCGGTGAAACACACCAATTTGAAAAACTAATGGAATGCATAGTCGATATAAAAAACTGGATGACGAAGTAATTTCTTACTGCTAAATTCTGAAAAAACAGAGGTGTTAATTATAGGACCTAAAAACTCCGCTTGTAATAACCTAGAACACTGTCTAAGACTTGATGGTTGCTCTGTCAATTCTTCGTCATCAGTTAGGAACCTAGGTGTGCTATTTGATCGCAATCTTTCCTTATAAAGCCACGTTTCTAGCATTTGTAAAACTGCATTTTTCCATCTCAAAAATATATCTAAATTACGACCTATGCTCTCAATGTCAAATGCAGAAATGTTAATCCATGCATTTATGACCTCAAGGTTAGATTATTGTAATGCTTTATTGGGTGGTTGTTCTGCACGCTTAGTAAACAAACTACAGCTAGTCCAAAATGCAGCAGCAAGAGTTCTTACTAGAACCAGGAAATATGACCATATTAGCCCGGTCCTGTCAACACTGCATTGGCTCCCTATCAAACATCGTATAGATTTTAAAATATTGCTTATTACTTATAAAGCCCTGAATGGTTTAGCACCTCAGTATTTGAATGAGCTCCTTTTACATTATAATCCTCTACGTCCGCTACATTCTCAAAACTCAGGCAATTTGATAATACCTAGAATATCAAAATCAACTGCGGGCGGCAGATCCTTTTCCTATTTGGCGCCTAAACTCTGGAATAACCTACCTAACATTGTTCGGGAGGCAGACACACTCTTGCAGTTTAAATCTAGATTAAAGACCCATCTCTTTAACCTGGCTTACACATAACATACTAATATGCTTTTAATATCCAAATCCGTTAAAGGATTTTTAGGCTGCATTAATTAGGTAAACCGGAACCGGAAACACTTCCCATAACACCCTATGTACTTGCTACATCATTAGAAGAATGACATCTACTCTAATATTTGTCTGTTTCTCTCTTATTCCGAGGTCACCGTAGCCACCAGATCCAGTCTGTATCCAGATCAGAGGGTAACTGCAGTCACCCGGATCCAGTACGTATCCAGACCAGATGGTGGATCAGCACCTAGAAAGGACCTCTACATCCCTGAAAGACAGCGAAGACCAGGACAACTAGAGCCCCAGATACAGATCCCCTGTAAAGACCTTGTCTCAGAGGACCACCAGGACAAGACCACAGGAAACAGATGATTCTTCTGCACAATCTGACTTTGCTGCAGCCTGGAATTGAACTACTGGTTTCGTCTGGTCAGAGGAGAACTGGCCCCCCAACTGAGCCTGGTCTCTCCCAAGGTTTTTTTCTCCATTCTGTAACCGATGGAGTTTCGGTTCCTTGCCGCTGTCGCCTCTGGCTTGCTTAGTTGGGGTCACTTCAACTACAGTGATATCGTTGACTTGATTGCAAATAAATGCACAGACACTATTTAACTGAACAGAGATGACATTACTGAATTCACTGATGAACTGCCTTTAACTATCATTTTGCATTATTGACACACTGTTTTCCTAATGAATGTTGTTCAGTTGCTTTGACGCAATGAATTTTGTTTAAAGCGCTACATAAATAAAGGTGACTTGACTTGACTTAATGATTTTATAGATAAAATAAATGTATACAAACCTGTATTTTACCGACTAATGCGTCAATTCGATGGCGCTAAAAACTGCTCTCTCCAGAAGAGAAGCAAATCCCCGCGATAAAGAACTCAACCGCTGGGTTAAGTCTGACCCAGAATCTGAGTAATACACAAACTACCCAAACGTTGGGTTGTTACATTTGACCCAGGAGCTGCAAAACAACCCAAATACTGGGTTGTTACGTTTGACCCAGAAGCTGGATAACGCAAAAACTACCCAAACATTGAAAAAATAACCTAACAAAATTACCCAAAAGGCTCAACCCAGCATTTGGGTAAAAAAAAAATCACCCAAATAATAAAAAAATATTTTTTTAGAGTTGCAGATTTGTTCAATATCAGCTCTGTATTCCTCAGAATATATTAATGATTTACCTCTCTTTGAATATTTATTTGAAAAGCTACATCTGCCTCCTGTCAGTATTGGTCCTGAACTTTGGAATTCTATTAGGCAACAGGAGAATACGGAAGCTGTTGTGGCTATGCCACAAGGAGCCGTAAAGCACCTGGGCCTGAGTGGCTTACTATAGAGTTCTATAAGGAGTTCTCAGATCTATTGAGCCCACTTCTTATAGCAGTATATAATGAATCTTTTGATAGAGGCTGTCTTTTTTTATCTTTTTTCACATTACATCTAGAACCCATCCTACCCATAATAATTCACAGTGGTCAAACTTGATTTATCCAGGGATGCAACTCCTTTATCAACTTGCAGCATTTGTTTAATGTAATATACACTGAGACACCAAAGTCAAAGTCAAAGTCAAAGTCACCTTTATTTATATAGCGCTTTAAACAAAATGCATTGCGTCAAAGCAACTGAACAACATTCATTAGGAAAACAGTGTCAATAATGCAAAAATGATAGTTAAAGGCAGTTCATCATTGAATTCAGTGATGTCATCTCTGTTCAGTTAAATAGTGTCTGTGCATTTATTAGGACCGGGCTAATATAGTCATACTTCCTGGTTCTAGTAAGAACTCTTGCTGCTGCATTTTGGACTAGCTGTAGTTTGTTTACTAAGCGTGCAGAACAACCACCCAATAAAGGATTACAATAATCTAACATTGAGGTCATAAATGCATGGATTAACATTTCTGCATTTGACATTGAGAGCATAGGCCTTAATTTAGATATATTTTTGAGATGGAAAAATGCAGTTTTACAAATGCTAGAAACGTGGCTTTCTAAGGAAAGATTGCGATGAAATAGCACACCTAGGTTCCTAACTGATGACGAAGAATTGACAGAGCAACCATCAAGTCTTAGACAGTGTTCTAGGTTATTACAAGTGGAGTTTTTAGGTCCTATAATTAACACCTCTGTTTTTTCAGAATTTAGCAGTAAGAAATTACTCGTCATCCAGTTTTTTATATCGACTATGCAATCCATTAGTTTTTCAAATTGGTGTGTTTCACCGGGCTGCGAAGAAATATAGAGCTGAGTATCATCAGCATAACAGTGAAAGCTAACACCATGTTTCCTGATGAAATCTCCCAAGGGTAACATATAAAGTGTGAAGAGTAGTGGCCCTAGTACTGAGCCTTGAGGTACTCCATACTGCACTTGTGATCGATAGGATACATCTTCATTCACTGCAACGAACTGATGGCGGTCATATAAGTATGATTTAAACCATGCTAATGCACTTCCACTGATGCCACTGAAGCCATTATTTCTCTCAATGCCCAAAAGGTATTCGATCGGGTAGAGTGGGGATATCTTTTCTTAACTCTCAAAAAATGTGGCTTTCCTGAAGATATGATCTCCTTGATCATGCTTTTATATTCTGACCCAGTAGCCTTTGTTTGCATAACCAATGAAAAAAAAATATTTTTAGAATATTTCTCCTTGTATAGAGGTACAAGGCAAGGTTGCCCACTCTCATCCTTGTTGTTCGCAATTTCCATTAAGCCTTTGGCCATGCTACTTCACCAATCTCCTGTTTTTAGAGGCATCACTTGAAATGGCATGGTGCATAACATTTCTTTATATGTGGATGATGTAAATCCTCTCATATTGGAAAATCCTTTTTTGCAGAAACCTAAGTGTCAAGGGGGGTGGCACTGGCTAACTTTCTGTATTATTATTGGGTGAAAAATATTCAAAAAGTTGTGTACT
Source organism: Carassius carassius (assembly GCF_963082965.1). NCBI lineage: Eukaryota > Metazoa > Chordata > Actinopteri > Cypriniformes > Cyprinidae > Carassius > Carassius carassius. The sequence goes on along the minus strand of NC_081756.1, from coordinate 34,125,181 downwards.
GGGTATCAGATTGGGATTCAAAGTCAATTCCAGTGTGGTTGCAAGGGGAGGAAGCTATACCAAATTTTCTCTTAAGTCTTTAGTTTGTGCACCATTTCCACTATCAGATAAGAGTAGTTGTGCATACTTAAAAAAATTGGTCACAGTTGAGGAGGTATTTTGGTTTCCAGGCTGGTTCAATTGACGGTCCCATTGTGTCCAATTGCTTATTCCCCAAATCCTTTATAGACAGTTTCTGGCCAGGGAAGATAAGGGAATTAGGTCCTTAAAATATTTAGTTTTAAATAATTTTGTCTGTTCATTTGAGGAGTTAAGTGCATAATTATTCCCTGTCCAACCCCATTTTTTTTTTTTTAAGATACCTGCAGATAAGGAGTTTTATTAAGTCAATTTTAAAGTATTTTCTGAAATACCTGCTCCTTCATTCATCGAATAAATGCTGGATTTAAAACCAGAGGAAAAAAGGACTAATTTCTCATATTTATTATTTTATAAGCACCATAGATCCACAAAGCTTAGACCATTTTAAAAAACTCATGGCAACTTGATCTGGGTAGAGACTTTACTGATATGGTATTTTGGACAACGCACATTCATCATCACCCTGTGCCAGACATTCCTTCATTCAATTTAAAATATTGCACAGACTACATTTTACCAATACAAAATTGGCCAGAATCTATCCTACTATTAGTCCTGCATGTATAAGATGCCTACACTCGCCAGCCACAGCAGCCCATATGTTCTGGTCATGCCCAAAACTGGAGGGATTTTGGAGAAATATCTTTAAATATATATATATATATATATATATATATATATATATATATATATATATATATATATATATGGTGTTTGTTTAGACCCTGACCCCCTCTTACCCGTTTTCTGTACTAGTCCTAAAGATACTCTGCTTAAGGAAAGAATGTATAAGGTAATCGCCTTTACCACACTGTTGGCAATATGTTTAATTGTTTTCCACTGGAAAAAAGCTGAGGTCCCAACACATAATAGATGGGTTAACGAAGTGATGTATTTTATCCAGCTTGAAAGATATCAAAATTCTTCAAAATGCAATTTTTTTAAAACATGTTCAACCTTCTTAACACGTTTGGATGACTTACAATCTACTGAGGGAGGGCTTACATAAACACCGGAAGAAATATTGACCTACAGACTCTATGCCATTCAGCCACTTTTATTCATTTACTTGATTATTATTATTATTATTATTATTATTACTAATTTTTATTATATATATATAGCCTTTCACATCAATTACAACTATGCTAAACTGAACAGCCTGAGGCAGGTATAAGGTGGTTAATTTCACTTGCATATTTAGTATTTAATTTTCTAATTGTTAAATGTGTATGTACCATATACCAGGGCTGTCAAAATGGCTGAAAAACTAAATTCAAATTGCAATTAAATATTATCAAAATTCAAATTATATTCAAATTTAAAATGCATAATTTCAGTTAGGGTGAAGAAATGCTTTTGGCTTCTCTTCTGAGGCCACAAGAGGGCGCATTGTGCAAAATATTACTAATGCACGCTTATTCAAAGCATAAGAAAACATGAATAAAATATTGTTTATAAACCAATTATAATTATACACAAAACAGCATCATGTATGCATGCATAGTATAATGAAAAGGGTGTAAAGCCAATCACACAGAGTACGTTTTTCATGTAAACATTCATGGCAGTGGGATGGGGAAAAACCCAACATAAAGCCTCGAGATATGTTTTTAAAAAAAGTTTAACTCACCTTATTTTACATGGCTTTCTAAACATGCTGCTCTGTTGTGCGAGACGCGAGTGCATCGGTGATAGAAGATGTCCCTCTAGAAAAATGCATGAAATATTTGTTCTGTGTGCATGGCTTGGTTTCATACCCTACATATGTATGTTGCTGATACACATTTGTTTGTTGTTTTGAAGATAGTGTCTGTTGTCTCTGAACTGTAAGCTATTTGTTTCTGCTGTTAAAACCGCACAAAGAGGGAAATGGGGGAATATTCTGGGATGTTTATGTTTCATTTTGTTGCAATTTTAGTACCCGTTTAGAAATGCTTATAAATAAAGTATAAAATAAATAAAAAAAACAACCTGTACAAACAACTGATATTAAATTAGTGACAGAATCCTCTATAATACTTACAGTACCAATAACTGAAACCGAACAATTGTAATTTTAAGCTACATATCTGCTCTGTAGACAAAATACCCAAATGTTAGCATTGTTAGATAGCTGTCCTTTATTTCACTATGCCCTCTGCCTGTCCTTTCTGTTCATGTAATCTAATGGAGTGGGGTTTGAACTGTATTGATCTTAAAAGTGAAATGTTGGAATGAAGTGGGACTTGGGGGTTTGGAGCACAGTAAGAAACAGAGACAGGCAGGGAAAGTCAATGGGATAAATCGCATCTATTATGAGTCTAAGTGGTGTCTTAAATGGTGGCAATTATATAGAAACACTTGAATGGCCGATTCTGTCAGTGTGTCACCTGCGTCGTAGGCCAGAAGGATGCCTGACCTGGAATCGCATGTGTCCACACACATAGGCTAAATAAGCACACATGCGCACACATGTTTCAAATAATCTCTGCTAATCCTTAGATGTCTGTGTTTTTCAAACACACAGGCATTAGGAATACGGGGCAGCTGGAGATGAGCAGTAGGAGGCGCTAGTCACTCATGGCAGCATAGCAGGACAACACTGTCACTTGTTGGGAAAGAAAAAAGCCTGCCCATTAATGAGTTGTATACTGTCTGTTTTTCCTCAGTAAAAACAAATATATCTTTATTTTGTTTTTAATCATGCGAGAAAGAAAGCTCTAATCCTACAAATCAAGCAATTTTGTCTTGTGTGTGATTAAGCATTTATTTAATGAATTTTTTTGAATGGACGTGAAATACATACATCATTATTTCTCAAAGGGATCCCACCATGCTCCCATAACAAGTGTGCATAATTTGTAAGGGTAATTTATGGTAATGTTGGAAAGAGAATGATAGAGGGGAGATTATACTAATTAGACTTGCATGCTTAGGGAAAATACATTTCACCCACGTTAACAGTGCACTCTGGGAAGAGGAGGGTTATTTTCCCCATGAGTGTCTCTATATGTAATGCTGCAATACAGGTTTGGGTTATTAAAGTAATTTCTTTGCTTGCTCTGGGAAATTTGTTTTTGCCTTTGCTTGCTGATACTGACAGTTAAATGATTTTCTCCTGTTTCAGTGAAGTACATTATGTGCATTTTGAAAATCTGAATTGGGGATTCATTTGATTGAATGCACAACTAGTAAATCAGCATTAGTTCTACCGATGGAAAGACAGGAAATTGTTTCATCCACCCTTTCAATTATGTTCAATGTAACTGATATAAGTTCAGGTCGCTTCAGTTCATGAATCTTTAATTTGCTTAACAAATGGAATTTGTATGCCAAAACATTTATAAATGACACCTAAACTATAACTCTCATATAAAAGCATGATTATAATATTTACAGGCATATTATAACTACAAATGTTTCTACATTATTCATTAAGGCCGTTAATATTATTTCATATTGGCTTGACATTATAAGAAAACCAAAATAGTTGGAAAGTGTGATTATTTGCTTGCTCTGCAGACCCCTGATCACTCTCATGGTGATTTATCTTCAATAAAAAATAATGCAAGTAATAATACAAGGGCACTTGAAATAAAACAGCACATAGTCCCTCATTAAATTGCATTCAGAGTTTTAATAGTCCTATATTACTTTTAATCTTAATGTCGCACTATGGGTAGACTGATTAATTAATGTTTTCTTGTTAAATTATAAGCCTGGAAATTGAATATCACTCTACATGTAATTATGCTTAATGGAAAGAGGGAGTGAAAAAGAATGAGACAAAGAGTGAAAGTGTTAAAAGGTCCCTTTTTTGTGTGCTCTTTCTCTCTCTCTCTCTCTCTCTCTCTCTCTCTCTCTCTCTCTCTCTCTCTCAAAGTAAAGTTAGGAAGAATGATGAATAATGGTGAATAAGGAAATAACATAAATGGAAGTATGAAAATCATTTGATAATGATATAAAATAAAATAAAATAAATAATCAACATATTTGAACTACTTCAAAGTCTAGATTACATCTCTGCACTCTGTTTACACTTTCTCCACCAGAGGTACGTTTCCCAAAACCATTGTTATTATTTATGGCATATATTGTCACAAATCATTACCAAATTGTTGTTACAATTTGCCTTTTCGTGAAGCCAGAGTTCCAACAAACATTTGTGAAACGAATGTCTATTTTTATGTTTATCATTTTTTTTGCAGATGATTTTATCCAAAGCAAATTGGCTACATAGATGCTAAATTTCTTGTAATTATGACAATATCATTCAGTGCATCCCATTTAAATATATAAACATTTGATACATTTCAGTGTGTCGGTAATCAATGTTGTTTTTGAAATATGTATGAGAACCTGAAATGAATCAAACACAAAATAAAACAAAATGATAGTATACAAATATAGTGAAGTAGTCCTCAGATGCCATGTTCATCTAGACATTTGATGCTTTTGAACTGTTCAATGCTGTTTTTATTTTTATTTTATTTTTTTCACATGAGAGAAGAACAGAAGCACACCTGATATCTTCCGATATATAAAAATCCCAACAATTACAGGTAAACAAATACAGAAATTCAGCAATGTAGCTTCAGTCCTTGAGACCTGAAACCCTGTTGCTTTTGCTAAGCACATTATTAGACCAGTGGAGCAAAACATCCATTTGCCCTTCATAATGTAGAGTTATTTTTCACCAGAGAATCTGAGAATGAACCTCTTATCAATATGCTTATTCTACCAGAACTCTCTGCTCTCTTGTTGCTTGGCTCTGCTAATGCAGCTCTTTATTTCAGTACAAGCTTCACCTGCAATCACTCTTTCTCTAATGAAAATGCATGTTTCAACTCATTCGCTGAAAGGCAAGAACCATTAGTAATGCCTGTCTCATTGATTGAAATGGTTTAAACTTGTATACATCCAGTAATGCAAATGGAAGTGGGGGTGGCTCATGTTCATTTCCTTGGCTCAAAATTGAATGAAAAGGTCTGGATCATTGTGTGTTGTATTTGCACTAAGACAATGAGGAGGGACACACAACTGACCTCTAGAGAGAGGCACATATGCTATACTGAAAATGTCCTCCCATTGTAAAAGTTATTTGCTTTATTTGCATATCCATAGGCAGGCATATTGTGGAATTCATTAAACTTATTATTTATTTATTTATTTATTTTTACACCGTATGACTATAAGTAAACCTATACTGTATACAATATATATATATATATATATATATATATATATATATATATATATAGCCCACAACTACATAAAATTTAGTTTGAGCATCAATAATTTGGGGGTTTTGAGTCTATTAATTAATTGACATATCGTATTATTAATATTATTAACGCTTGCATAATAATAAGTAGAACATATAAACATAAAAATAATGACATTATATATTAGTTGTTAATGGACTTAAAACCTCAACAATGAAATTAAAAAGTGCTTATTTCAACAAGACAAATGTAATCTATCCTCTTCTATTTTGGATTGTGTCTCTATGGAGATGGTTTCCAAGTGCTAAAGGTTTCCAAGGGTTTCTAGTAGTCAAGTAGGCATGATGTCAATTTCAATAAAGACAGCAGCTGATAAAGAGAGCTTCATAAGTACAAGATCAAACGGCAGCTAAAGAATCATTTCACTGTGACAAAAGTGCTGAAACCACAGAAATTTTATCAAAAACAGAGATGATGTTCCTGTTCATATGACAAAAAGATTCAAACGTTCTTTAAATGGGAAATAGTGGGACTGTAAACATACCAGTCATTGCCCTGAATCAGGAAGCAGTTACACAGGTTTTGTGTTTGTTTGTTTGTTTCTGTTTCAAAAAACACTTTCAATTTATTTCATTCCACCACGCTGCAGGTTTATTTTAGGCCAGAAACTCTTAAATTGTGGTACATTTAGTTCCCTTTCAAGGGAACTTCGAACTACATCCTCTAGGGGTCGCAATGGGGAACACCTTGTCGTGACCCGTGTCTGAAGCATACATTGAAAAAAACACCAACGAGTTGGCTGGCGACAGCCTCTAATCACTTCCGGCACGACTATACATAAGCGCCAGGAGAACACCTCATTCTCTTCTTCGTCTTCATTGACTGTTTTGTTTGAAGCGTGCATCTGAGAAACGACCATGGTAAGATCGATCTTTCTCTGTTTATCATGGCATTCACTAGCAAGGCGTTTAGACAGTGTGTACATCTTTGTCAGCATTATTTGACACCTGATGGCACACACAATCTTTGTGTCTCTTGTTTGGATGAAGAGCACGCACGCGATGTCTTTGAGGGGGCGATCTGCGTGCATTGCGAGAGTTTTTCTATGAAAAAGCTCTGCTCTCGTCTGTCTCTCTTTTCGGGGAAAGAGGGACAGACATCTGCTTCCTGCGGTTCAGGACCTGCCGCTGCTGAGGCACGGAGGAGAGTGAGCTCGTGGGGATCGCAGGTGGGTCTCGCTGAGGAGTTTAGAGAGGGACTTTCACTTTCGCACTCTTCGGGGGCAGACGAGAGTGAACTTCAGGAGGAAGATGTGTTGTCATTAACACTTTCTGATACTGAAGTTAGTGCTCTGCTGGGTTCTGCTCAGAAAGAGCAGGAGATGTCTGAGGGTGGTGAGGAAGCTGAGACTGAGCCTTCTCAATCCTCCTGCCCTGCGTATGTGGAGCTGTTAGAGGATATGGATTGTGCCACGGCAAAGTTGGACTTGCCATGGAAGCATCCCAGCAAAGTGATGCTGCGGGGTCGCCTCGACGAGCGTTATTTATCTGACCATAGCCCTCCAGCCCAGGTGAGCCTTCCATTCTTGCCTGATTTACATGCAGACGTTGAAAATTAAGTTTTCTTCTCACATCCATCGAGGCGATGTGTGAAAACGGCTATGAGAGGATGACCCCTGTAGCAGAGATGCTGGCTAGCTATCTCTCTGTGGGGGAAACATCCTCTCTTAAATCTCCCTCTTTGCCATCTAAGCCCCTACAGGATACATCCTGCTTAAATTGCAGAGCATACGCAGCAGCAGGTCAGGCTGTGGCTTCATTGCACACGGTGGCAGTGCTTCAGGATTATCAGGCTCATCTGCTGAGGGAACTGCATAAAGGGGAGGGCCTTTCAGCTGAGCTCCGCCTCGTTCCCTTTCTTGAGATGGTTAGACTTTGGTTCCTTGGACTCCATTCAGCCAGCATGTATTTGTTTATACACTTCAAGCATCGCTTCCCTCAACGTGAGCCCCTCCTTAGAACAGTATTTGAAAATCCATGTTATGGTAAGTGTGCACGTGAAGTCTTTGCACACTTTCTGAAATCCACACTGTGGTGAGTTCACACCCTAGTGCTCTGCATTCTTTCTAAAATCATATATGGTGAGGGCTTTGCGTGGTTGCTTCGTCCCCTTTCTTGAGTTGGTAAAAGCCCCATTCATCTTGGGCACCACTCCATTTGTGTATCCTTGGATACCTATCTAAACAGGGTGTTGCTGCTAGGGATCTGTTGAGACAGCTCCTTCTGCAAGCTTATGCGAGAGCAAGCGGTAGCCCCTGTGTGAACGGCAAGACCTTGTATAAATACTGGGTTCTTAGACGTATCTCTTTAAAGGAATCTTTCCTGATTCCATGCCGAAGCCCTAAAAAATAACTGGGTATGTAGCTTAGGCCTTTGGCCATAAGGGATAATGTCATGGACAGCCGTCTTAACGTCCCAGGGGCTCCCATGGAAATGGTAGAGTTGGTACTTAGTGTTTGCCATGATTCTGGCCTGCCCTCCTCTCAGCATTGCCGCGTGGGTATACTGTTCCCCATAGCGACCCCTAGAGGACGCCGTTCGAAGTTCCCTTGAAAGGGAACGTCTCAGGTTACGAATGTAACCATGGTTCCCCGAGTAGGGAATGAGACACTGTGTCCTCTAGCTCCCTGCCATGCTTTGGACGCAAGCTTCAGACGAAGAAGTGAATGATGTGTTCTCCTGGCGCTTATTTATAGTCGCACCGGTAATGACGTCAGAAGCTGTCGCCAGCTAACTCGTTGGTGTTTTTTCAATGTATGCTTTAGACACAGGTCACGATGAGGTGTTCCCCATAGCAACCTCTAGAGGATGCAGTGGCTCATTCCTTAAAAGTAAAACCTTCATAGACTGCAGTATTCAAGACTTATAAAAACGGTACAGCTGTGACTATAGTATGACACTCATGTCATGTCAAGTCCACATTTAAACCTTTGGGATGTAAGGCATCCAAAGTATGAATCCAGTACAGTTCCCTTTGACATAGCACTTTATCAATGTTGCCACCTCTAGGTAATTTAATCTGCTTGTATATATGTGCCTATTTTTTTTTTTTGTATTTATGTTTGTTTCTTGTTGTGGGGATTTTACTTCAAAAAGCACCTACAATCAACAAAGAAAATGAAGATTTCAATAAGAAATGGTGTGAGATACTTAATAAATGTTCCATGGATTTAATGCTTTTAATTATTGAAGAGGTCACAAAACAAAAAGAGGACATTGCAAAAGATATTGTAAAACAAGAAACATTCATGAAAGAAAAATTGGGTGTTGATTTTGCCCATGTCTGTGACTCAATCAAACAGACACTGAAAGAATTTGAAGACAACATGTTGACCATTAAACTGAGGAAATACAGGAGAGATGGCAACGATTATCAGTCTGGAAGGGTGTACAAATGGTTGTTTGGAGAGGAGACCCAATGAGACCTATTAAGAGGACACCTTACACAACAGTTTGGCTTTATATCTGATAGTGACTTCTCTAGCGACTCCGACTCCTCCCGCAGTGCCCATCGCTTTCAAACATGCCAGTTTCCAAAAAATAACCAATGGAACAAGGGAAGGAAGTCACAAAAAAATGGCCAAAAAAAACAAGACAGGCTTCCAAGGAAGATGAGGAGAGGACAAAAGAAATGGACTGGAGATGGGGCCAGTGACACGCCAACAGGCTAGAGTCCGGTCGTGAACCTGTCTGATAAGGTACTTACTCCTCAACATCTCTTGGCCCTGACTAAGGGTTTGAGCTTTGTTCCCACTAGCCATACAAACTCTTTTGAAATTAAGACTGTTTTGTTCCTTCTTTTTTTAGAAGGATTAAATTGAGACATTTTTTTTTGGGACTGTGAATGAAAACCAGAGTTTAATTAAACCTATGTTTAAGCCTAAAAGTACATTTGTACCTCATGTAAAACACCCCTCTATTGATAAATTCTGTAGGGTTGTTGAACAGGAGATTTTTGAGAAGCAACAGACTATGCCTTACTCCCATCAGCAAAATTTGTGCCAGGATGAAAGAAATGCCATTCAAGAGCTTGCTAAAGATACAGACATTATAATAAAACCAGCAGAGAGGGGGGGGGGGGGGGGGGGTATGGGGCGATTGTTATTCTTAATGCAACTGACTGACTGACTGTAACTGAGGCATACTGTCAACTGAATGATGAAACATTATATAGGAAGCTTAAGTGTGACCCCTCTGTTGATTTTCAAAAAATAATTAGTGAGCTGACTACTCAAGCCCTAGAACAAAATTGGATAACCAAAGATGTCAGCTATCTCAATAGACAACACCAGTCACCCTGGAATTTTATATGATACACAAAAGCCTTATCAAACCCAAGGGTAGACCCATAGTTGCTAGTTACGAGTCACTACTAGAGCCATTATCAAATTTTGTGGATTTTTTTCATCAAACCTTTTGTGAAAAATCTGCCTGCTTATGTACAAGACTCAACGGATGTTATTAATAAAATCTCTGAACTCCAGGATCTCCCTTTTGATACCATTTTAGCTACGTTTGATGTAGAAAGTCTTTATACCAATATTCATCATGAACGAGATATTACAGCAATAGAATACTACTTGCAGAATCGCCCTGAGGATGTTAATCCTCCTAACACTTTCATCTGTGATTTGGCATCATCAATCCTCAGATTAAATTTCTTTGCTTTCCACCAGGGAGAATATTACCTCCAAGTTAAAGGCACAAGTATGGGGATTACATTTGCCCCCAGTTATGCTAAATTGTATGTTGGATTCCCTGAACAACAGTTCTACAGTAATATCATCAGATGTTTTATATATTTAGATGATGTGTTGTGTGTTTTTAAGTTGTCCCAAGATGAGCTGAATGAATTCACCATTCACCTCAACAGGATGAGCTCAGATCTAAAATTCACTGTAGAATCTGACTCCAAATGTGTGCATTTCTTAGACATGTGGACCAAACTAAAAGATGGTGGACTGACCACAACCCTCTATCGTAAAGAGACTGATTGCAATTTGTTCCTTCTGGCAAGCAGCTGGCATCCCAGTGCCCTAAAAAACGGCCTGCCTAAGAGTCAATTCTACAGACTTAGACGGATTTGTCATTCAATTGAAGAGATTAAGGAGAATGCTATAGATATGAAGCAAAGATTTCTACCATGTGGTTATCCCATTAAAAGTATTGAAGAGGCATATAATATCACCCTTTCTACACCACGGCCACACCTTTTGAAAAAGAGTGTTAAAAAGGATAAAAAAGTTTTCTGTCTCCTGCATAACTACTTTTACTCCAAGATCCTTTATAATTAAAAACACCATTATGAAATATTGGCATCTAATATCTGATGAAATATTGGCATCTAATATCTGATGATCCTTCTCTTCAGGATAAATTTAGGGATCCACCCTTGTTTGTGTCCATACGGGGCCCTAACCTCCGCAATAGGGTAGTTAAAGCATGTATAAAATCAGCTTCTACCCAAACACTCTTAGCACCTCTTAGGGATGGTAACTATCTCTTTGGCAATTGTGCCCAATGTAATAACCCTTACGAAAGGAAAATATATTTACCAATATATTTCTTAAAATATTTTGTGATATATTGTAATATATTATTTTCCCTTTTTATTTTCTAATATATTATATATTTGAATAAATTTAATAATATATTGATGATACATATATTACATAATATATTGCAAAATATACAAATTATTGCCGCTTTCAATATATTGCAATATATTGGAAAAAATAAATATATATAAAAATACATGCCTAAAATATATCATAATATTTTCCAATATACTGCAATATATTTTTGTTTCATAAGGGAAAACACACAAGACCTATAACTTTAAACACCCCAGATCCGGTAAGAGGTACTGTACAATGTGAAGGGCATGATTACATGTAAAACTAAGAATGTTATCTACATTTTAAAATGTCCTTGTGACATGGTGTATGTGGGTAAGACCACGTTGTTCAAAACAGAGGATCAGTGAGCATAAAAGCTCTATCAGACTATGTTGTGGGGATTTTCACTATGGGGAGTAAAGGTGTAAATTACCTAGATAACTCAGTATGTTGGGTAGGGTAAATTACAACTCCCACCATTGGACTACAACTCTCCTACATGGCTTTCACAGGTGTGGTAATCACTGTTGATTGTCCTGATGTGTTTGAACACAGGTAAGTTGATTGCTACATTTATTGTCTGTATGCCCTGAGGATGGTAGGTTGACCGAAAGCTTGGTGAAAATTTGCTTTAAGGATTCAAGTGTGCAGACAGTTTTTTTTTTTTAGATTTCAAGTCTTGTTTGTCTGGCAGCTTGGTGATCGTGAGTGCTGTGTAACTCCTGATAGAGTTGGGTCCGAGTCCACCTTTGTCGAGTACGAGTCAAGACCAAGTCCTTAAACATCAAGTCCAAGTCTGAGTCCGAGTCCAAAAGGGGCCGAGTTGGACTCAAGTCCGAGTTCTTAAAGGCAGAGTCCGAGTTGAGTCCGCCCGAGTCCAGAAAGTAATTAAATTAAAAAAGATTATAAATTGATATTGTAAATTTTTACATTCTATTAATATTTTAACCTTTCAACCCATTAAACCAATGGCAATATAAAAATGTAATGAATATAAAAATATAAAAAAAATACCACTGTTACATCTAGTCATTGCCATTGAACATTTTTATTTTATGTCAACAGAACTAGTTTCCTATCAAAAAAGGTTTCAAAGGTTTTATTGTATTACAAGTGCATGAAAATACAAACGAACCTGTTTTATTATTGTATCACACTAAATTGTCCTCCAGTTAAAGCTGACATTTCAATTATTTAATGCCTCTCCCACACATTTGACAGAGGTAAAGTGCAGCCAATGAGGAGATCCTTGATGGCATTATGAATTTCTTGTTGTCTTGGAGAACTTGCATCATAAAGTTGCACTGCTTGTATGGTCAATTCTGGTCTTGCAAATCCTGCAATGCTGAACTGTGCAGCATCTGTTGGTTGCTGCTGCTGTCTTTGGTACTCGGTTGCATCGGTTTTCAAATCACCAGTGCACTGAACCGAAAACTGTTTCTTTCGGACGCGTCCGATTTGAGGACCGATGAACTGATGATACTGCGCATGCGTGTAATTTTTCAAGTATTTTGTTAAACATCGGAAAGTGTGATAAAATAACTATATATATATATATAATTTTTATTTTTTTTGCATGTTTCTAATCTGTATATTGTAGATTATGTATAGGCCAAAGGGGTTTTCAGGGAAGTTGGACAATAATTAAGACTCTAAAGACTCTATGTTTAATAGGAATAAGGGATGATTTATGAAATATCTGTACTGTATTTATAGTTAATGATGACACATTCACAAATTGAGTTTGTAGTAAACAGAACATGATCACGAGTAGAGCAGCTGATGATACTGAACTGCAGCACGTGCCGGTTAGAGTGGTTCTCGTTCTCCAGTCAAGAACCGGTTGCATCGGTTTTCGGATCACCAGTACACTGAACCGAAAACCGTTTCTTTCGAATGCGTCTGATTCAAGAACCGAGGAGCTGATGATACTGCACATGCGTGATTCAGCGTGAAGCCGACTGACTCACAGAGCGTCTGAACCGAACTGATTCTTTTGGTGATTGATTCTGAACTGATTCTGTGCTAATGTTATGAGCGCGGGTAAACTGAGGGCTTGAATGAAGGGCAATCTGACGAAACGTAAGTTCATTTAATAACAAATACATCGCAATGGATTATGTATAGTAAGTGGATCATGGTTTCTGCGCTGATGACACCTAATTTATTTACTTTATATCTTCAAGACTTAAATCCTCATATGCACATTATTGCTGTTACTGTATTTGGGTGCGTTGTTGCAAAACTTAATTGTAAACTTTTCATGATTATGAGGTTTTTAACTCACTGATGTTTTCAACCGATTTATTGAATCAAATCTAATTTCTCATCTCAATTTTATGCTGGTTTTATTGTTACACATGACGCGAACTCGACTGTACTCAGAATATTTTCAGAGTACAAAATGTTCAAGTCCGTGTCAAGTCCGAGTACAAATTCAGCCGAGTGTGTGACATGTCCGAGTTCATTCAAAATTGGACTCGATTCCGGACTCGAGTCCGAGTTCAAGTTCGAGTACCCCAAATCTAACTCCTGAACTGTTAAAATCGTCAGTTTTTAAATATTGCTACATTACTTAATTCCAAAAATATATGTATTATTAATTTGTATTGTGAACTGGATAACAAGATGTGCATATTAAACTGCAAATAAATTGTAATCCAATATAAATGTTGCATGAGTATGTGTGTTTATAGATTCTGCTCCAGCAGGATCAATCAACAACTAGAGGAATATTGTTAATCAGAATATGTTATTTTGTTGCCCACAGTCCTAAAGCTTGTGCTCTTAGTGAGTTAAACATTCAGAATCAAAATATGAGCGATCAATAATAATAAAAAAATAAAAAAAGAAAGAATAATAATAAATGAAATAAAATAAAAATCAATATAACCTTCCATCAATAGCTTTACTTTTTCACCAAAGTAGACACTCTGAATTCTCTCTCTCTCTCTCTCTCTCTCTCTCTCTCTCTCTCTCTCTCTCTCTCTCTCTCTCTCTCTCTCTCTCTCTCTCTCTCTCTCGTTCTAGTTCAAGGTACTTTATTGGCAGTACATTTGTGTTACAGTATTGCCAAAGCATTTTAGATGTGTACAATACAGAATGATTGCACCGTCGAAGTAAAAAATAAGAGACAAAAAAGAGAAAGAGAAAATAATTTTATAAAATTAGATAAAAATAACAGCAATATTTCTAATTTTAATAATAAAAATTACAGTTATATACAATAAAGGATGTCAAATAAAGCAAATTAATTGACCATTTTGTATGGTGTATACATATTTTGCTGCTAGTTTGACTGCAATCTCATCCTCTCTGAGTATTAACGATAAAAAAACAAAAACACATTTTTTTTTTTAAATAAAATAAAAAAAGAACAATTCAATACTGAATTGTGGAAAGAATATTTGCCTTGTAGTGGGGTATTTGGGGCAGAAAAAAAGAAAGTGTTTCTCATCCTCTATTTAATTCAGATCACAGTGTTTGCATAGTCTCTGTTCTCTCTGTATCCAGCATTTCTAAGTCATGGTCGCTCAGTCAATATTTTGAAAGGATTGGTCTTTCTTTTAACTGTTTGATTGATGAGGAATTTGCCACTTTGTTGGTTCTATTTAGGACCAAATAACACTGGAATTTGGTTTGGAGGTAAAATTCTTCTTCTTTTTTTATCATTATTATACTTTAGATTTTTGTCAATTTCTTTATACATGTTTGGGTTGTTGTTGCAGTACATGCAGGACCTGGGGGCCTTTTCTTTCCCTGAAGAACAGCGGTGAGTTTTAACTGCTTAAGACAAACAAGGGATTCCTGAACAACAAGTCATGAAACAGCTGTGATTATCCAGGTAATGACACTGGTAACGTTAATTCACTTTTTAACACAGCACTTTAGATGTTTAATGGGATGCATTCCATTTTTTTTTTCATCATTATTATACTTTAGATTTTTGTCAATTTCTTTATGAATGTTCGGGTTGTTGTTGGAGTCAGACTCAGCTTGAGTTTCTTTCATTAGTTGAAAGACACTGTGGGGGATTCATTGGCGAGGAGGGCTTCATATTGAATTGATTGAGTGCCAGATTGACTCAGGTGATGCCCTAACTGAATAGCTCTTTTTTGTATTTCAATGTGTAAGGGATACGCCCAGTTCATCCTTGCAGGCATTGCTAGAAATGCCTCTGTTTACCCCTAGAATGTTTAGTTTGCAATTTCCAATTGTGTTCTTTCTATTAAAATTGAATCCCAATTTTCAAACTTTAATACTAGTCCCCAAGTTTCACTCCCGTACAGTAGAATTGGTATAATGATGGCGTGATATACAATCTATTTTTTAATTGTTAGTTTTAATTGGCCAAACCGTGATTTTATGGCTTTATTTTATTCGTTTATTAGTCTTTTCTTATATTAACAGCCTGAATGAAGACACTTCAAAACTTTAAATCAAAATATATTAATAGATTGGCACATATACTTACTGATGTAATTGTCTGACATTTACAACCCCTTATTAGAATGATAAACATGTTTCACTGATTCTGATCATTTATTTTACCAGAATTGTCGAATGAAACGGAGGGCTCAATATTTACATTTCTTCCAATGAGAAAATATGGCCATCACTGTCTGAATTTGGATTATGAAATATGCATGACATCTTTTAGCAGTTCAGAAAACATGTTTTTTTTTTTTTTTTTGTAAATGTATTTTCACCTACAAAATATCCATCAAGATTCAAGTGGTAGTTTCACAAATAGTTTTTGAAAAGATAATCAACTGAAAATATAATTGATTGACTTTTGTTTAATGATCTTTCCCATTTGCAGTTTCAAGTGTTTGTGTCATACATAAGTTTAATTCTAAAATGTAATTCAGTTATGACAGAGATTGAGTTGAGGGAAGCACTTGGATAAATATACTATTTCCTGCCACAGTGAACAGTATAAGTTCATTTCACATTTTTAAGAGGCCTTCAAAGACAATCCGAACCAGGTGAAACATCTACGGTAATATAATGAAATATAAGCAATATATATGTTTCCTTGCAATCTACTTAGTGAAAATACATGCTAGTTTTAAAAGATTATGAAGAAGAAAGATGTTCTTAACAGCCAGATGGAACAATTATGGGATCTACCAGCAAGGATCAGTGGGGCCATGCTAACCAGCCAAACATTGACATATCGATTATACTTTCAAATATATTATATGCTACGACAATATTTTGAAGATGCAAGATCATATAGGAATTGTTGTTTGTTATGAGTACATTTAGCTTTCTGAAAACATGCAAAGTGTGCTGTGCTTAGCTACATACTGTATACAGGCCTGCTATCAGCAGTGGCTATATTTTGTTGCTGAATTAATTCAGACTTCTACAAAAAGAAAAAAAAAACAACAACAAGAAGACAAGGGCTTACTTTCGTTAGTAAATATATATATTATTATTAATATATATATATTGTAACACTAATGAGCGGATGGTATTTCAGCCATCTGTTCCATATTAATGAATCCTGACTCTCTAACACATTCTGCACTCAAAGACCAGAACGTGAGTAAACAAGGACCTTCGTTTTACAACATCTTCCAACATAATTCACCATTTGGGGCGCCGCGATTTCGGCAACATCCTGGCGTGGGTGACAGCTTTACACCTATTGAGACTGTCCAGGGATAATCGCGCGAGCCTCAAAGGAGAAACAAAACGCCCACATTCCTAAACACACACACAAACTTTTCTTTACGCTCTTTATGTAAGCCCTTAATAAGATGTATTTTGAATAAGTTTGTGTGTTGCATAAAATGGTTAATCCTGTTATGTGAGGAATATAAATTGCTGACTTGTAAATGAGAAATGTTTTTGGAATGAATGTTCTCACATAGAATCATGATTTGTAACCCTACCCTCCTGACCAGCTCATAAAACTTTATGATCCCGCTGGGAAAACAGGACAGTTAAGCTAACTCTTAGAAAAGAGAATTGTACCGCGATTCCGCGGCAGCCCCGGAAGACCCGAAAGAACACGCCTAGCTACAAAGGACCACGCACACACGCACGCTGGTCTGGCGAGTCACAAAAAGACCACATGCAAGTATAATTCTCTATGGAGATTTAAATGCTGCTTAAAGTTTGTCTATTACCTTTTCAAGGTGATTTGATTCGTTGTTGTCTTTCAAGGGTTACTGTCTGTGAGTTTGCATAACTGAGCTTATTCGTGATCGCGCCTATTCTCTCATCTCTCTCTCTCATCCTCTCTCACTCATTCTCTCTCTCTATCCCTCATTTGGATTCCGTTATGTGTTGTACAAAGTTTACTGTCTGTATTGCCGTACAAGTATTTACTCTGTGTGATTTGTAGTTTGATGTATTATTAGTTCAATTATTAAAAACCAATATATATTCATGATTGCCTCTGTCTAAAACGCTCATATCACGAGTCAATGAAATGTCTGATCTTTAGCTACAAGCTCTTTACTTTTTAGCAACCGAAATTTCATAATGATAGGATAATGTTTTCATGGCCAGAGAATATTTTTCCTTGAATTATAAGAAGTGATAACTTTATGGAAAGTTGATAAGTTAATCTTAATCTAGGGCAGGCTCTAAGATGGTTTAGATCCTACCTGTCCGATCGCTACCATTTTGTTTATTTAAATGGGGTGTCATCTCATTTATCATCAGTAAAATATGGAGTGCCACAAGGATCCGTCCTAGGTCCCCTTCTATTTTCAATATACATGTTGCCCCTTGGTAATATTATTAGAAAATACGGAATTAGCTTCCACTGTTATGCTGATGATACTCAGCTATATATCTCAACGAGACCAGATGAAACTTCCCAATTATCTAAGCTAACAGAGTGTGTTAAAAATGTAAAAGATTGGATGACAAATAATTTTCTCCAATTAAATTCGGATAAGACGGAGATATTAATTATTGGACCAAAAAACACTACACAGAATCTTGTAGATTACAATCTGCAACTAGACGGATGTACTGTTACTTCCTCTACAGTCAGAAATCTGGGTGTTATATTAGACAGCAATTTGTCTTTTGAAAATCATATTTCCAATGTTACAAAAACTGCATTCTTCCATCTTAGAAACATTGCCAAGCTACGAAGCATGTTATCTGTTTCTGATGCAGAAAAGACTGGACCTCTAGACTGGACTATTGTAATGCACTTCTAGGTGGTTGTCCTGCTTCGTCAATAAACAAGCTACAGGTAGTCCAAAATGCAGCAGCTAGAGTCCTTACGAGGTCAAGAAAATATGATCATATTACCCCAATTTTACAGTCCCTGCACTGGCTACCTATTAAGTTCTGTATCAGTTACAAATTATCATTACTTACCTATAAGGCCCTAAATGGTTTAGCTCCTGCGTACCTAACTAGCCTTCTACCACGCTACAACCCATCACGCACCCTAAGGTCACAAAACGCTGGACTTTTGGTAGTTCCTAGGATAGCAAAGTCCACTAAAGGAGGTAGAGCTTTCTCACATTTGGCTCCCAAACTCTGGAATAGCCTTCCTGATAATGTTCGGGGTTCAGACACACTCTCTCTGTTTAAATCTAGATTAAAAACACATCTCTTTCGCCAAGCATACAAATAATGTATCTTTTAAATTGTGAGTGTAGTTGCATCTGATCAAATGTGCATTTTTATTCTTTAGCTTGGGTTAAACTAATTTTACTTTGTTGGATCAGCAGCTATGCTAATGATGTCTCTATTTTGTTTCTATGTTTTGCCACGGGATTTACATCCCGTGGTAACTAGGATTTACACAAGCTCCAGTCTGGATCCAGAACACCTGAGAAGAGATGATGCTGACCCTCAGAGGACCCCAGATGATCCTAACCTTGAATCAACAAACAGAACTAACAATTATTGCTACATGTGTGACTGCATCATATAAAAACTATTAATTAATAATATTGATAGTTCATCGTCTAGCTGACTACGTCTTGTATTATTATTATTTTTTTTTTTCTAAAATCCTGTCAAACGTGCACAAACTACTAGCTACTACTAAATATTGTAGAAACATAATTTTCTGTAAAGTTGCTTTGTAACGATTTGTATTGTAAAAAGCGCTATACAAATAAACTTGAATTTAATTGAATTGAATTAATCCGAGTGTCCTGACCCCTGACCTCTGATGGCCCTCTTAAACGTGCACATGGCTCAGTAGGGCATCCCTTGCAATTCTGGGCTCTGCAGCTGTCATGTTGGAGTATTCAGATTCTCTCTCCATACTCCTAAATCAGAGTCTCAGCCACAAACTGTGTGAGTCAAAGAGGAAAATCTCTCATCAGTGGGGATTAAGGCAGACAAGTTTAGACATTTTCCATAAGGTAGCATTATAATCGGACTCAGGGCCTCATAATACCCAAGATTTGAGTGGATTTGTGGGGAGGAAATGTTATTAAAGTCGCCACATGAGAAAAACAAATTAGAGCCAGCGGTATGTTCTCCAGAGCGGACATAGCGAGAGGGAAAGGGGTAGTGCTTAATCATGATGTACTTCTGTTATTTGTTACAGTTTGCCAACAATGATTTTCTGCCTTTGCCCTGTAGGAGGGGATAGCGGGGGGGCCAATATGCACTTCTAAACTTTCTGAAAGAGGGAAAAATGTGATAAGCAGCTCTTAATGCAAAGCAGTTTTGAATGGAAAACGTTTAATGCTGACTATGATATCAGCTTAATGTTCTCTCTGGGCAAATCACCTCTGGCTCGCAGAGAACATCTGTTTGATCTCGCAAGCAATTTCATATCCATCTATCTAGTGCAATTTCTGTTCATGTCCATTCCTCCGTCTATTTCATGCAGTGTTTATTCACATCCATCCATCTATCCATTCATTCATCCATAACTTGCAGTGTTTATTCACATCTATAAATTCATCTGTTTCATGCAGAGCATGTTCACATCCATTCATCCATATATCATTCATTCATTCATCAACCCAGCATCTATTCATCCCTTTAATGCTGGGCTCGTTCACATCCATGCAACCAGCCACTCATGCATACATTCAATCATTAATCGATCTCAGTGCATTTTTTGTTCATATCAATTAATCTTGTGCAGTGCTTGTTAGCATCCATCCATCCATCCATCCATACATCTGTCTTTCCATACGTTTATCCATCTCATGCAGTTTTAGTTCACATCCATCCATCTCATGCAGTGCTGAATCATATCATACATCCATATATCCAACTGTCTTTCCATATGTTCATCCATCTCATGCAGTTTTTGTTCACATCCATCCATATCATGCAGTGCTAATTCACACCATACATCCATCCATCTATCTGTCTTTCCATACGTCCATTCTTTGAATGCAGTTTTTGGTCACATCCATCCATATCATGTAGTGCTGATTCACACCATCCATCCATCCATCCGTCTTTCAGTAAATCCGTCTTTTCATACATCCATTATTCTCATGCAGTTTTGTTCATATCCATCCATCTCACGCAGTGCTGATTCACACCATCCATCAATCCACCATCCATCCATCCATTCATCCATTCATCCATCCTGTACATTTATTGTTCACATTTTTCAGTTTGGTTTAATTTCTCACAGGCAGATTCATTTATGCATTAAGTTTGTTACTGTCCCTTGACAGGGAGCAGAGCCCAATCGGTTGAAACTTATTCCTCGCTCCCCCTGCCTAACGTTTGGCATTTACATCGCTTGAGAGAAAGAGAAAGGTTAATTACGCTCAACCCTGCAATGCCATTAATTATAGAGCAAACGGTAA
The DNA here is from genome assembly GCF_963082965.1 of Carassius carassius. NCBI lineage: Eukaryota > Metazoa > Chordata > Actinopteri > Cypriniformes > Cyprinidae > Carassius > Carassius carassius. Next base: position 34,104,380 of record NC_081756.1, on the reverse strand, counting down.
ATAAGCTGATGCTCACAGTGATAGGAGTGGTAGCATAGAGATGGCATTAATGAACAATGTTCAGACAGAGAGAGAAATCACGTACACATCAATGTTAATGTAATTTAGAGATAGAACAATGAGACGTAAAAAGTACACACTTGATGAATCTAAATAGAATCTGTTGTTCCTCTTAAATCTAAATAAAAATTTAATTTTAATGGAAAAACAAGAAATTGAGACATTTATGTGAGCGGGTAGCAGTGGCTGACAGACCATATTCAAAATCATTAGTTTAGCAATTAGCTTTCTGCATTCCTCTGGGCCTTCTGCTGCTCAGCATATGTACAGACCAGCCAAGTCATGGGCATTGACGTGTTCATTTTATTCCCATAACATGATGACTCCATGAACAAATCAACTTGTTGGCTTCTATATGTTCTTGTAGAGGACAAAAAAAAGGTTTGGGTTTCTTTTTTAAGGTTTTTATTTATTTTATTTATTTATTTATTTTTTTGTAGAGAGAATGGTGTTAATGACCTCTGGGGCTGTCTGTAAATTATGTTAAATCACCAGTGTGCTGGGGCACTGTCGTATTAATTGTGATAGAGGACACATTTAAGAGTGATTTTAAGGTGCTTTTGAATAGTTAGGGGCTTATATGCTTGCTAATAGGCTTGTATTTCTTTAAACCTCAACAACATCATCTTTTGAAACCAAAGTTTCTACATTGAAAGAGTCATGAAAGACGAAAACAATGTTTTTTCCTCAATGTCATATCTGAAAAAACATATCTGTTTTGCATGATGCAAGACAATGGTAACACTTATTTTTAACTATCAGAGAAAATCAATTAATAAGGTTTTCACTTTGAATGAATGTAGGCCAGCAGTAGATTTCATTATCGTTCATGAGAGGGTGTAGTCATTACTCAGTCATTACTGTTGTTGTCATCCAGAAATATGGGTCACAAATGTGCGTTTTCACGGTCTCCAATGCTGACAGAGCAGCAGGGTTTCAATCAGTGACAGACATGTTTAACATGTTTTTGTGCAACAAACATTTATTATATGAGAGTTTCTAGACATGTATAGGAAGGTGGTCTGGGGCTTGTTTAACCCTAGTAGTCTCAGACATAAACATCATTCATTCAGTGTTAACTCAGTTCAACTGTATTGAATCAAAAGTTGCTTTACAAATGCAAACACACATGCATATATTTTATAGTTCACCCAAAAGGCAATCAGCTAACCAAGTTCCTTTTTGTTATCTAGGTTATGCATGTAACCATGGTTCCTCGAGGGAACGAGACGCTGCATTGAGAAACGCTATGGGTAACACGTTTAGCGTAAGCGACTCTGAATATCATGTGTAATCTGTCTTATGGAAGAGCGTGATAAGGGTTACAGGCGGGGTGACGTAAGTGACATGGAAGCTATAAAGGCACATGCCACGCAGCCGGCGTCAGCTTCGAGTACCAGCAGGCGCCGGAAGGGGTGCCGGAGGTATGGCATCAAGACGCAATGTCTCATTCCCTCGAGGAACCATGGTAACATGCGTAACCTAGAGACATTCCTCTTCGGGAACTCAAGCTGCGCCAAAAAAACGCTATGGGGAACGAGCTGCCCACTCTGCCAGACTACCAAATCCCTGCCTAGTGTGTATCCGAAGAGCACAGCTTAGGATGAAAGAACTGAGGCGCCTGGAGTGACTGATATATCTAGGCCATACAATCTTACAAAGGTTGAGGGCTTCGACCCACCTGCTAGGAAGGCCTTGGAGGCTGCCATACCCCGAGTAGAGTGAGCCTTGGCTCCCAACAGCGAGGGAAGACCAGAGGACTCATAAGTGGCGTTGATAGTCTCAGCTACCCAACGACTAATAGTCTGCTTAGATGCAGGAAAGCTCCTTTTGGGGGGACCTTAGAACACTAGCAATTGGTCCGGTTTTCTCCACAGGGCAGCTCTGTGGACGTATGTGTCCAGCCCTCGAACTGGACACATACAGTTTAGCTTCTCTTGGTCGGGGCAGAAGGCCTGCAGCACTACATGTTGAGGTGTGACTGAGGGAACCTAGGAACATATCCCACTCGAGGGTATATGAACGCTTTGGCCATGCCGGGCGCAAAGTCAAGATAAGTAGGGGCCACTGAGAGGGCCTGAAGATCTCCGACTCTCCTCAGAGAGGTGATAGCCAACAGAAAGGTAGTTTTGAGGGTCAGATGTCTGTCTGATATGTCTTGTATTGTAATAGGGGGAAATGTGTACAGACAAAGCCTCTGCCAGGTCTGTGCCATAGCGTCCAATCCCAGAGGAGCTGGATGAGCTAGAGAGAACCAGAGGGGACATTGCAATGTCTCTTGAGTCACAAAGAGGTCCACTTGAGCTTTGCCAAAAAATTATCCATTTCTGCTTCACCACTTCGGGGTGAAGTTTCCATTCCTCTGGCCTCGGCCCCTGCCTTGACATTATGTCTGCTCCCATATTTAGCTTCCCTGGAATATACACTGCTCTGAATGAGAGGAGTTTGCCCTGGGACCACACAAGGATCTGGTGCGCCAGCTTGTACAAGGGGTGCGAACGCAGACCTCCCTGGTGGTTGATATAAGAGACCACCGATGTGTTGTCGGTGCGCACCAATACATGGTGATCCCTCAGGTCTGGCAGGAGGTATTTTAGTGCTTGATAGATGGCTAGCATCTCTAGAAAATTGATATGCCATGTCAGATGGCGACCGCTCCACAGACCACGGGCAGGGTGGCCACTCATGACTGCACCCCAGCCAGTGAGGGACGCATCCGTCACTAGTGTTCCATGGCGACAAGGAGCTCCCAGCTCCCGGCCCTGATTCAAGAACCAAGGTTTCTTCCACATGTCTAAGGCACGGAGGCATCACCGCATGACCTTGATAGTTCGAAGTGGATTGCCCCTCGGGGAAAATCCCTTGGTCTTGAGCCACCACTGTAGGTGTCTTATGTACAGGAGGCCAAGAGGTATCACGTTGGACGCAGCTGCCATCAGACCCATCAATCTCTGAAATTGTTTGACAGTGAGTAACTGGCCTTTTTTGACTCTCTTGACTGACATGAGGATCGACTCGATACGAGCAGGGGACAGACGTGTCTGCCTCGTGGTCGAATCCCACATTACGCCTAGATAAGTTGTTCTCTGAACTGGAGAAAGTACACTTTTCTGGCGTTCTGTCTCAAACCCCGCTCCCCCATGTGAGTGAGAACGACATCTCGATGTAGAACCGCCATGTGCTCTGATTGAGCTAGAATCAACCAATCGTTGATATAATTTCATATGTAGGATGAGAGTGCAAGGCCGAAAGGAAGTACTCGATATTAGTATGCTTCGCCCCTGTAAGCGAACCTCAGAAACGTCCTGAGTTGTGGAAGGATGGAGACATGGAAGTATGTGTATATGAGATCTGTCATGACAAACCAGTCCTCGGACCTGATTTGTGATACAACATGCTTTATAATGAGCATTTTGAACTTCAGCCTCATAACTGAATGATTTAACTGACTAACCTTGGAACTTGTGAAATACCGGCTAATACCGGTTAAGATCCCTGGATCCCTGTCTTGAGGAGGGGCCGCCTCAATGGCCTCCTTTCTAATATGGTATTCACTTCTTGTTCCGTAACCAGTGCCTGCTCGGGTCCAACCAACATCGGAATAACCCTGTTGAATTTCAGCGGTAAGAGCCGAACTGAATGCGATAGCCTTATTGCCATATGCAAGACCCATTGAGATAAATTTGGCAGTCGTTCACATGCTGCTAAATAATCTACAAAGGGAATTAGTCTCTCGAGACTGACCTCTGGTGCAACTGAGGCAGCTAAATCAGTGCCTGATGTAGGACACCATCCCCGGCAACCGATCTAACAGTTTTAGAGACCCCCAAAGGGGTAGCGAGCCTCTCTGCACCGCTACGCTCACGGTCGGAAGAAACTGAAAGCAGTGCTCGCTGGAAACCGCTGCGCCCTGGAGCTTTGGCAGGGTTTGCAGATCGATTTCCCGAGGGCACTGAGGAGAGATGGGCAACGTATAATGCGTGTAACACCACTCTACCCAAATAGTGGCCGCCCTCTGCAGTCGTGACCGAAACGTGTCAGGACTTTTTTTGATGGATGGATGCAATTTTTGGGGCTTCAAAATCTTAACAACCATTCACTTCCATTATGAAGCTTGAAAGACCCAGGACATTTTATTATATAACTCTGATTATATTTGTCTTAAAGAAGACAGTCATGTACACCTAGGATGGCTTGAGGGCAAGTAAATAATGTTATGGGTGAACTATCCCTTTCATAACAATAACAACATCAACAATAACAACACTCAAAATAATGAAAGTAAATGGAGTCCAGGGGATAGATGAATAAAACACCACCAACAAAAATAACTCGTTTGGTTAGCTATTTACCTTAAAAGTCCATAGATATTGCAGTTAATACTGCTGTTAACAATTTCTCTGACAAACAGATGCAATGAGACCAATTTATTTATTTATTATTATTATTTATTTATTTTTGGTCATGTGACATCCGACATAAACCCCATTAAAGTACTGAATGATTACCAAATTAAGTGTCATAGTACTAAATATATCACCCAATCAACATGCCTATAAAATATTTAAATACATTATATTACCAGGTTGCATTTCCAAAACATGGAGATAGCGTGGCATGTTTGTTACTGAAACATGCTTGTCTTGCTTCAGATGTAAATAGCTTAATTTAGTTTGTGAGAAGTATTTCTCTGTCAAGTGGCTGTGTTAACATTAAGGCACTTGACCCTTTCAGTGTCCTCTCCACTTCTAACAAACATAGTTCACATTCAGTTGAATTATTCAAAGGTGTAGCAGGGATTATGTTTTCTACAATGGCTGTGCTGATACCTCCCTCTCTGCAGTAGTTACTAATGGACATGTGCCCTCAGTGAGATGTGTAATGACTGTGTGTTAACTGGAAAGTTGCAATGACAGCATGGGTTGGCGCGGCTGGAGGGTGGATCACTTTTGCTTTGAGATCCCCTCACTGCCCCACCATATGGCACAGGGTACAATAATGTGCCAAAATCATGAGTCAGATGGCCCAGGCAGCACAGCGGCAACACACTTATCCATTGTTCATGCTCTTACTTGCATTTGTTCTGTTTTGTTTGCTTGTTTGATTGTGCTGAATCAGAGTAACATTGTTTGTGTCATTAAAACAAAATAAAATACTGAATCGTTAAGGGTTCAAATGTTAATGCTTTTTTTCTTTCTTTCTTTTGTATTTTTTTTCTTCCTTCCTTCTTTCCTTCCTTCCTTCCTTCCTTCCTTCCTTCCTTTCTTTCTTTCTTTCTTTCTTTCTTTCTTTCTTTCTTTCTTTCTTTCTTTCTTTTTTCCTTCCTTCCTTCCTTCATTTATTAATTTAAAATTATCAGTACAGCATATATTTATGTATTTTTTCTATTTATTTGATTGATGATCTATCTTATATTTAATGATGACAGCTGGAAACAGATATTGTCTTGGTAATCGCAAAAGTGTTTTGGCTTCTCCGAGGAGGAAAATGAGGGGAAACTATTCCCACTTATTTTCTTGATGGCGGAGGTCATGAATGGATTACACGCTGTTGATGTATTTACGGTGTCAGTAAAAATGACCAAATGCATTTCTTTTACAGGGTGAGGCTGCGAGCAAGAAACACATTATATTCAATTAGTAGCCTAAGTTCTCTTACGAGAGTTCTCTCGTACTGCGTCTTAGCTAAGACGCTACGGGGAAAAGTCTCTTTTCACGATACACTGAAGCAAAAAATTATCCTTAATTTTGAATTATTGTAAAGCGCATTTGCAGCAGTACACAGCCATAGGCGAGAAGGCTCGCTCGCTCATTGGCTGCTCTGCGGCAACTGCATAAGCCTATCGAGCGCAGGCTATTGCAACATCAGACCTCCATGCCACTTCCCGCCGAAACGGGTGTGGCCTAGCCCTATAAAGGGAGCTCGAAAAGGCTGACTCACCTGATTTTTCATCTCTTCAGTGAAGCTCACGCATCGTTGGATCACGAAAGGAAGCAAGCATCGTCAGATAGCATCTCAGCGGGACAAGCCATTCCTGAAGCCGCTGGCCAACGCCGCCTTTCACTGCCGTTCCTGCGCCTATATCCTTTTTTCATATCCTCGTGTGTGTGTTCGCCCTGCGACAAACACTCGTAAAAGAGCTGCATCTTTTTAAAGATGCCCTCTTGCGGCTCGTGCAGAGCCCCGCTCAGCGAGGGAGACCGTCACGTCATCTGTGTCTCCGGCCTAGGTGAGGATCATGCAGCGCTCGCGCTCGCTGACGGCGGCTGCCCTCACTTCGAGCTGTTGCCAATGGTGACTCTGAGGACTCGCTTGGCATTTTTCTCCGAGCCTGCATTCCCCGCTGCGCTGCAGCGCCGTAAAAAAAAAAGGCTCCCAGCGGATTCCGGAACCGTCTCCAGCTCAACCGAGCTCGCCGGTTCGCCCTGCTTCACCGGCCTCCCCTGCATCGCTTCCCGATGGTCAGCGCCCGCTGTCTGCCGCCGCATCTTCCGAGGATGTAGATCTCAGGGCCGCGTCGGGGGAAGAGGACACGTGCTCTCTACTAGCTTTGGGCAGTGAAGGCTGGCAGACGAGCTGACATCGAGAAGGAGCTGATGCGAGTGCTCACGCTGGCACGCTCTCGTTCCCGGCTGGATGGTAGTTTTCTTCCGGATGAGCGTATGCCGAACTCAAAGCCCGCCCCATTTCTTCCTGAGCTTCACGAAGAGGTGGCAAAGGCTTGGAACGCTCCATACTCAGCGCGAACTCGTTCGTCTGTTTCACCAGCATTCTCCACACTGGATGATGCTAAAAACAGAGGCTACCAGACACTTCTGCCGGTGGAACAGGCGATAGCAACGCACCTTTGCCCTCCCTCTGCTGGACGGCGGACGAAAGCGGTGTTGCCATCTAAAGCCTGCCACATGACGTCATCTCTGCTTGCGCGGATCTTTTCTGCTGCTGGGCAGGCTGCGTCTGCACTACACACCATGGCCACGCTGCAGATATTCCAGGGTGATCTCCTCCGTAAGCTGGACGAGATGGGACCTGAGGCTATCTGTCTCGCGGATTTGAGGAGTGCTTCGGATCTCTCTCTTCGCGTTACTAAGTCCGCTGCACAGGCCATGGGACGAGTTATGGCTTCCGCTCTGTGGCTGAGAGGCATCTATGGCTGACGCTATCAGACATGGCAGAGTCTGAACGCACTGCGTTCCTCGACGCCCCGCTGACTCCCACTGGCCTCTTCGGATCTTCTGTCAACGAGCTCGTTGAGAGATTCGTCGAGGACCAGAAAGTGTCGCAAGCATTCAAGCACTTCCTCCCGAAGCGCTCCGGTTCTGCAGCGAGTCGTGCTAGACCGGCCCCGCAAAGCTCTCAGCCACACCCCCCGCCTCCTGCTGCTTCATCGCAACAGCGTCAGCAACGCAGCTCGAGACCCCGCTCTCGCTCTACCGGCCGTCGCCCCGCGCCGCGGGGACCACTGCAGAGGATTACGGTGAGGCCGGAAGCCCCGAAGTCATCCTAGCACTCCTAGGAAAGCTCCGGTGCGGCCGAACTCTCACCCAAGCGCGCCGCTTTTTCAGTTCCAGGAATTGTGACTGTCTCAGCGTCTTGTGCAACGTGCAAGCCTGTACAGTTGCCCACTTGCCTGCACACAAAAGCCGTTATCACGGCTACCCAGATATTTCCCGAAAAGAGTGTAATTTCTGGTGTCCCGGCCACGGCTGATGGTGATATAAATGTAGTGACGATGCCCACTGCTCAGTGCCCATCTCCACATATGAGCACAGCCCTTCACACAGGGCTCGCGCCCATAAAAGTGACTCAGGTCGATCGCGCGCACTACATAGTAAACGTGCCCACTCCTCAGTGCCCACAAACACTATGTCACATACGGCATGTGGTTTCTGTAAAAACGAAACCCGTGCACGTTCGTTCTGCCCAGGCAGACAGCAAGTCGAAAGCAGTAAATGTGCACGCTTACAGCCCACAATTACTCACAGACAGCATGAGTCCCACGGGACCCGCTCAGCCCTCCCTCACTCGGTTAAGCACCGTGGCGGGGCGAGGACGAGCGATCTGCCCGCTGTGATCAGTGCGCTCCCCGCCTCAAATGTCACAGGCATAACGCCCATGTTACAGCACATCGAAGCGCTGCCGTTGCCCAGCCAACAGAGCGCGCTTCGCATCCAACCCTTAGCCATTCATGCAGACACATGGTCAGTGCTTCCAGGGGTTTCGGATTGGGTGCTAGACATTATTAAGAGAGGCTACTCGCTACAGTTTTTTCGACGCCCTCCGCGCTTTTTAGCGCGCGTCAAAACTACGGTCAAAACAGAAGTAGCACACCTACTTCGAGCCGAAATATCAAAACTGTTGAGCAAAGGGGCTGTGGAGCCTGTCTCTCAAGCTCAAAGCGAAGGGGGGCTGTACAGCAGATACTTTCTAGTGCCCAAGAAAGACGGGGGTTTCAGACCCATACTGGATCTAAGACAGCTGAACAAGGCATTGGTGAAACGCAGTTTCAAAATGCTTAAAACCAGGAAACTCCTCGCGCATATTCGCAGAGGAGACTGGTTCATGTCGATAGATCTGAAGGACGCGTATTTTCAAATACAGATAGCGTCACGTCACAGGCGATACTTGAGATTTGCCTTCGAGGGCCAGACATACCAGTATACAGTCCTGCCGTTCGGCTTGTCCATGGCTCCTCGTACGTTTACGAGGTGCATGGACGCAGCGCTTGCTCCTCTCAGACTCAGAGGCATGCGAGTGCTGAACTATTTGGACGACTGGCTGATTCTGGCTCAATCACGATCAGAGCTCGTGGAACACAGGGCCATTATACTCGATCACCTCGAGAAACTCGGTCTCAGTGTCCACTGGACGAAGAGTTCGCTGAACCCCAGTCAGACGATACTGTTTTTGGGTATAGCTCTGGACTCACGCTCCATGACGGCGCGGCTGTCGCCACAGCGCGCGTTGGGCATTCAGCGCGCAGCAAACTCTCTCCGCTGCGGCACGACCTTCTCGATCAGAGAATTTCAGAAGATGCTAGGTCTCATGGCCTCAGCATCAACAGTTCTTCAGTTGGGGCTGCTCTGCATGCGCCCCTTGCAGTTCTGGCTGAAAGCGCGAGTACCGCGCAGAGCGTGGATATCCGGTCAGTTGCGTCTCAAGGTCAATCAGAGCTGTGTCACAGCCTTGAAACCCTGGACAGCGACCGACTGGTACCAATCAGGTGTAAGCCTGGGGACTTCCTCGAAAGTGAAAGGGGTGTCGACGGATGCCTCCACTTCGGGATGGGGAGCAATGCTCGAGGGAAGACCGTTCTTTGGCCTGTGGTCAGAACGGGAAAAGCTCCAACATATCAACTGTCTGGAAATGCTGGCAGTGGAGAACGCGCTTAAGCGCTTTTGTCCCCGAATCAAGGGCCACCACGTCTTAGTCCGTTCGGACAACATGTCTGTGGTGTCCTACATAAATCGCCAGGGCGGTTTCAGGTCCCGAAACCTGTACAGGTTGGCGGAACGCCTCCTGGTTTGGGCTCAGCGCAACTTGTGCTCGCTGAGAGCAGGTCATGTGCCTGGGCTACAGAATCTGGGTCCAGACAGACTGTCCAGAAGCAACATTCCCACGGGCGAATGGTCTCTACACCCACAGACAGTCCAGCTGCTGTGGGAGAGATTTGGCAGGGCGGAAGTGGACCTCTTCGCGTTTTCCAAGAACGAAAGCGCGCTGTCACAAAGGTGGCCGTGCTGTCCGCTCTATGCTTTTCCCCCCGTCTCCCTCCTTCCGCAGGTGATAGAACGGGTGAGGGAAACAAGATGCTCAGTACTGCTTGTAGCACCACTTTGGAAGAACCAACCATGGTTTCCAGATTTGATGCAGTTAGCAAACACTGCCCCGTGGCCAGTGCCATTGAGGAGGGACCTCCTCTCGCAGGCCAGGGGCTCGATTTGGCACCCTCAACCGGAGTTGTCGTCCCTCCATGTGTGGGCGCTCAACGGTTACCCGCTGATCTCTCAGTGGGAGTGCTAAATACTATCACTCAGGCTAGAGCTCCATCGACTCGACGGCTATATGCCTCGAAGTGGTCAGTATTCTCCAGCTGGTGCACAGCTCGGGGACGTTCACCCCTTAGTTGTGAGGTGACGGAGGTTCTCTCCTTCCTACAGGAGCTGTTGGATAAGGGCAGAGCCCCCTCCACGCTCAAAGTTTACGTGGCGTCTATCACAGCGTTTTCTGAGACAACGCTCGGTCAGTCAATAGGAAGGAACGATTTGGTCATCCGCTTCCTTAGAGGAGGTAGGAGGCTGAATCCTCCCAGACCTCCGTCAGTCCCTGTATGGGACCTCTCGACGGTTTTGGAGGCCATGAAAGGTTCCCCTTTCAAGCCTATCCGAACGATTAGCCTCAAACATCTGTCATTCAAGACAGTGTTCCTGTTGGCTCTTGCTTCAGTGAAGCGTGTGGGTGACCTGCACACGCTCTCGGTGAGCCCGACGTGCTTGGAGTTTGGGCCTAATGACTCAAGAGTCATACTCAAACCTAGGCACGGTTATGTGCCGAAATCCCTCAACACACCGTTTCGGGCTCAGGTTATTTCCCTGTCTGCCCTGTCGATGTCAGAAGAGGATGGAGACTCAAGTCTTCTTTGTCCCGTTAGGGTTTTAAGAACTTATGTGTCTCGCTCTGCTGTCTTCAGACAGACTGAGCAGCTGTTTGTCTCGTTCAGTGGACGTTCCAGGGGAATGGCCGCTTCGAAACAGAGCCTATCCAGATGGATAGTTGAAGCTATAGCGTTAGCTTACACTTCCAGGGGCCTTCAGTGCCCACTGGGTGTCAGAGCACACTCCACAAGAGGCGTCGCCTCATTGTGGGCGTGGTCTAGTGGGATTTCCTTACAGGATATATGTATGGCGGCAGGATGGGCCTCGCCGTCTACATTTATCAGGTTCTATAACCTAGAGGTTCCCGCTCTGCAAGCAAAGCTGTTAGTATAGTTGAATCAGTGTCCTGATTGGAACTCTGAGATCGCAAGCGCGAGGCGCTGCCGACTGTTATGTGGGCAGTATTGCGTAAGACTAACATTCCCACATTGGTCAGGTCTTGCCTTGAATATGTGATGTCATATTGCCGTGTCTACGGACGCTGCTAGATATGGGACGGAGGGTTTCCCCCTCCTGTTCTAGGACTCTCTGTGAGTCCCTCTGGTGATTGTGCACTGTAAATCCTGAGCGTAGCTTCCAGGTTTATTGGTGTGTGATCGCTGCAAGCACGGCGTTTTACATTGGGTTGCCATAGCGTCTTAGCTAAGACGCAGTACGAGAGAACTCTCCTAAGAGAACGTACTCGGTTACTAATGTAACCTCGGTTCTCTCTAGAAGAGGGAACGAGTACTGCGTTCTCTGCCGTGCGTACGATTCACTCTGGTTCGCTTCGGCGATGAAATAAATCAGGTGAGTCAGCCTTTTCGGGCTCCCTTTATAGGGCTAGGCCACACCCGTTTCGGCGGGAAGTGGCATGGAGGGCGCGAGTGCCCTCATTGGTCTGATGTTGCATCAGCCTGCGCTCGATAGGCTTATGCAGTTGCCGCAGAGCAGCCAATGAGCGAGCGAGCCGTCTCGCCTATGGCTGTGTGCTGCTGCAAATGCGCTTTACAATAATTCTAAATTAAGGATAATTTTTTGCTTCAGTGTATCGTGAAAAGAGACTTTTCCCCGTAGCGTCTTAGCTAAGACGCAGTACTCGTTCCCTCTTCTAGAGAGAACCGAGGTTACATTAGTAACCGAGTACGTTTTCTCTTTAATTAAAGGCGCTGGCTGATTAATCAGACATCTTCGGAGATGAATAGGTGATGAAATGCACCGGCTGTGTTCCTAAATAGTAAGCTCTGATAGCGAAAGGACACAAACACAGGATGCTGTCAGAAACATTCTAGATTCCATGTGTCAAATGCTCAAATGCTCAACCATTTAGAAGCTGTTGAGGCCTTCACCTTCTGTTTAGAAAGCAATTATAAACATGTTTAAAAGAAAGGAGTCATAAAGCACCACTCTCAAACACAGTGGGCCTTCAGAGAGATAACCATGTGGCTGATGGCCACAGCAAGTCATTATCTGCATCTCTCTTTCTCAGTTTATTTGCCTTATTTTCTGTTTTTATTCCTTCACTAAGCCTCCCTCCGTTTCTTCCCTAGAAGTGCTGACAAGTCCCTGAGTGATGATTGCCTAAAACGACTGTGAAGCAAATGACATATTGGGAGATACAGGTTTTTTGTTTTTGTTTTCTGTCAGATAAACCATCCCTTTTAATAAAGGAAAGCACAGGAATTGTATGCATAGCTGCAGACACAAATGCTAGTTTTTCGTTGACATTAATAAATGGGTGATTATGGCACTTAATGAGATGTAGATGTACATATGTATACAGTACACAATGGGATTTATACAATAAACATTTCATAAATAGCACATAACATCTGGTGGGCTGGCCCTTAATACTGATGGCTTGTCCTGAGGCTCATCTGAGTCTGATGTGTGCACTAACCTCCTCCCAGAGCCCACAGATTTATAGCTTTAATAGCCTTTAAGACTATTTTCATACCAAACTTTTCACTATTTATCTTTACATTCTCAAAGCTCTTCAATCGTGTAGGGTATTTTTGATCCAGTGTTTCTCACACACACACACACACACACACACACACACACACACACACACACACACACACACACACACACACACACAGACACGTTCATGCACTGTAAAATCCAATAGTTTACCTTACTTTGATTTAATTAGTTATCTTTACTTAGTCGTTATACTTACTAGGTTTTATTAAGTTTCAGCTACTTTCAAGGCAAATAAAACAATTTACTTACTGTTTTGAGTGACACTTACTTAAAATATTCAAGTAGCCACAAAGGAACCAATGACATTAATAAACCAGTGAGAGGCAGCAGTGCACTAATATGTTGCTAATTGCCGGTTGTTGTTTTTTAGCTCACCATTATAGTGATTAGCGTTCCCTTTGGTTGGGCACTTGAAACTTAATTTATGTTACTATAATTTTCTCTCTATTAATGGAGAAATGCATCATGAAATCAGAGTTATTTGATTTCAAAGAAAAGTAATAAATAGGTTGCTTTTATAAAATGACCTATTTTTTAATTAAAGAATTTTTACGTGTGTGTTTAATAATTACCTTTTTGAGATTTTATTTTTCATAAATACCTTGATATGCTTTTTATATAATCCTTAAATAGTGAGTGGTAATATGCTGAAGTCACACACAGACTTAAACATTCATCATGTGAATCACAACAATGGTAACAATTAAATTTAATTTATTTTCATTAATTGTAACAATAGCCATTTTATTTGCTCTTTTTGTTGTGCTACTTAGTGATGGGATTTATGGCTCTTTGAGGGGATCCGGATCTTCGCGATCCGTTCCTTTCAAAGAGCCGTTCAAAAGAACGGCTCTTTTGGCTCTTTTTAAATATTTAGTCAGTTTTAAGAAGCCAGCTTGGAGCCATCTCAGTTTATCCTGGAAATAATCACTGGGAGGAAAAATGAGGTGAGATTTGTAGTCAAATAATTAAAACTCAGATATCACACACCAATATCTGAGTTTGAATTATTCTGAAATATTGATTATTACCTTGTTTGTCATGTGTGGACTATATTCCATAGGGTTGCACAAATCCCTCTGCTTAGACAGTGACATCACTATTTTGGATTTACCTTTAGTTCAAAGTGTGTGTGTGTGTGTGTGTGTGTGTGTGTAAAGCTACGTTGACTTATGTTATTCATACAATACCTACTCAAATAAACATCAAAAACAAAGCCGGCTGCAATGAATTTCTGTGCAAAACAGCTTTTACTACAAACACTTTCACACAAGAACATTGTTATCACACAAGAACATTTTGATAGAAAACAAAAAATATTTAAAGTAGATAAAATTAGAATAAATAAAATGGAAATGTCTACATACTACATACTATTACTACTGTAAACTTTGCAAATAGGACATCAGTCCCTTCAAGTCAATGAACAATAACAAAGTGGGCTGCAATGAACATGCACAACTAATAACTAATAACATAACGCTATAAAGGGTTGGCCTGCGCTGGGTGCGCCCCTCCCCCTATAACTGTTCTGTCTCGCGGAGGAGCTCATTTGTGTGCATCTGTGTGAAACACGCATAGGAAAAAAGAACGACAGAAAGAACGGCTCCCCTCCAGCCGTGACTCGGCTCCCATCGTTCATGTTTATGAGCCGTTCAAAGGAATCGGTTCGTTCGCGAACGTCACAACTCTAGTGCTACTGCTGACACAAGACAGCAAATAAAATTGGCAAATAAAAACAACAACTTTAAAACAAAGCAACTGCATAATTTATTCTGCGCAATGCATTCTGGGAGTCAGTGAGTAGCTATACTAAGTCATGAGTAAACCTAAATGAAAGGATCAAGTACCCCCTACAGTTCTTTTTTAGTTACTAGAACTCTTGTGTAAGTTAACTATACTAACTAAGCATTTGTCAGTACAACATACTATTCCTATTTCACTTTACTTAGTTTTTTCAAGGCAATCAGTTTGCATGCTTTTTTTTAAGTAAGCCCAACTTATTAGATTTTACAGTATGGAAACACACATAGGCTTGTGTCAGCAGCAGAAAGCCAAGAGGATTATAACACAGCTTAATATCTGATTTAATTACCACAGTAACACAGTGATCATGGCTTATTAGTCTGAAGGAAAAAAAAGCAATGAGAGTGCAACAGACAGTGCTGAGAGAGAGAAATGGAGGGAGGGATGAAGAGAGAGATATTCTCAGGGCTATGGTACCTCCGCAGCAACACAGCAAGCTGCTACCCATTTTAATTTAGATAAAAAGTCAAAAAGCTTAGGGTTTTTGCCTTTTATTATATATATATATATATATATATATATATATATATATATATATATATATATATATATATTATTTTATTTTTTATTTTCATTAGAAATATGTTACAAAATATCCTTTTATTTAATTTATTTATTTATTTTTTGAGTAGGAAACAAAATGAGATAACTTCGTAAAACGTTCAAGCTTCTTTTTTATTGAAAGTGAATAGTGACCACGGCTGTTCCCGGTCCCTATTTAATTCCACTGCATTAAAAAAACAACATAACGTACCTAGCTACCTACCTACCTGCCTTCATTCATTCATTCATTATAACAGCACTGCTATAGAAAAAGATGACTGCACGCTTGTTTCTCTGATGCATTTGGTCTATATTGATGTTCTGTATGATAAAAGGTTAATTATGTTGGACCTATTTGTACACATTTGTATTGCAGAAGATTATTAACTCCAAATGCATATGAACCCTTTATGGTCTACCCCTCTCAACTGCTGAACGCCCCTGGAGCACCTACAGCTAAATCCCCTGGCTCTGTCCCAGGCTGGGATAGAGCTATGTTAAAGGAAAACGCCACAATTTTTCCATTTTCCACTATGTTCTTCCCTGAACTTAGACAAGTTGATAAGTACCTCTCCCATCTCAATGCATGCACTCAATCACTGTAGAGTGCAGATCCACTATGCTAGTGTTTAGCTTAGCACCATTCATTCCTTAGGATCCAGACAGGGATGAATTTAGAAACCACCAAACACTTCCATGTTTTCCCTATTTAAAGATGGTTGCATGAGTAGTTACATGAGTAAGTAGGGTGACACAAAATAAAATGTGGAGATATTCTAAGTGGATAAAAAATGATAACTATAATGTATAGCGGAATAGCACTTTGGAGCACTTTTACCTCGGCGCACTGATATCATCACTCCTGAATTACTGCGCTGAGGTCGAAGTGCTGCGAAGTGCTCTTCTACCATACATTATAGTCATCATTTTCATCCACTTAGGAAATTGCCATTGTTTCATTTGTGCCACCATAATTAGTGTAACGGTCTTTAAATAGGGAAAACATTTAAGTGTTTGGAAGCTTCTAAATTCATGCCTGTTTGGATCCTAAGGAATGAATGGTGCTAAGCTATAGACTAGCATAGTGGTGCCACGCGCTACAGCGATTGAGTACACGCACTGAGACAGGAGACCAACGTATCAACTTGTCTAAGTTGAGGGAAGAACATAGTGGAATATAAAAAAAATTGTGGCATTTTCCTTTAAGCCCTTGGAATAAGAGTCAGACTTGAAAACATAAGTCCACAGTCTCAACAGAAGCAAACTGTTTATAGCTGCTGTTTATAAGTGTTTGCTGCAGTATGCTAGAGCAATTAAGAAATGCTCTCAGAATGCATCAGTGCCAGAAGTTGTCTATTTAAACCTTGCTCTGATTTTATAGTGTGTGACCACAAATGTGTAATTCAATTTGAATAAAATACACTTACTCACTCATGTCCAGGAGTGAATTCAATATCATTTGATGTGATTGTAG
Source organism: Carassius carassius (assembly GCF_963082965.1). Lineage (NCBI taxonomy): Eukaryota > Metazoa > Chordata > Actinopteri > Cypriniformes > Cyprinidae > Carassius > Carassius carassius. The sequence goes on along the minus strand of NC_081756.1, from coordinate 34,087,877 downwards.
AATGAGGATAGAGTGTAGTATATGAAAACTGTGGCTCAATATCAGCAGTGTTTTGCACACATTTAGAGTCTAACCTTTCTGTATCCGTCCATCTTGACTACTGGATAAAGAGATTAAAGCATTTTAACCCTGCAGGAGGAATAAGTCCTTCCGGCCATCCAAGAATCCATCTGTCTTCCCTTTTCTCCATATGGACACTTAATAATATAATATAATATAATATAATATAATATAATATAATATAATATAATATAATATAATATAATATAATATAATATAATATAATATGTGTGTGTGTGTGTGTGTGTGTGTGTGTGTGTGTGTGTGTGTGTGTGTGTGAATGAATCTGACACTTCACTGAAAGCTGATTTGCAGAGTTGCAGATTCATGATAGGAATGAAGGCTGCTTATTTCATGACGTGTTAAACATGCCAGTATTGGCCCATGATGTATAAAAAACCAGCCTCACGTTTGAAAAACATGTTCATGTTAGTGTGAAACCAAACTATATATATATATATATATATATGGCTAGATTTATGTTGTTCCGTTATTTTTAATATTATAACTTAATTTAATATGGTAAGCTGTGTGTTTTCTGATTAAGAAGAAATAAAAGTGTTAACCCTGCTCTTTCCTATCATTGAGTGCTTTTTTACATTAATATTTAATTAGGAAAATATACTGTGTGCATATTATTTTATATAAGGCCTTGTGGATTGATTTTCAGTAAGGATTTAAATCAAGTGGTTTTGGGATATACTATTTTACCATATTAAGGTTTATGATGAAACCGATAAAGTGAGAGAGATTGTCATTTTGAGGACTATGTATAAATAATCTACCATTAAAAGTTTTGTGAAGTTATACATTTACCATGTTTAAACTCCTAATTTTGACCTTTTTGTACACCATGTACAGTGCTATAAGTCCTCCATGATTCTCAGTATTCTTCCTCTAAATCCATCCTCAGAAAAAAAAATAATAATAAAAAAAAAAAAAAAATATATATATATATATATATATATATATATATATATATATAAAATAAAAAAAAAATAATTCAATACCCAGAGCAGAGGAGCAGAAATAGAAAGATAGAGAGAGAATGAGAGGAGAGAGAATAAGAGATGGCCAGACAAACACGGTCTCCTCCCTCAGGTATACGGCTACTGGCACACACTGTGCCACCTATCTGATGACAAATAATAATAATAATAATTCATTACATTTATATAGCGCTTTTCTAGGCACTCAAAGCGCTTACATTGTCAGGGGGTATCTCCTCATCCACCACCAGTGTGCAGCATCCACCTGGATGATGCGACGGCAGCCATAGTGCGCCAGAACGCCCACCACACACCAGCTTACTGGTGGAGAGGAGACAGAGTGATGAAGCCAATCAGCGGATATGGGGATTGTTAGGAGGCCATGATGGTCAGAGGCCAATGGGCAAATTTAGCCAGGATGCCAAGGTCACACCTCTACTCTTTTCGAAAGACTTCCTGGGATTTTTATTGACCACAGAGAGTCAGGACCTCGATTTAACGTCTCATCCGAAGGACGGTGCTTGTTGACAGTATAGTGTCCCCATCACTACACTGGGGCGATAGGACCCACACAGACCACAGGAAGAGCACCCCCTACTGGCCTCATAGCACCTCTTCCAGCAGCAACCTAGTTTTCTCAGGAGGTCTCCCATCCAGGTACTGACCAGGCTCAGCCCTGCTTAGCTTCAGTGGGAAACCGGTCTTGGGCTCTAGGGTGATATGGCTGCCGGCAAAATTACTGCCGGCAGCAGTAAATGGAGGGCCATTACCACTCACATAATCCTAATGCTAAACTCTGTGATCTGGTCATCCTCTTTGCCTCTGTAATGGGAACATTTTTTTTTTTCTTCACAAATTCAAGGGAATGACAGTGGGTGCCCAATGATTTAAGAAAAAAAAAAATGGAGGGTGGAAAGATAGTGACACACATTCTCGGTCGATTTCAATCCTCAGAGCCAAGTCAGTTCCAAAGCCTAGTCAGCTCACTACTGCTCAATGAATGTGGAATTAATTTAATCACACTTAACAACAAATTTGAGCAATATATAGTTTAGTTATTAATAGTACAGTAATTTTAGTATTGACAATTGTTTTAGCATTTAGAGCCAGAAAGTATATTTATATTCATTATTTTTTGCTCATCACAAGAGGGATAACTTCTACTTGAAGGCTACTCTATGAAATTATTATTATTATTATTATTATTATTATTATTATTATTTATTCAGAAATAGTGTTACAAATGAATGAATAAAATCTATTTCACATAAATGTTGTTATTTTGATATTTCAAACCTTATACTCATCACATAATCCTGAGAAAAGTAGTATAAATTTCCATAAAAATAAAAATCAATAAACAAACAAGAGCAAGTATATTGTTTATTTTCATTAAAGGCAATATAACTGAAATAAGAGAAGACGTATAGAACTGGAACTTATTTAAGTCGGTCTAAATATCATTTAGTAATTGTAATGTCTTCTGAATCATATCCTTTCCTTCGGAAGGTGTGCTAGACACTGATTAATATTGTATTGTGAAGTGATACTCATATAGACTTTTCTACACTCACCTAAAGGATTATTAGGAACACCATACTAATACTGTGTTTGACCCCCTTTCACCTTCAGAACTGCCTTAATTTTTACGTGGCATTGATTCAACAAGGTGCTGAAAGCATTCTTTATAAATGTTGGCCTATATTGATAGGATAACATCTTGCAGTTGATGGAGATTCGTGGGATGCATATCCAGGGCACGAAGCTCGCGTTCCACCACATCCCAAAGATGCTCTATTGGGTTGAGATCTGGTGACTGTGGGGGCCATTTTAGTACAGTGAACTCATTGTTATGTTCAAGAAACCAATTTGAAATGATTCAAGCTTTGTGACATGGTGCATTATCCAGCTGGAAGTAGCCATCAGTGGATGGGTACATGGGGGTCATAAAGGGATGGAAATGGTCAGAAACAATGCTCAGGTAGGCTGTGGCATTTAAACGATGCCCAATTGGCACTAAGGTGCCTAAAGTGTGCCAAGAAAACATCCCCCACACCGTTACACCACCACCACCAGCCTGCACAGTGGTAACAAGGCATGATGGATCCATGCTCTCATTCGGTTTACGCCAAATTCTGACTCTACCATCGGAATGTCTCAACAGAAATCAAGACTCATCAGACCAGGCAACATTTTTCCAGTCTTCAGCGGTCCAATTTTGGTGAGCTCGTGCAAATTGTAGCCTCTTTTTCCTATTTGTAGTGGAGCGGAGTGGTACCCGGTGGGGTCTTCTGCTGTTGAAGGCCATCCGCCTCAAGGCTGTGCGCGTTGTGGCTTCACAAATGCTTTGCTGCATACCTCGGTTGTAACGAGTGGTTATTTCAGTCAAAGTTGCTCTTCTATCAGCTTGCATACTGGATGTTTTTCCCTTTTCACACCATTTTTTGTAAACCCTAGAAATGGTTGTGCGTGAAAATCCCAGTAACTGAGCAGATTGTGAAATACTCAGACCGGCCGTCTGGCACCAACATTCATGCCACGCTCAAAATTGCTTAAATCACCTTTCTTTCCCATTCTGACATTCAGTTTGTAGTTCAGGAGATTGTCTTGACCAGGACCACACCCCTAAATGCATTGAAGCAACTGCCGTGTGATTGGTTGATTAGGTAATTGCATTAATGAGAAATTGAATAGGTGTTCCTAATAATCCTTTAGGTAAGCGTATACTACTCTGATTATATAATGGTAAATATTACAATAACATAGCACAACAACAGTGATCAGCAATAATGATAAGCCTAATACTCATAATAAAAATAATAAGGTCATAATGTAACAGTAACCGCCTGTCACAGGATCTTTTAGGACTGGTGGGTGCTATTTTCTTCCTAGCCACTAGGAAGATTCTGGAGGGCACATGGTATGGGATAAAACAGGAAGCATCAGAGTAAGTGCTTCCGTCTGTTTGATGGTGCCATATGGTTGTTTGCTAACTATCTTTCCAATCCTGTTTGAGAAACTGATTGTTTCCTGCTCAGACGTAAGTTAAATTGTTTGTGTGAAATGTTTGGGGGAACGGATGGGGAATCTATTTAGTAATTGATGTATGTGTGATGTGTTTCTTGTAGAGGATTGGTTTGGGGATGTAGCTATTGTTCCTCGGGTGTGCATGTAGCTACGTGATGGGACCAAAACAAATCCTGCTTCTACTAATGGAGCACTTGTGTGATTCGTTTGACGAGAGAAATAACGACTCCCCAAACAACTAAGCATTGGACATCCTCTTACTTCATCATGCTCCACCTTGGCACCTACAGATAAGACTGACCGTTTACATTTTTTTAACTATTGAGGCTTGTGGACCTTGGATGACTGTGTTGGAAATTTCAAAACACCCATATGTATATATAAGGGCATGATTGAAAATAATGAATCGATCGCTTAATAATAAGTGTATGTTTTGTGATGTATTGAGTTTTGGTGAAAAAAGGAATGAGTAAAACTTTTAATTATATGAAAAAAGTAACATTGCGCTTGTGGGTGGAAGTGTTTATTTTAGATCTTATTCAAACTGAGTTCAATTGAGTATTGCAAACAAGATTACCCCTTTTTTTATATGGCTGGACTAGTGCAAAGAAGCTGGGACTGTTATAATATAGATCATAACACCGTCTCGGAGTCAAGAAGTGGATTATCCTTCACCTGAAATGTTTGTCCTTTCATTCTGAAATGCGAGGCAACTGTTGGATCACAATAGTTAGGAACCAAAATTCCAATAAATTCCTTCACTCGATTGGGATGTTCTCTTTAATTCTGGATAGAAGGGGCAGTGATTGTAACATTGAGCATTTTTTGCAGTATTAAACAAGTATTTTTAAAGATTGTATAAGGCTCTGAATATTCTTCAAAAAGAACACAAAGAATGGCCTTCTCAGCTGCCATAGTTGCAACTCTTGCGTCATCAAAACAGGGTGTTCAACACACACCTCCGTTTAAAAAAAAAAAAAATTGCACCATTTTGTCGGGGCAACTTCCTACTTTTGTTATCCTTTTGTTTTCATAATTTCCAGTTTATTTCTAGTATTTTTTTTCCCCCTAGACTCCTTTCTCCACAGTCTGGAGCTACCCCCATCCCGATCAGCCTGTTCTCCTGTTGTGTGCTCTGCGATTAATATGTGGACTGTCTTCCAGCCTTGTCCTTTTGTGTTCCCATTTTTGTTAATAAACCTTGCCCCCCCCCCCCCCCCCTGTTCATTCTGCGTCTGGGTCCTCTCTTGCCAAACCGTGACATTTTCTAACCCCAAACTTTTAAATGTTGATATGTGATGCTGCTTTAGAATTCTTACATTTTAAAACCACATTTGCCCTGGGAGCGCACCTAATGTGTAATATTGCATTATAGGCACCTCATATTTGCACCAGAGCACATGAGGATGGGGTGACCAACAGACTGCTTGAGGTGAAGCCTTCTGCAAATCATGCTGTGCTACTGCTGAATGCAAAAATATATATATCCAATTTCATGCTGAAATTAATGTTGATCATTTTGGTTTCATATGGAACACTTTTTATAGAATCACACACTTGTGCACAACCTCAAAGTTCATAAACAACTGGCCAGGTTTCTCATTTCCACCCCCCACACTAGAAAGAAAAAAAAATAATGGTCATCTCGGACTAAAGGCCCCATCCTCCCTCCATCAAAGTTATAGGGACGTAATTCTGCCTAAAGCGCTAAATCCTCTGTATACTGACATAATGCCCTTTAAGATCACTATTCATATCTCTTGCTTTGCCTCTTTTCTCTCTGTCTCTCCCACTCTCTTCTCTTTCATCCTCTCTGAAGTCCTACATTAAAACAAAAACAATTGCACCACAGTTATCAATCTAAGTGGTTGCTAGGAAACCTCTGGGGCAGCATGATCAGTTTTGATTAAGGTTTTAGTCACTAATGAATTCACTGTGCAGTTTGTTGTGCAAAATGGAAACAAGTGCTTTAAAGATCAGAAATTCTTTAAACAATAAGTTCAAGCCACATGGGTATTGTACATAAATCAGAATAACCATAATATACATAAGTGAGACACGAATTGAAAGGTTAAATAGAGTCTGTCATGATTCAGCACAATATAAAATAATTAGAAATTACAATAACAAAAGTATTTATTTATGCATTATTCCATCCATCCAACTAACCATACAATATCAATAAAACAATATCACAAAAGGATAAATACAGTAAATATAGCTATATTTATCACATTATAAAATAAATTAGAAATTATAAATTTATTTCATTAAAAAAAAAAAATTAAAGATAAAACAACCCCAATTCCAGAAAAGTTAGAATGTACAAATAAAATATTTCCAAAGTCCAAAGTTTTCACTGGCCAACTTCTGTATTTCTTAAACACAAGCACAAGTTCTGCGATGCTTGTCTTTGATTTGGGCCTTCATCTCGTTGGCCACATCTTAAGTCCATTATATGGAGAAAAATCCTGGAATGCTTTCCTTAAAAAAAACTCAATTTATTTTCTACTGAAGAGAGAAAGGCATGAACATTTTGCATGACATGGGGGTAAGTACATTATAAGAAAAATTATATTCTGAAAGTGAACTTATCCTTTAACACAGTCTGCCGCTGCATCAATAAATGCAACTTGAATCTCTGTTACTCTAGGAGTGTGATGCTGCAGCGTTCTCTGGGCCAGAGATCATCTCAGATAGTCAAAAAGACAGTGGAAATGTGTGCTGTGGTCAGATTATTCCACGTTTCAAAAGTTTTCAGTCCTAAAGACCAGAGGAACCATCCAGGCTTTCATCAGCGACAAATGCAAAAGCAAACATCTGTCATTATATGGGGTGCGGCAGAGCTGCATGGATGACTGGTATATGTGCAAATGTACCATTGACACGAAGGTATAGACTGGATTTGTACAGAGACATTTACCGCAATCAAGATGACATCTTTCATGGGAATTCCTTGGTTATTAGATCAAGACAATGCTAGATCTCATTCTGCATGTGCTACAACAGTGTGGTTTCGTAGACACCGAGTGGATGTGTTAGACTGGCCTGCCTGCAGTCCAGATCTGTCTCTTATTGAAAATGTATGGCCACTCATTAAACTGAGAATCAAACAATGACGATCCCAGACTGCTGAGCATCTGAAGTCTTGTATCAAGCAAGATTAGACTAAAATTTTGCTTGCAAAACTCATTAAAATGAAAGTTGATGCAATATAGTGTTAAACATGCCTCTGTCCCAACTTTTTTTGGAGTGTGTTGTATCAGAATTTGTTTATATTTAAAAATATAATAATAATAAGTTTGCCAGTGACAATCATAAAATCTTGTATTTATTAACAATAACATTTAGTTCAGTAATTTAGTTTGTTACTTAGTTGGTTAGTCAGTTAGCTAGAGTGAATTGTATGAATGATAATGTCAGATACTGATCACCATAGTGGTCTCCAATCAGTGGTGGTTTCTGACCTGCCGCACACAGTCACAATTAACATTTCAAGACTGCAGGGTGAGGTCATGGATGGTCAGTGATACCATAAAGCAGAGCATGTCATCTTATAGTGAACTGAATAGATTATGGAAAAGCACATTTAATGCCATTCTTTTTTGTTATGCAGTATCCAGATATTACGATCTGATGTCTTACAGCAGAGGAGGAGGCAGCAATGATGTAGACCTCATCTGTGAATGTGTGTGTCTCTGTGTGCATTACAGTTTCATCCCTCCCCTGCTGTAGGGCAGATGGTTTCTACGCCAATCCGAGGCTTGAGTTATGACTCCCATATGGTCATAGTGCAGGCTGCCATCACTCCATAGCCACTCTGTGAGTGTGTGTATGTGTATGTACATGTATTCATGTTGCTACAGACAATGTTGTAAGGCAAAGACACTGTGAGAAAGAGATTTACAGAGAAGGAAACAATCTATATGTTTGTCAGAAAGTGAGAGAAAGCAAAAGATAGAGAGAGTTATAACAATGGAGGTGTTTGGATAGTATTTTTGGATGAGCGAACATAACCTCAGTATAATAGCTTGTGAGCTCTTTAGCTAATAACAACATCCTAACAACTAAAGAAGTGCATTGTTTGCATCTCAATGGTGGTTGCTTAAATGGTACTGAATGTAGCACAAGCCACATATGGCTTATATCTAATCTAATAAAATTGCTATATATACAGTATAATTGAACTGTATATGCACTGTTCAAAATTTGGAGGTTGTAAAGTTTTTGAAATAATTACACTTAAAATAACTCTTACTTCAACTTTTATATATACGTGACCTAAAACATTATGACCAGTCACAGGTGATGTGAATGTCTTTAAAGTCTGGGTAGATTCGAGTAGTAAGCAAACAAACAGTTCTCGTAATCATTGTGTTGGATGCAGAAGAAATGGGCAGGAATGAAGATCTGAGCGACTACAAATGGCAATTAAAGCAAGCTGACTGGGTCAGAGTATCTCTGAAACAGCAGATATTGTTTGTGGGTTGTCTCCTTTAAGCAGTGGTTAGAATTTACCATCAGTGGTCTGAGGAGGGACAAACCAAAAACCAGCGATAGGGTATTAGGCACCGTTGGCTCGTCAATACATGAAGGTAACCAAGGCTATCTTATCTGGTTTAAAAATGTATTCTTATGATGGAGCCATTACTTCAGACTTCAGTGTCACGTGATCTTTCATAAATCATTCTCAAGTAACATTTATTTGTATTATCCATGTTAAAAACAGATGTATTGCTTAATGTTATTGTGAAATCATTGCACAGACATCTGCACCCACCTCCACCCATTCTCCTCCTAGTATATTGACAATAGAACATTTGGAAATCTGTTTAGGAAATCATCTTGACTGAATTGTTATTGTTTAATCCGTCTATTTGCAATTGGCTATATCTCATTTGTCTGTAAAATGTATATGTAGCTAAGAAATATCTTTCAAGACATACATCTTTTTGAGGTTTACTGCCTCAAGGAGGCTCTCAAACTGTCTAATAAGGCAGCCGAGCCCCTCAGAGGCAAAGCCTATTTTCAAATCCATATACTCTATTCTCAGAAGTGGTCCTGCCTGAAATGCCTTTACTGTCACTTTTGATCAATTTAATGAGACCTTTTCGAATAAAATTATTAATTTCTTTCAAAAAATTTTACAGTTAAACTCCGCGCACGCGGAACAGCTGCGGGATCTCGGTCTGCTACGGAGGCCTTCACCATCACCGACCCCCACTACTGCATCTCGCCCACAGCGGAGGTTCCACAAGCGGTGTGAGAGAAAGCAGAATAGGGGTAAGCGCGGAGGTATCCGGGCTAGGCTAACGGCTAACCCACACAAGCCATCTATCCCCACCATCGTACTGGCTAACGTACGCTCGTTGGACAATAAACTGGACTACATTGGATTACTATGCTCAACTCAAAGGACTGTAAGAGACTGTTGTGTTTTTGTGTTCAAGGAAACATGGCTCAGCAAACAGCTTTCCAGACGGCGCTATTCAGCTCGACCAGCTGACATGCTATCGAGCAGACAGAGCTCTCAAAGCGGCGGGCTTTGTGTTTACATCAATGACGCGTGGTGCCGCGATACTGTTGTGATCTGCAAACACTGCTCACCCCTGGTGGAGTTTATGATTATTAAGTGCCGGCCATTCTATCTGCCGAGGGAATATACTGCTATACTGCTCATTTCGGTGTACATTCCCCCGTTCAACATCATCAGCAACAGGAACAACGCACTAAATGAACTGTACCAGCACATCAGTGAGCAGCAGACAGCACACCCCGATGCTTTTCTCATCATAGCTGGGGATTTCAACCATGCTGACCTAAAGAGTGTGTTTCCAAAAATACACCAACACATTAACTTTCCAACACGAGGTAATAACATTTTGGACTTTGTTTACACCACACAGAGAGGAGCTTACAAAGCCCTCCCCCTCCCCCACCTCGGAGCCTCAGACCACATCACTGTCATGCTAATGCCTGCATACAGACCACTCATTAAAGCCGCGAAGCCAGTTTACAAACAGATTAAAGTATGGCCAGAAGGATCATAAGAGGTTCTTCAAGACTGCTTCAATACAACTGACTGGGACATGTTTAAGCAGGCTGCCACATGCAATAACACCACTGACCTCCAGGAGTACTCAGAGACTGTCACTGCCTACATCAACAAGTGTATTGATGATGTAACGGTCACAAAAACCATCACTGTCTGGGCCAACCAGAAGCCATGGATGACAGGGCAGGTCTACAGACTCCTGAAGACAGCTAGGGCCAACCTGTCCCATGGCATCAGAGAGGATAAGAGACAGCACTCCAGGAGGATAGCTCATCAATTCAGCGACAGCAGAGACACTTGGAACCTGTGGCAGGGGATACAGGCCATTACGGACTACAAGCCCCCACCACGGACCTGTGACAACAACATCTCTCTGCTGAACAAGCTGAACACCTTCTTAGCTCACTTTGAGCAACAAAACAGCACCACTGCACAGAAGACTCCACCTCCTCCCGGCGACCAGGTGATGACGCTGACCTCAGACAGGGTGAGGAGATCCTTCAGCAGGATCAATGCACGCAAAGCTCTGGGTCCTGACAACATCCCTGGGCGTGTACTGAAAGACTGTGCAGCAGAACTCACTGATGTCTTCACAGACATTTTCAACATCTCACTGAGTCAGGCTGTTGTTCCCACATGTTTCAAAACTACCACCATCATTCCAGTTCCGAAGAAGCCATCTACATCCTGCTTCAATGACTAATGTCCTGTTGCACTTACCCCCATCCTCATGAAGTGGTTTGAACGGCTAGTCATGCACAACATCAAGTCTGCCCTCCCCCCCTCCCTGGACCCCTTCAGTTTGCATATCGGTCCAACCGGTCGACCGATGATGCCATCGCCACTACCCTCCACTCAGCACTCACACATCTGGACAAAAAGGACTCATATGTCAGAATGCTGTTCATAGACTTCAGTTCAACATTCAACACAATCATCCCTCAACAGCTCATTTACAAACTGATTCAGCTGGGGTTCAACACTTCGCTGTGCAACTGGCTGTTGGACTTTCTGACTGGAAGACCTCAGGCAGTACAGGTCGGCAGCAACACATCCAACAACATCACATTGAACACTGGGGCCCCCCAAAGATGTGTGCTGAGCCCCCTCCTCTTCACTCTGCTGACTGGGTGTGCACATCACAGAGGACCTCTCCTGGACTGAAAACACCGCAGCACTGGCCATGAAATCACAACAGCGTCTCTACTTCCTCCGCAAACTGAGGAGAGGCAGAGCCCCGGCCCCCATCATGTACACCATCTAGAGAGGAACCATCGAGAGCACCCTTGTCGAGCTGCATCACTGTGTGGTATGGCGCCTGCAACGCGTCCTGCCGAAAGACTCTGCAACGCATAGTGAGAGCAGCTGAGAAGATCATTGGTGTCTCTCTACCCTCCCTCCAGGACATTTATGGAACACGTCTCACCCGCAAATCCCTCTGCATCACAGGTGATCCCATTCACCCATCACACAGCTTCTTCAGCCTGCTACCATCAGGGAGGAGACTGCGGAGTCTCCAGGCCAGGACCAGCAGACTGAAGGACAGCTTCATCCACCAGGCTGTCAGGAAGCTGAACTCCTTCCCGAACTTGCCCCCCCCCCTTCTGCCCACTGGCACCACTGAACTGTAACTTTATTTTTAATTTTATTATATGCCTTTTTTTTTACATTCCCTTATTGGATAGTTGTATCTACATTTTATATTTGATCTAGATTTTTTAGGCTTTAATGTTAATGTTATCTGTATGCACCGGGGTCTGAGAGTAACGTCATTTCGATTCTCTGTATGTATGTACTGTACACGTGGAAATTGACAATAAAGCAGACTTGAACTTGAACTTCTTATACCACATTCAGTCTTTCTATCTGCAATATAGTGTGTGACACTTCTGTATGAGGGAGAGCGTTATACATGATTGTTTATATATATATGTTCATATACAGTACACTTGATATCTGCTTGATTTTCAGGCTAAATGATAAACAATACAGATAATTTACTGATGTTGTTGATGATGACAAGTGCTTCAGAACGAAGATGAGCTGAGCGTCATGGCCCAATTAAAAGCGTCAATGACATGCGTTCTCCCAGACTAACGCCTGCATGAGTTCACTATACGCAGCAGCACTGTGTCACTCATCTTAACATAAATTAGCTTTACTTAGAGGTGTTTGATATCATAATATCTCCACTCAGATGATCAACTCCCACACACATATGCACAATTATGGAATTCCAGTTCTGTTCTGAGATAAACAAGGCTTACAGTATGGATGGTTCTGGATGTTTTTATAGCAGTGTGTAAATGTGTTCCATGTAGTGCCGCTGACCTCTTTGAAGACTAATTTTATGGTTGGTAGTCCTACCCAACTGGTTATTCTTTTGTAATGGCAAGGTTTCCTATTTCTCTCTGACTAGCACCCAGTGTTCTCACTCTTTCTCACACATACAAGCTATCTATCTATCAGGGAGGTAAAACTATTGAAACCTGAGAATGTGTTTGCGAGATAAGAGATGTGCACTTAATCTCACACACACACATACAATTTTCATCCCTTTGCACAATCTGATAAGGATGTGTCTGTAGGAAATAACTGATGAGAGTCAGGAATGAAAGAATTATGAACAAATGAGAGAGTGATGAGAGGGATGTGAGAAATTTGATCCTTTAGGCCATGATGTAAAGTAGGTGTGTAGCATACAGTTTGTAAAGCATGGCAGTTTGGAAAAGAGTGGTGATAAAAGGATGATGCTTCATCACACATATGAAGAAATTTACCACCTACACTAAACAAATGCAAACGTGGCATATATATATATATATATATATATATATATATATATATATATATATATATATATATATATATATATATATATAGATAGATAGATAGATAGATAGATAGATAGATGGATAGATAACATTTTAGCTTGTTTCTGAAAATCTTTAACCTATTTTATTGAAACCCTTAAGTCACAAGTGCAATGCTGTACCAGGTGAGCTACCTAGCATGTTTACTTCATCAGAAAAGCCATACATACAGTTGGTTATATGATGCAAACTTCAAAGTTTGCTTACTAATTGTAAAAGTGTCATAACATGGTATTGTGCAAAGAACTGAATACATGAATTAATTACTCTTATAATCATGATTTATGTGAAGCAGGAACAAATGCTGTTGTTTTACAACCACTAGTGAATTGTATGTATAAGTACATTTTTGTATTTTTTTCAGTGAGCCTAGGTTGTATTTATATGTTGCTGCCTCTGTATGTTTTAATGATCACTTAAGGGCCTCAGTCATTCTAAACAGATGCCTGCACACATCAATGTTTAAGTAAACATCTGCTCATAATATCTCTAGCTACCATGGATTTCTTAAGAAGTGTGAACCTTGTTCAACCATCATCAGTGGCTTCCTACATAGTTTAGCTTCCGTGGTAGTGAAAAGTACTGTATTGTACTGTTGAAAATACTTCACAACATGGAAATGCTTCTGAAGTGCACTGATTTGCATAATGTATGATAATTTTACAGTAACCCTCTGTGTGTCATGCAACTATCTATTATTCATCCAGTCCATTCTTCTGTCAAGCTCTCTACCTCTGTATCTATTTATCTACATTTCTGTCTGTCACCCCCACCGTTCATCCATCACTTCACTTCAGTCTGCTGAAGAGTGAAAGCAAAGTAAAGCTAATTTTTTGAACGATGAGTCCATCTTCCAAGCCAATGCCTACTGATGTTGTAATGTAAGCATCTCCTGTTGGGCATCGTTTGTGGATAAATGGAGGAAGCATGTAGTTCTGAAATAGTTGCGGGATGTGTATGTATAAAAATCCTTTTTTTTTTTTTTTGACATAATTGTTTGATTTGGGGTTATGTCTAGAAAGGTAAAATATCATTGTAGTAGGTAAAAAAAAAAATCATAATCTGTCAAGAAATGGCAGTTAATCATATTGACTTTGGGAAATACTGCGCACAGGCATCCTAAATAAAGCTTGACTAGACTGCACTGAAAATCACATACAATATGCATGCTATTCATTTCTGTATGTGAAGCAGGCTTAATGAAATCAAATATGGGAGCATTGGACTATAGATGATGTTTAAAAGCTTGAAATCATGCCACAGTTTACTGTTTTATTTTACTACATAATTGTTTATTTGAATGATGGTGAAATATGGTAATTTACCAAATGGAAAATACCTTGAAACTGTAATTAATATTAGTAGTAGTAGTAGAGGTACTATTCAGGAAATTCAATAGTCCACCATCATTTAAATTTACAATTAAACAAAGATTGTTAAAAGATGGGTTACGCTTCATTCCACCCTTAATTTAGTCTATTTGTGCAACTGTTGATGGAACAAATAGAATAATTAAACAGCAGAGTTTTATGCATGGGTGGATTTCTTTTGCTGGAATTCATAAAATCTGCTTAATCCTCATGTATACATTCACTTAAAGCCATTTGCTGAAATCAGCAGTGCTTAAGCTAATGACTTGTTAGCCAGTCCCTGTTAAATGATAAGGAAAATATGCATATCACTACTTTTTTTTTCATTGAGGTTTCAAGTTAAGCTTTTTATTTGACATTTCTTAGCTACATTATCACTTCAATAGTCCATTCTTTAAAGGTTTTCTGTACCATTCTCACTCAGAGGTCATATTTAAATATGTCTTTTAAGTGACAAAACAGAAGTCTAAAATTGCTGTCTGAGTCTCTGTGTTCAAAGGTGCACTGACCTGGACAATGTCAAGTCGTGAGTGGCAAGACTTTGGACTTTGAGAGAGAGAGACTTCAAACCTTCAAATGAATAGCATGTGATCGAAATTCCATGCATGCAGTTTATTACATTTGAAAGGTGACTCGTCCCCTGAATCGTGGCTCACAGCTTGTTCTGATGGTCTTTTCAAACTCACTGAATAGCCCCTTTTAATCTGGTCGATTTAATGAAAGCGAGGAAGTGAGTGACAGAAGCCATTTTTTACAGTATATGATGAACTCTAAAGTTACAACTCTAATTGCCTGCAGGGTTGAAGAGGATGGAAATACCAGGACAAGTGGAGAAAAATTAACTGTGGCAAAACACTGGTTGAATTACCATTTCCCATCTCTACATCAAGCTTATCCTTTTGTTTAGCAGCAGCAGACTATCCGCTAGCTAATTTTAAGAGTAAATTGCATGAAAAGGTATAAGAGGACTGAGGGAAGGCTGTTTGGGTGGGAGATGAGTGACAAGGCTATCGTCTTTTCCAATACTTCATCCCTTTCTCAATCTCTTTCCTATTTCCATTACACTGTTGTGTTATTTCCACATCTACTTTCTTCTTTGACCTCTGCCGATAGCATTTCTGAAGACCAAAAGACTTACAGAAACAAACTTTATGTACCAACATTATGATTCATTTTAACCACTTTTCAGTCCTGTATTGACTCCTTTCACTCTACAGGATATGTGCTACACAGCTCACAACCCAGATAATTAGGCCTGGCTGTGCCGATCAATAATGACAGCTGGATATAGGGTGGACAACAGATCACACCCCGGGCTGAGAGTGCTAGCACCAGAGGGAAGGACAGAGAGAGCAGAGGGGGAAAGAAGATAGATCAGCAGGTGAGGCGCTTGGGAACTGCTGAGTGATTTGTTCAGATATGCTGCAAGGTACCGAGGACATGAAGAGAGGGTTGGGGGAGAGAGAAGGCCTGCGGAGAGACTGTGGAGAGACATACATCCGTCACACAAGTTTTTTTTCAAGCATAGTGGGAGTTTCCATTGACTTCTTTTTGCTGTTATACAGAGATTATGAGACTGTTCTCTACCAGAGGTTGCGTTAACCAAAAGTTTTCTGCCATTGACGGAATTTGTGTGCTGTTTTTTTTTTTTTTGTGTGTGTGCCCGTTCTCCTCCCTGTGTGTATTTCTTGTGTGTATGCTACTTCCCGGGATATCCACTTCTAAAGCCTCGAGGTGTGTGCTCTCGCTCAATTCTTCACATCCACGATCTCCACACCATCTGCAAAATATTAAAACAAGTCTTATCATATTGCATTACCTGCCTGCAACAACCAGTTTGATCTTGCTGTAATAAACTTCTGTGTTGTTGAAATTTATTCCATTTTGTTACACCTGTATTTATATGTTTCACTTTAATACCATTATTCATTCACACTTTACAACAAATGCCATTTTAAAAACCAAACTAAAGCACACAGTAAAATGCAAGAGCAACTTTGGCCCTGAAAAACCTGTACACCTTAGCAAGCATGTCCACTGTGACTGACAGTAGTGTACAAGCCACTTTGACAACACACAGGTCTGACAGACACAACCTAACAAAATAAATGAGCAGACACAGAAAACGTGGCTGCAACAGTAAAAATAAGTTATGAAAACTTTGCAAACGCAGCAAAATTTAGACATTTCCTCTGTCTGTCTGTCTGTCTGTCTATGGTCAGTGCAAATGAAATACTATAACGGAGGAGAGAGAGTGCGAGAGAGAAGGAGAGCAGAGGTGGGTAGAGTACCCAAAAACTGTACTCAAGTAAAAGTAAAAGTACTTCTAGAAATATTTACTCAAGTAAAAGTAAAAGCACTAGTCTTGAATAGTTACTTGAGTAAGAGTAAAAGAGTATCGGATAAAAAATCTACTCAAGTAGTTAGTTACTAGTTATTTGGGTCATATATACTGAGCCTATTTTTATTTAGATATATAGATAAAATGTATATAATGTATGTGTGCGTGTATAAATGTATATATTTCATCAGCCTTTACTCCAATTTATGTAATTTATTATAAAACCCTGTCGGTTTACTTAAGTAACAGATATAGGTGTCATGCCATAACATATTTTTAATACGACTGACTTTATATTAAATGTGAATTTAACATTGAAAGTTAATGTGATATAAATATTGCTACTAATCTTTCATTGTTCAGAAAGAGAGCAAATAACATATACATTATTAAAGATCATTTTCACTGACAGTCTAGATTTCAATCACTCTCAGAAACTCCCATTAAAATCACTGAAACTGTTAACACTGTGAAATCAATATCTTAATTAAAGATTCGTACACACATCTGCACTTTGTTGTTTCTGACGAGAGAATTCGCCAGAAAGAGGTATTCAGTCAGTGAGCGAGTGAAGGAAGCACCGGCATTTTAGCGATGGATAACAAGGCAAAATAAAGAGACTGAAGAGAAAAATGGAAGTGAAGGTGCAGTTCAGGAGAGAACTTTTATTTATTTAGCATGTCCCCAAATTAAAGATTTAAACATTTTTTTTTTATCTCAGGTCCATACCAAAAATAGTTTTGTCCATGAATTTGTTTGTATGAGTTTGAATTTTCCAGTCTGAATTTTTTTCCCAGTCCACCCCTCCTGTAAATTAATGGCAAAGACATGGCTTCATTTACTACACATAGGCCTACTGAAGCTCGCAGTGTTTTCAACCTCTGCTGCCTCAATATAGGAGTACACGAGCACATAAACATAATTTCTAGAACTGTTCTGTGTCACTTCATGTGCATTTTACTTATTTTGAGAAAACTATCATCATATCATATACAAAGAGACAGCAGTTTAAAAAAAACACCAATGTTTCAGGAGTTTATTACACAGAATACGTCACATGCTTATTAGATAACTGTATTTGAGTTGATGTATATGCTTTTATTTATTATTCTTTAATTTTCACAAATTTAGAAAAGTAATCAAAAAGTACTCAAAAGTAATTAGTTACATTACTTTAATAAAGTAATTGAAAAAGTTACACTACTATTACATTTTAAACAGGGTAACTTGTAATCTGTAACCTATTACATTTCCAAAGTAACCTTCCCAACACTGTCCATCGCAAGCAAATAATAGCCTTTGCAGATTTGCTTTCAATTCAATGCAGTTCCAGCCACGTTTTCAACGCTGCTGATGTTAAACGTTACAACTCCGAGTGAACCACTCCAGATGCTCAGCGAGTGCGGCAGGGAACTGAACGAATCATTCAAACTGATTCATGAACCAATTCACTCGTTTGCCAATTGGTTTGATCAAGCCTTTGCACAGAATTGACTCAAAAGAATGAATCATTCACGAATGGGCATCTCTCATTGCCCAGAGAACAGTAGACGGTGCATTTGGAATAAACGGAAGCATTTATAGCATTTATTGCATTAAGATAAAGTAATGAGAGGAGCGTCGCCCACAGTAACGAAGTAAAAGTACAGACTTTCCCCCAAAAATTTACTCAAGTAAGAGTATAAAGTACCCATCTTTAAATATACTCCGAAAAGTATTAGTTACCCCAAAAAATTACTCAAGTAAATGTAACGAATTAAATGTAACTCGTTACTACCCACCTCTGAAGGAGAGTGATGGGAAGAGAACAATAAGGGACATATTATGTATTTTAACTATTTTTATTAAGACAAAAAGAAGAAGAAGAAGAAGAAGAAGAAGAAGAAGAAAAAAAGATCCTCAAAACTTCATCTCAGGACCAATCCCCAAGATTGACTCAATCTCGAAAAACTGGTTGCCCAGTAAAGGATTTTATCTGTAAAGCATGTAAACTCATTTTATAGCAGAATATATAGCACAAAACAAGTATTTTCATGTATTTCTACTATTAGACAAGTAACTGAGCTTCTGATCTGGAATCTATCTTTGTAAATATTTAATGTCAAGAATTAAATTATTGATATGCCACAACAAATATTACAAAATATACTGGACAAAGTGCACCATTTTCAAAATGACAAAACACTAGAGCTTTGAATGTGGAGTGCAATGTTTCTGTAATTGGAGAAATTCTGAGAATTCTACTGTCCAAATAAACTAGCAGCTTCACCAAAAATAAAAATAAATAAAATGTATACACACACACACACACACACACACACATATATATATATATATATAAATATAATGTGCCGCACAATGTTCTTGAAAACATCTTTTGTGTTTTACAAAATAAAATAAAAAATAATAATCCAGATTTAGAATGATGGGCAGGGGTGTAAAGTAACATATTACTGGATTTATTAATTTATTTATTATTGTTTTTTAATCTGAAATTGTTCTTTATTGACTTGTTTAAAAATTGTGTAATTTTACGTGAGTACATTTTAAGTGATGTATCTGTACTTTTATTCCACTGTTTTCCGCCGTTTGTGGTCTTTACATGATTGTTTAAATTGTATTTTCATCCATCAACTTGATTGGATAAGGAGAGAGTAATCAGTCTCATGACTCTTGTCAAATCCAATAGTGCATAGAATACTTTAACTGCTAACTGGTGATAATTATGGTGGCTGGAAGCGCATTCTCCAAGCATCAATTCAGTCGAATTATCAGCATTCTTCTTCTCGAACATATAAAGGTAAATCCTGGATTGCTGCTTACTAAATGACCTGTTTATGCTAGCCTATCTGGTGTAAGGTTGCAGGTATTACTATAACGCATGGTCTGCACTGCCGTGTCTTAACCCTCACATGCATCCTGCAGCAGACACTTCGAAAAGTCTTGGAAAATGCTTGGAAAAGTGAAACAAAAAACAACGTATCCTTGCTTAATGTACTGGAATAGGTGGACCAGATTCAGTATGCACTTTACTGATGACACGTGGGGTTATTATAGGCCTACATATCTGTCAGGATGTGATGTAATACAACTCGGTAATAATTTTTTAATTTTTATTTTATTTTATCCATTTTATACAAGTGCACTCACTCAAAAACATTTTTCAAGTTTAACCCTTCTTGTTCCATTCAGTTGTGGATGCATGCTGATGGAGCAGCTTATTCAGCTTATTCGCCCAGACCGCTGTGACCGAAGTGTATCTCTCTCTCTCTCTCTGTGTGTGTGTGTGTGTGTGTGCTGTTTTGATGCATTTTAAAGAGTTGGCAGTCAAAATTAAAACTGCTGGATGATAGATATTCTTCATTCTTTGTGACAAAAAAATAAATAAAAATAATAATAATAAATGAATTACAGTATCTACAAATGTTTTCTAAATTTAGAATCCGCAGCTCAGTACTCAGTATTTTTTTTATTGACAATTCTTCCAAGGTGTGCGGTTAAACATATAACACTTAAAAGTAAAAAGTATTGGAATAGTACATGAACAAGTATACTAGTAAATAGAATGTAGTATAGTTACTACATAAAGTGTACTTGAAAAATATACTTGAACTTAAGTTAAATAAAAAAATACATACTGCAGAGTAACTTGAATCAATACCATATGTATTTTACCTTGTGTGGGGTAAAAGCCCCCTCTTGCCACAGAATGTATTTTATATATATATATATATATATATATATATATATATATATATATATATATATATATATATATATATATATATATATATATATATATATATATATATATATAAATACATTCTGTGAGGTTTTGCATGAATATATATTTTTTCTTATCTGAAATCGTGTTTGTACCAAATATT
The DNA here is from genome assembly GCF_963082965.1 of Carassius carassius. NCBI lineage: Eukaryota > Metazoa > Chordata > Actinopteri > Cypriniformes > Cyprinidae > Carassius > Carassius carassius. Next base: position 34,067,275 of record NC_081756.1, on the reverse strand, counting down.
TGCATTTAATGTGAGACAATCTCTTCTATTTTTTTTTTTGCAATTTAACTTTGATAGTCAGTTTGAGAACTGTAAATTACACAACCAAATCATTCAATGATTTTTTTTTTCCATAAAGAAAACTGATTTGTGAGTTTAATTTCTTTAGCCATTCATCGTCTCAAATAAATGCTCTTAAACCTCCAAATTGGCAGTGATTTCAAATGTATTTACCAAGAAGGTTCTAATTTATTACACTAATTGAAAGAGATAAAACGTGTGTGTGTGTGTTGTTGTTGTTTAAACGTTACATGCATTACAGTTTAATTTCATGACATGCTCATATGGTTATAATAAAGAACATCTCCAACTTTAGTTGAAATGCTGGAGCCTTTGAGAGAGTTGTCAGTCTGCAGATGGTTGTATGTATAAGTGACTGACAGGGAGCTAAAAAAAGAAGACATAAGAGGGCCAGTGAGAATCTCAATCCTCTCAGCCAGTGCGTGTTTTTGTGTGCAAGTGTGAATCTGAGAAAGAGAGAGACAAAGAGAAGGCCGGCGTAAGGAGCTGTGTGCATGTGTGAGCCCTTCCATCTTGTGTGCTAAAGGGGTTAGAGTGTGTCTTCCCCCATGCCATGTTAGAACGTACGTGGAAGAGAGGGAAAGGGGAAGATTTAAGGTAGTATTTTACACTTTACGTCATTTTGACAGGGAGAGTGCTAACTCTGTATAGTGGGTTGTGAGGAGTGGGGCCTTTTTTTGAAGTTGCACACCTGTGATAGGAGAGAGAGCGAGAGAGAGAGGACACGGGGGGAATAGAATCATCTCCAGGCCCTTCTCAACATCTTTCCACATTCCACATTGCTCTCTCTTCTTTCGATTTCTGACAGTTGACTCAGACTGAGAGAGAGAAATCTCCCCCCTGTGGTCCTCAACAAAAATACAAAGTCACACACCACACACCTTTTTTTTCTCAAACTCAGTCTTTTTCATGCACAGATACTTTATTTTCAATGTATTATGCTCTCTTTTCTCCCTTTCTCTCAAACACCTTTTCTCTCTTTGTTTCTCAACTTCACACAGATATTTACCCTCAAACACACACAAACAGTTTTTCACTTTCACTCTGAGGAGAAGTCTCTACATATATCATATACGAGTCATAAAATCATAATACATTAAATAATACTTATACATATATTAAAAAAATGTGTGTGTGTGTGTGTGTGTGTGTGTGTGTGTGTGTGTGTGTGTGCATATATACCATAGATTAAGAACATGTGTAAAATTTGGGAGTTTGGGGTATTTAGAATCATAAAATTAATAATTATTATATGATATTACAATATAATTTATTTATATTAATATGTAAAGTGTGTGTGCGTGTTAACTTTCTGTTAATCTAAGAGGTCAAAAAATTTAAACATTTAAAAAACTTCAGCTGTGATAATAAACACATATACAGTATGTGTGTATGTTGGTGTGTAATTTTATTTAGTTATTTTATACAGTAATTTTGAATTATAATACTGTTTAATTAGGAAACAAATGTATTAATTTTGACAGTTTTTATTCTATTGTGATCAAATAAATGCGGCCGCGGTGATTGTAACCTTCTAATGTAAGTGTATAATGCCATCATACTTGAAACCATTAAAGCATTACAAATGAATGATTTTTTTTTCTGATTGTGTAGGGAGCAGTAAGCACTGCATAATAGGGACCTTTGAATTGGAACACGGACATAATGAATAATAAGAAAAAGGAAAAAAGATGGGAGTACGGGAGATCAGTCACAATCTGTCCTGTCATATGGAGATGTCCCTAAACATTATGCCTCTCATTCTCTCCTCATTGACGGGGCAGATTAAGGAACACTGGGAGTAGGGAGCATAATGCATGCTGCCACGCTTCCTGGGCCTCGATTATAACACCAGTGTCAACCTCAACACCTGCATATTACAGGTGTATAGGGGGGGGGGGGTGCTAGAACATTGGGTTAGCTTTTCTCGACCACTTCTGCACAGGCTTACAGTGGGAGGAAAAGACTGATAAGTGGGAGGAGAGCAAGAACAGAGAAATGTGTACTGAGTTATAAAGGAAAAATGTGAGGGAGAAGATCTAGAACTGAAAGAGGAGAGGAAAAATACATAACATGACAAGAAAAGTAGAGGGAGGTGAACATGAAAGAAAAGTGGGAGCAAAGTAAAGAGAGTCATATGAGAGGTTTGCCAATTGTTGCCCATCATGTGTTAGATGTATTATGAATGTGGAGGTTGAGTGAACTGTGAGTCAGGGACAAAACTGGCTGCGTTCAGTGACGTCAGACTGGACGAGGATGCTTCGCTGGTTTAAGGGAATAAATATTGTACATGGATGTCCATAAGGGCTACTGACAACCAACAATAGATGTGGCTCAAAGGTTTATGATTGGCAGGCCTCACTTGTATATCTGTGGGCTATAACACTATTGACAGAGTGGCTTCTTGACCCTTCTGTCTGTTGGTTTCTGTATTTTCTTGAACGGGAAATGGGAACTGGCATTCTTTTTCCCCCCTCTGGATACATGGTGGAGTTCTAAGAGGAATGCTGATATATCCTGTTTGAAGATGAGACCGTTATGACAGACCAAAGGAGAATTTAGTATTTTGATGAGTCAGTTAAATGCAGTGACCTCCCTGTGGACTAGGACTTATCTGTAGGCTAGCAAACACATCTTAAACTTAAGCTGTTTGGAGTAGCATTAATTCTCACTGAGAATTCAAAGAGCTGCTGAATTTAAAGGATTGATCTTAGTTAGGCTGACAAAGATACACAAACATACTCAAGCTCTGGGATATTGTGATAAAAGTGCTTGTCCTTCTCCTGTTTTTTGAAAACCATTACCAAGGACAATTAAATATAGGAGACACTGATAATGATATGTGAAAAATATATATTATTTTTATTTTAAAAAATTTGCATTGGCTGAGAGTCTCCCTCTATCTAAACATCAGAAAACAACTGGCATGACAGTCTGGTGAAGAAAAACTTAAAATAAAAAAGGAGGGAATATCAGATGATGGTAATACAATCATCGAGTTGTGGGTCCATATCTCCTATGGGTCTAACATGATAGTATACAGAATGGGGTTGTATGTGACTGATGGCTCAGAAATGGTTCATTAACTGTTCTGGTTCAATCATCTCTTTCTGTTTTTTTTTCAATATACCCTTCATCATCTCTAAGAGGGGAACATATCAAAATAAAAGCCCCAACAAACAGAATATAGGCTATATTCACAATAGTGATATTGATAAAAGATAAAACAAAATAAAGGAAAGAAAAGAAAAGAAAATATCTTATATTTTAGATCACTTTACAAATAAAATATGGTCAAGTGACTACAATGTAGCAGTTTGACATGTTCATATATTTAAAAAAGAAGATAATTATCATTGTATACAGCAGGGTATGTAGTACCTACTTTTCACTATGAACTTATCCATGGTAAAATAAAATGACTGCACAAATACAGTATCATTTAATGCACATATCTCTACTCTACATGGATAATATCAAGCGAAAATGAAAGATTAGCAGATAAAACCAGCTCACTGATCCCAACAATAAGAGAACGCCTCAGATGACATCAAGATGAAGTTCAGAACAGATGAATAAGTTTGGCTCATTTTCAAGCACGTCAAGATTACAAGCACAGATTGAGTGGAACTAGAAGAGAGTTACATCAAGAAAGCAGTTGTCAAGAGTGGTGACAAGTACTAAGGAGCATGACAACATCAGGAGAATCTGACAGATGAGTTCACAAAGACAGAGAAGACACAGAAATGGGGGCAAGTTCTGACGTTGTTTTAGGAAATGTGTATTAAACGTGTATTTAATTTTAGAGGGTTTTTTGAAATTCAGTAATTTTGATTTTATTTACACTCCACCAAGTTTGGGGCTGGTAAGACTGTTTTTGGAAGAAGTCTCACCAAGTATTCTCATCAAGCCTGCATTTATTTGTTCAAAAATACAGTAAAACTAACCATGCTAAAATGAGTAAACTGTGAAATATTATTACTAGCCGGGTTTCCTTTCCTGTATTCTGTCATCTGCCCTTTGTCTGCATCGGATCTCTTCTCCTGTAAGAGAGTCATTACTATTATTACAAACTAAGTCTACATACATTCTGCATATTGTCATCTACTCATCAGTCTGCACTCCTGACCAGTTCTGTGCTTGTGTTCAATAAACTCTGTTTTATACAGCTTACTTGTCTGCATCCTTCTGTTGTGTGACAATAAAACTGTTTTCTTACGATTGTATTTTAAAACATAATTTATTCCTTTGATGTCAAAGCTGAATTTTCAGCAGTCATTACTCCAGTCTTCAAGGTCACATGATCCTTCAGAAATCATTCTAATATGTTGACTTCAGATTAATTTTATTCAGACATTTAAACATTAAACAAATGATCACATAAATCAACATAAAGTCTGAAATGGAATAGGCAAAAGCAAAAGCTTATTGCGCCTATCCCAGTGCATTTACGAAACATAATCAGTAAAGCTGCCAATGTCTTATACATGGAGAAAAAAAAAACATCATCAACATCCCCAGCATCCATTTACATCTTTAGCATTCATTCTCAATGTATGTTTTATAATTGATTTCTTCAAAAGAATTTTAAATTGAATTAAGATTTTACAGTCTTTTAGCGCTTGGTCCAACTTACTCCAGACATTAATCCCAACAAAAGAAATACAATGCTGCTTTGCACTCGTTCTCACATATGTTTTTTGAAACATTTCTTCCTTTCGGAAATTATAAACACAATCTAGTTTTTGGAACAATCCCTGGATAGGCACTGGTGACCTATTATGGCTTATATTATACATAAATTGTGCTGTTTTAAACTCGACCAAATCCTTCAATTTTAGTGCTTTTAGTTTAATGAAGAGCTCATTTGTATGGGCCCTGTAATCCACTTTATTCGCAATGCGGATAGCTCTTTTTTGAATGATACTTATTGGATTAAAATTGGTTTTATAAGTGTTTCCCCAAACTTCTAGGCCATAGGTCATGTACGGGAGAACCAGGGAACAGTATAAAATATAGAATTTTTTTTCATTTAAAAGTTCTTTAACTTTGGATATTATTGCAAGAGATTTACACAACTTTGCCTTGATGTAGTTTATATGGGGCTTCCAGCTAAGCTTATTTTGTAAAAATACTCCAAGAAATGTTATTTCATTCACTCGTTCTATCTCAGTATCATTTATTCTTAAATTTATACCCACATCAATGGCACGATTTCCAAAAACTATAAATTTGGTTTTATTTAAATTAAGGGTTAACTTATTAGAATCAAATCACTTCTTTAACAATTATAATTGTTTTTCTACTATATCTATCAATGCTTCTAAATTTTTACCAAAACTAAGCATGCTGGTGTCATCAGCAAATAAAATAAGGTTTGATGTTTTTGAAACTAAACAAAGATCGTTTATATACATAAGAAACAAAAACGGACCCAACACGGACCCCTGTGGCAACCCGCAGGTATTTGTCAGCAGCTGGGAATCATTGCCATTGGTGTGGACATACTGTGATCTATTCTTCAGATAAGTCTGGAGCCAAGAAAAGGCCACTCCTCTAATCCTATATCTGTACAGTTTTTGAAGTAACAATTCATGATTCACTGTATCAAAAGCTTTGGTTAGATCTAGGAACACACCGACAGCATATTGTTTATTGGCTATAAGCATTTGATATTTTTTCTACAAGGTCCACTAATGCTAAGGTAGTGGTCCTATCAAGTCTAAAAACATACTGCTGTTCACAAAGAATATTTTGCTTATCTACATAACTGAATAATCTTTTATGGAATATCTTCTCCAGGATCTTGGAAAACTGTGAAATAATGGAAATAGGTCTATAATTCGTGAATTTCTGTTTATCACCAGTCTTGTGAATAGGAATCACTTTCGCAATCTTCATTCCTTCTGGAAATTCCCCCGATTGTAAAGAAAGATTAAAAATGTAAGCAATTGGTTTTACAACACATTCACTAATATCTTTTAATACTGACATATCTAGTCCATTCCAGTCTGCTGACATCTTAGTCTTGCAGTTTTTGACAACTGAAATTATTTCATTTTTCATCAGTGGCTTGAATAAATATAGTTTTATCAGTGTTTGGTATTTTACTCAAAACATCCATCTGATTAGTGTTGACTATTTCTTTAGCCAATTTAGGGCCAATATTAATGAAATATTGATTAAACTGATTTGCAATTTCATCAGATTGATTGATCAAAGTTCTATCGTTTATTAGAAATTCAGTTGGAATGTCAGCATTTTGATTTCCCTTTTTGATTAGTTTGTTTAAAGCACTCCAAGTATTTTTTATATTAATTTAATTTTTCTCCAAAAGAGCACCATAATAATTAATTTTACTTAATCTTATAATAGTAGTTAATCTGTTCTTATATTGTTTGTATGTACATTCTGTACAAGAAGTCTTTGTACAGTTTATTCTTCATCTTACATGCTTTTTGAATTCCCCTCGTAAACCAGGGCTTTCCTGTAAATCAATGGTTCATAACTTTATTAACTAGAGGGAAGTGTTTTTCATACAAAGTAATCAAGATTTTGATAAATGTATCATATGCATTATTTACATCGTCTACATTATCCCAACTTTGTTCCCTTAGTTCATTCTTAAATCTGGAAATAGCCTCTTGAGATTTTAACCTTTTTACTATTATTTTTTTTGTTTTCTTTTACTGATTTAAACACTCTTTTTATTACTGTAAAAACTGGTAGAGGGTCAGATATATCAGTAATTAAAACTCCACTTATTATTTCACTTTCTAGAACATTAGTGAATATGTTGTCAATCAGAGTTGCACTGGATTTTGTTATTCGAGTTGGTCTTGTTATGGATGGATACAAGCATAAACTGTACATGGAATGAATAAATTCTGTAAAAGTGTTTTGTTTTTGAGGATTGAGCAGATCAAAATTAAAATCCCCACAGACAAAGACCATTTTACTACTTATATCCTCATACAAATCAATCATTATTTCCTGAAACTTTTCGATACAAGACCCTGGTTTTTGATACACACAGCTTATTATGGCATTTTTTGATTTTTCAATCTCAGTTTCCACTGTGACACATTTCATGATGTTGTCCAGAATTAAACACTTACTACTGACCATTTTACTTCCCAAATTCTGATCAATTCTGACTTGGTTCTTAATAATCATTTATTGTTATTATCAATGCTGAAAACATGCTTCATATTTTTTATTTATTTTATTTTTATTTAATTTATTTTTTTTGTGTGTGTGAAAACTGTTATCCATTTTCCTTGATAAAGTAAAAAAAAAAATAATAATAATAAATAATAATAATAAATAAATAACCTTTCTTTACAAATAAAATTATTTGTGACAATATAACAAAATAAAACAACTGCTTTAAGATCGTTTGGCAAACATAAGAACAATATCTTATATTCTAGAGTTTTACAAAACTTTACTTGTATTGCTGCAGTCTTCAGTGTTATGTGATCCTTCAGAAATTCTAATATGCTTATTATCAGTTTTGAAAACAGTTGTGCTGATAAATCTATTTTGTGCAAACCATGATACTTTTTTAAGATTTACTGATGAATAAAAAGCATTTCTTTGAAATAGAAATCTTTTGTAACATTATATATGTCTCCAATGCCACTTTTCATCAGTTCAGTCCAATAGGTGAATAAAAGTGTGAAATTATTTTAAATACAATTCTCACTGACCCCAAACTTTACAGTATTGTATATGTTGGCTAAATTTGAACATTTCTCTTAAACTGTTTGTCTTATCCAAAAGCAGGCTGGATGGCACACTTAAATGAAGCTGACAGGCTCGAATGGTTACCTCGAAAAAGACGAAAAATAATTTCTTATCTATGTGAAAGGAGACGAGGAGGCTTCTGTTGTTGTGTAACTATTAAACTAATAACTGAACATAGCAGGTGTCACATCTTTCTTTCTTAGCATTCTGCTACGAGCATCACAATAACACATCGCATAAGCTGGTGAACTAGTCTTTGTTGATCCCATGAGGTCCTGCAGATTGTGTGACTTTGACACATTGATGTTCTTTAAGCCGCCCTCTCGTTCATGCACACTTTCTCTCTGCCTCGTTCTTTCTCACATGCTCTTTCTGTCTATCTTTCACCCCTGCCTCATATTCGTTCTCACCAACTCCCTCTACACCACATGTTGTGATGACGATGATGCATCGCCACACGTTATGAATAAGTATCTTTTTGATTTCAGACGCATATCTTTGGCATATCTAAGAGTGAAACATCGACTTATTCATAGCTTTAATTAATACAGTTTTACTAGCATAACGCACACTGTAAATTGCAGCAATATTTTTAGAAAAGAATAGTACACTTCAAGTCAAGGGTGATTTTAAAAGGCTAGTGATTTTTCATACTTTGCTCTCTTTGACTAAACCATGACATATCAGCTGACATAACACAAATTACTTCAATGGCTGAGTCACTGAAATGAGCAATGTGTTTTACAAATCACAGAATAAAGCTCTCAAATGACTCAGTGCCAAAGATTTGCATGCGGCCATGTTAAGATCTACAGCACAAAGCCGTCAGCTGAATTAATGAAGATTTCCACAAAGCCATCCTCTCAGCTGTTTCACTCTGTGTCTTCCATCTTTTGTATCATGAAAGAGCAGCGTCACTGTATATCTGGCTTATGAGGGTCTAAGATTCTCCAATGGGACAAACTTGATGGCCAAGCAAACTGGGAGGAACATTTGTAGTTATAAATAGTCATAGCTGCGGGGCCATTGGAGAGAGAATTTCGAAATCTGGATTGTTTTCAGTGCCTTCTCCAGCCTCGGAAAGGGCACATATTTCCCTTCAGTGTCACAGTAATGAGCTATGAAACTAATTTATTGCACTCTGTTCGTGAGGTTTTATTTCAAGCACACTTAAGCTCCACAGTTTAAAACCATCCAACATATGTGTATATGTTTTAAAAGCAGACTTTAATGATTTATTTAAGTGTCTTCAGAGTCTGTAGAATTTGCACTAAAATTACTTTACAAATCAGGGAAAAGTACTTTACTCAAGGTCACATTTTAGTAACTACTTTTCTTTCCATATATTATATATAATTATAAATTTATAATTTATTTTTTTATTCAATGAATTTGAAATACATGACCTTTATTGAACTTGAATTTGAGTTGTTCTCTGAAATGTTTCTGTTTTGGGGAATTTTCATAAGTGTTAAAAAATGTTAATTGTGTTTCTTTGACGGAACTGATTGTGTTCCTTTAGGGTTATTTATTCAGGATGTCAGGATCTTGTCACTTTGCTCTGTCATATTTGGGGTTATGTTAGTGTTTAGTTCTGGTGTCTGGGTGGCTGTGTGCTCTCCTGTTTCTTTTTTGTCTGGGGCATGCACTGACACTTCTGTCTAGTTCAGTGTTGGTTTTGGTGTTTATGCATATGCTCCATGTTTGCATCTTTCCTTGTGAGCATGTGGTGTGGGTTAATTCCCTTGCCATGTGCTCTTGTCAAGTTTGGTGTGCCTGACAACTATTTAACCCATTATCATTTGTTGCGACAATCTATCATGTGGTATTACTGATTATGGCACTAAAATATACAATTTAAAATGTGATTCAAATTTCTGTGTCTGAAATATGAATCAATGACACAATATGCCATATAGACCCTTTGCATATTTTAATTGGTTTTAAAGGAAAAAAAATAGATCTGTAAGAATATAGCACAGTAATCCCTTTTTATTTTGTGTAGTGATGTTTCTCTAGGTCCTCTAGCTGCTTGATAAAGAGCAAGTCTACTCCTAATAATGTAAGAGCGAACAAGTCTTCTTCACAGAGGTGGTCAATGTCTCTTAACTCAGCAGAAGCACCATACAGGTTCTGGCGGTTTCGTTTTGCTGGCCTGCAGAGATTAAGACTGGTGCTGCTGTTCTACAAAGTCCAAACAATCAGCAGGTGTAAGCTACTGCCCACACACCTCATCTAACTAGACTGCAGTAAACAAAAGGGGAACGACACAGAGGGGTGCGGGTGTGTTTGTTGCTGGCAGGGTTGTTATGGTTGTTTGGCAAAGCACATGACAGATCCCAGATAAAAATGAAGCTTTCATGTGGAACGATGCTCAACTAATTAGTTTCCAATCTGCCGGTTGATGATCCCATTTGAAATGACCACAAAATATCATATCTGTTCCATCAAAGCTATGATGCTGAAACAAATGCTTTTTCCTTAGTTGCCGCCTTTTATTTGAAGTTTAACTTTTTAGCAGTGCAGGAGAAATTACTGACTAATTACCACAAAGTTGTTTCTGAGCAGGTATGACAAAGATCTCAACCCTCTTATAGGTTTGTTACCTATTTTTTTGTATGCTTTGTGGAAACATTCATTAACTGCAATGCACGGTCCAAACACCTGATTCCACCTGTGTCACTCTAGATTAGATGTAGCCTTTACAATCAGCGCATAAAACCTCCTCGGAACAGTTTCCATCACATTTGTAAAAGTTACTGTGACACCTTTCAGTGGCACCTCTGCAATATAATGTGTGGAAGCAGAGTTATTCTTGTCACTGTTTCTCACTACCGCTCTCACTCTATGAGATTTGGCACTTTATTATCAATCATTCACAGACATGATTCTGTTTTTCTCTGCACCCCATCCAGCCCCCCCCCCCCCCCCCCCCGCCTCCTTGTTATCTTGTACAAACTAAGAACTGTTAACTACTGCCAAATTAAAAAAACACTCATGGTTTGCATAATGTAGACTCATCATTAATGCTTTACCTGTTTTTCTTACAGTTAGGTTTTTTTTTTCTTCTTATGTCCTCCGTACTATTTTCTGCTTATTCGAGCCAGGCCTCACTGAACGGAAATGAATGTACTGCTTATACACAGTACACTGCCCAGCACTCTGCTTACAGAAGTGCTGATTCAATTCTGAGGTAATTTTTTTAGGATGTATTTGTGTTATATTTAATAATGTATGATCCAGTAAAATGTCTATCCTTTTCAAATTGTTTTGACTTAGAACTAATGTTCATGTTTGCTGACACAAATTTGCCCATATTTGGCAGATAAGAATTAGAACATGAATCAGAAAGTGTTTATATTAATATTGTTGTCAAATATTGTCTCATACTGTAGGTTAACAGTAGGCCTAATTTCATCAGAGTATCACTCCTACATGCTTGCGAATTGTATTAATTGTGCACTTTACATATTTTAGCTGTGTTAAAGTCAGTATAGACAATGAATATCATTTAGGTGAACAGGACCCTATAAACAAAATAATCTATTTCAACCTGAAATATCCACCTGAGAGGAGCCTACAAATTAATGACTCTAGTCTATATTAAAACGTTGACCTCTAAACTTTCGTGCACTCCAGACTAAAAAGGGTAACACCCTCTAGTGGCTTTTGAAAGCACTCATTTCAAATGTCATTAACGTCCTAATGAGTGACGGTACTTTTAAATGAGAAACGGACTGTAGGGAATAGGAGTGAAAATGGTGGCAGAATTTGACTCACATATTGAAAGAGTGTCAGCCTATGCAGATATGTCAGGAAAACCCCGCTTTACACATACTACAGCTCCACCTCAACATATACGCAGTAATGACTAATTTTCTCAGTATAATAATAAGAGGACAACAGAGGGCGCTGTGTAGCGACATTTGGCGCTCTGTTCAGATCATGGATTGCTCGGCTTCCTTCTGCAGGCAGCAGCTCTCCGGTCCAGTCACCGCGCGCTGGGGTACAGTCAGCTCAGCCCTTTCAGTCACACTTTAGATGGGCAAAAACCGCACACATATCCCATTAAAACCCGCCTCGCCGTTGTGTGTGTGTGTGTGTGTGGGGGGGGGGGGGGGGGTACAGTTAGAATGTCCTGCCTTGAATAAGTGTTTACGGATGAAATGCATTTGCTACAGCACCAAACGGGAACGCGAATACGAACTAAAAGGTATATAAAAGCGCTGTGCATTGATGGTTTCTATCGGAGTTCTGGTCACGGAGAGTCACCGCACTCGCTCTCTCACTGCTTCACTCCGGTGAGTCTTCCGAGCTTCGCTGTCCGTGGTGCTTTCTCTACGCAAAAAAAAAAAAAAGGGTAGAGGTTGAGTAGAAGAGCTGAGCTCTCGTGACGAAGAAAAAATCTCACCACAAACGAACACACTATATTCTAACAGGTCGGCCCTTACGAAATTATTATTTATTTATTTATTTATTTATTTATTTATTTATTTATTTATTTATTTATTTATTTATTTATTTTAATTTTATTTTATTTTATTTTTTATTATTTTTATTTTTTGGTGTAGCCTATAGATTAAAATTTGTATAACCACTGTTACTGCAAATACCATGGTTAAACTATGGTTAGTGTAGCAAAACCATGGTTATTTTTTTTATTTACTTCTTTTTTTTTTACAATCCTACCGAATAAAATTATCTTGGTTATAGCAGTCGAATCATGTATTTTAAGGGTAAGCCTATTATATATATATATATATATATATATATATATATATATATATATATATATATATATATATATATATATATATATATATACAGTACAGACCAAAACCTTCTCATTCAAAGAGTTTTCTTTATTTTCATGAGTATGAAAGTTGTAGAGACACACGAAGGCATCAAGGGCTATTTGACCAAGAAGGAGAGTGATGGGGTATATATGTATATATATATATATATGTGTATATATTTGAGGAGGGTCTCTTCTTGTTGCTTCGTCTGGGCATTTCATTGCATTTCACGGTGATATTTTCTTAAACGAACTACATAAATATCGAAAATATCACCTTCTACATTAAACCACGCACACCAGCTATATATGACAGGGTATGCCAGTTATTGACCTAAAAGCAAGCATTTACGTACAATAATATATGTTTCCCCAAAGTTAGACCAAATACAAAATGTGCTAAATAGACGCATAGAAGTTTTGTTTGAATAAGATGTAACCATAGCAGCAATCCCGTTACGCTCAGTATCGTGAATTGCATCTTAAACGGTACTGCCATTTTTTATCACTTTAATATAGATTTGTACATCGTAAACAGTTTTGAAACATCTTTAGATAGCTGACGGTTGGCTAACCGGTTTTGATTTGCACGACGCCAACCACAGCAAAGATGTAATTCCCCTGTTTAAAATGTCAAACCCCTTTTGGAAAGCATGTCTGGACAGTAAATTATTTATGAACTATTTTGCAATGAAATGCCCAGACGAAGCAACAAGAAGAGACCCTCCTCAAACAGTAGACCTAAGCGATCAAGTTGAGCTTTGTTTGTCGCACAGGGAGAGCAGCACGAAGTGGGTGGAGAGAGAGAGAGAGAGAGTGAGGGAAAGAGAGAGAGAGAGAGACGCGCGCAGAGTGCGGCAGAGACGCGCTTCTGCTGCAGGTGAGAGGCGCGCGCTGGACAGAGGGACCGTCCTCGCGCTGGAATTTGAATACCACATTCCTAGCATCTCTGCCAGGATTATAACTCCGTGGTTGCTCAGTTTTTCATTTTGCCTTAACGCTGAACGGCACAGTGGCACTGCAGAGATTTCTTTCTTTTCTTTTTCTTTTCTTTTTTCTTCTCTTGTGCAAGTGAGAGAACTCTTAGACGCAGAGAGGACTAGAGAAATCTACGCACACGGAGAGGACAGATCATTTGCGCCTTATATCAATAGCACATGAAGTTCTGATATTTCAGTTTCTATTCCGTATTGTGGGATATCATCTGGAGCGGAGAGGTCGCATCTGGAAAGACTGGATTTAAAAGAATCGATTGCGCAATGGATTGAATATCTTCGCTGTTTTAATGAAAAGACTCGGCGATGTCATGGCAAAGACGGAATAGTCTCAGCAAGTAATTTCTGGCATGCTTATTTCAAGCTTAATATTGAATTAATTTGTTAAGATTTTCTATCAGTGTTATGCATATTTTGAGTGATAAATAAATGCAAAGGGAATAGCGCAAACCTAGTCTGAGAGGAGGCAAAGATAACAGATATGTGCTATTCTGTCTGAGTTTGGTAACCGCGGAGAAAACGCAAGCAGTGAGAAACAGGCGCTTTCAAAAAAGCGAGAAGAAGGTGAAAAAGCTGTTAAACAAAATTAACGTTCAATTTTGCCGGAAAACCCTCGAGTAGCAATGAGAACTACAGGCATTGTGGACTATTTAAGCTACTGCTTTCTTATTCTGCAGCTGCTGAGTCAGCCCGCAGCCAAGCAAGTGCTCCGGTACCGCCTGGCTGAGGAGGGTCCTGCCGATGTCCGGGTAGGTAATGTAGCCGCGGACCTTGGCATCATGGCTGGCATGGATGTGACTTTTACCTTAGAGTCTGGCTCCGAGTACTTCAAAATCGATAACATGACCGGAGACCTGAGCACGAACGAGCGGCGCATAGACCGCGAAAAGCTGCCGCAGTGTCAAATGATTTTTGATGAGAACGAATGTTTTATAGATTTCGAAGTGTCCGTGATAGGACCCGCGCAGAGCTGGGTTGATCTCTTCGAGGGCAAAGTGATTATTTTAGACATAAACGACAACACGCCGTCTTTCCCTTCACCTGTTCTGACGCTCTCCGTTGAGGAGAACAGACCCATTGGCACACTTTATCTATTGCCCACGGCCACCGACAGAGATTTCGGTCGGAATGGAATTGAGCGCTACGAGTTGATTCAGGACAACGGCGAGAGCTCTGTCAGACGGATCGGCACTTCCGGCTCCGGCAGTGTTGACACTCACACGGGCAAACGGAGGTTCGACGAGGGGGCGAGCCGTAGCAGCGTCTTTGAACTTCAAGTTGCTGACACAACAGACGGCGAGAAGCAGCCGCAGCTACTTATCAAAGGAGCGCTGGACAGAGAGCAGCGTGACTCCTATGAGCTGACTCTGCGTGTCAGAGATGGGGGTGACCCCCCACGCTCCTCCCAAGCCATTCTTAGGGTGATGATCACAGATGTAAATGATAACACCCCACGCTTTGAAAAGAGTGTTTATGAGGCAGACCTGCCAGAAAACAGCTCCCCAGGTGCCCCCATACTCCAGCTAAAAGCGGGCGACACTGATGTCGGAGTGAATGGACAGATTGAATATGTCTTTGGAGCAGCCACAGAGTCAGTGCGACGACTGCTGCGGCTCGACGAGAGCACTGGCTGGCTCAGTGTTTTGCACAGAATTGACCGTGAAGATGTGAGCCAGCTTCGCTTCACAGTCATGGCACGTGATCGTGGACAGCCTCCTAAGACTGACAAAGCGACAGTGATCATCAACATCAAAGATGAAAATGACAACGTCCCCAATATAGATATCCGAAAAATCGGACGCATTTTTCTCAAAGACGGTGTGGCCAATGTGGCAGAGGACGTGATTGTTGATACACCCATCGCTCTGGTCCAAGTTTCAGACCGAGATAAAGGACCAAACGGTATAGTGACGTGCACCGTAGTGGGAGATGTTCCGTTTCAGCTCAAACCTGCTAGTGAGGTTGAGGGTGAAATGAATAAAAAGAAGTACTTTCTCCATACGTCAGCACTACTTGATTATGAAGCAGTGCAGGAGTATAATGTGGTCATCGTTGCTGTTGACTCTGGGAGCCCTAGTCTTTCTAGCAACAATTCACTTATAGTGAAAGTTGGGGACATGAATGACAATCCACCAGTTTTTAGCAAAAGCACAGTAGAAGTCTCATTTCCTGAAAACAATGCTCCCGGTGAGCGTGTCGTCACAGTAGTGGCCTTAGATGCAGATAGTGGCAAAAATGCAGAAATCTCTTACTCACTGGACTCCGCTGTTAACGGAGTATTTTCCATTGATGCAGAGACTGGTGATATCTGTGTTAACACCATACTTGACAGGGAGCAGATGGAACGATATGAGTTCAAAGTTATCGCCAAAGACAAAGGCATGCCTGTTCTGCAGGGCTCGGCCACTGTGGTAGTCCTGGTGGCGGATAAAAATGACAACGAGCCAAAGTTCATGCAGGATGTGTTCACTTTCTATATACAGGAAAACCTGCAACCCAACAGCCCTGTTGGCATGATAACAGTCATGGATGCCGACAAAGGACAAAATGCAGACATGAGTCTATATATTGAGGAAGAAGAAGACATTTTCTCTATTGACAACAACACAGGTACCATCTTCTCAAACAAGGCTTTTGACCGTGAGCAAAAAAACACTTATTCATTCCATGTCAAAGCTGTTGATGGAGGTGATCCACCCCGGTCAGCTACAGCCACGGTGTCTCTCTCTGTAATGGATGTAAATGACAATCCCCCCACTGTCACTTTTCCAATGAATAGCTCATACACGCTGCTTCCTCCTTCTAGCAACATAAGGACAGTGGTCAGGACTGTCTCGGCTACTGATACAGACACAGGTGTTAATGCTAACCTCAGCTACAGAATAGTGGGCGGCAATCCATTTAAGTTGTTTGAAATTAATGCATGGACTGGTGTGATTATGTTAGTTGGCAAACTAGAGCAAACACATTTTGGCCTTCATCGACTGGTTGTGCAAGTGAATGACAGCGGGGTTCCATCTCAAAGCACCACCACATTGGTTCACATCTACATCAACGAAACGCTTTCCAACTCCACTATTGTAGAGGCGCAAGTTGCCAAAAGTCTTGGTACGCCACTCAATGCTGACATTGCAGGAGACCCTAACTATGACTTGGGAAAGCAACGGCTGAGCATCGCCATAGGAGTTGTGTCAGGCATCATGACGGTGATTCTTATCATCCTGGTAGTCGTCATGGCCCGCTACTGTCGTCCCAAGAACAAGAACGGCTACGAGGCTGGAAAGAAAGACCATGAGGACTTCTTCACTCCTCAGCAACATGATAAAGGCAAGAAACCCAAGAAAGACAAGAATAAGAAAAAGTCTAAACAGCCTTTATATAGCAGCATCGTCACAGTCGAGGCATCCAAGCCAAATATACAGCGCTACGATGGCGTAAATGAGAAACTGTCAGATAGTCCAGGAATGGGCTGCTATAGGTCCGTCAACGGTGGCCCTGGAAGCCCAGATCTTGCCCGCCATTACAAGTCCAGTTCACCCTTGCCCACCGTTGAACTGCACCCTCAGTCGCCAACATCAGGAAAAAAACACCAGGCTGTTCAGGACCTTCCGCCAGCCAACACATTTGTCGGCACTGGAGATAACATATCCATCGGATCAGACCACTGTTCTGAGTACAGCAGCCAAACCATCAACAAGTACAACAAACAGGTAAGAACAACACATTTTACCATTTTTAATCTATGATATCAATCGCATGTTTTATACCTAAATCTTCAAGCTTTATCTGAATGACTATAAACACCAACACTATTCAGCCTACACTGTAATACTATCATACTGGATATATGTATTTTTAGCCAATGCTTCTGTTTCCCTGTATCGACCTGCTTCGCCTCAGAGTGCCATTTAGATGTACTGTAATGCTAAAAGCGACATGGAGGCATTCTTCAGTCAGGGATATCATATCCGCCAGACCACCTGGGGTGCCGAGGCCACACTGTGGACACATTTGCGTGTTTTGTAGTGTAGTTGTTGAGCAGACGCGGGTGTTAGCGTTGGTGACCTTTGTCTGTGTGTGTGTGTGCGTATGGAGATCGAATGTGATCACATATGGCTCTAGTTCACAGCTATTCCGTCTCAGCAGTAAATGTACAGCTGGAGCACAGCCTCCATCTTTTATCAAAACATCTTTTATCAAAACATGGTTACTTCTTTCTCTTACTGGGAGAAAGGTAGGATAGAGGAAAATGATTGATAAAAGTGGAATGTTAGTGGTGGTGTCATGTTTTAACGTGCTTATCCGAATGGACTGGGAACATCTGGGCGGGAGGTCACATTTAACATTCCTGTGCTCTTGTGTGTCTGGACCAATTCAGTGACACCTAGCAGTGCAATCTGGCCTCATCTCTCTCTCTCTCTCTCTCTCTCTCATCTCACATTCTCTTATCATATATATATATATATATATATACATATTTTTTTTTTTTTTTTTTTTTTTTTTTTTTTTACTGTATACTTCTTGTACTCTTGTTGTTTATGCCATTATTTAAAGCATAAAATGCCCTGTTACAGCAAAACTCTGTAAGTTCTTAGACACCTGTGAGAAATAATAAATAGATATTATTATTGTTCCCTGTCCTGTGGAGCACTACAGTGCTAGGTGAGGTTAATTTAAAAAGAAAGTCAGCCCTTTCATTGTCCAGATTTACCAGGAAAAGAACATTTGCCCTGTCGTTTCTTGTGTTTTCTAAGGTGGTTAATGCATTATTGATTCCTATCTAACATGGCGTAAATAGTGTCCTCCCTTGCATTCCAGAACAATGCCCTTTCTAAACACAAGCCACAAGATAGCCTTTTCTCTGTCTAACATACCTTCTCTCATTTTATAGAATTTTCTTCCTTATATATCTACCCCCCCCACACACACACACACTGTGTATTTAAGAACATCTACTCTCATCTATCCATTTTTATGCCTGCTGCTTCTTTCCAATATCCCACTTGTTTCTTTTTTCTCATTCTATTATTTTTTCCTTACTCACAAATTATGTCTCCTTGCACAGATTCCCTTTTTTGTTGACAACTCTGTCCTGTCTTTCTTTCATATCTCCTCTTTCTCCTACCCTCTTGAACAGCCCTCTGATGTGCTGTGTTCAGGCATCTGCACTTCTCAGCAAAAGCAGTACTGTTGCCCATGTTTCTTTCGGACATCTCATGCATATTTAAGCACACCCTCCATTTGTTTTTTCTTTGGCCCCAGCACATGAATTGTGTGTCAAAGTACACAGTTTAGATAATAATTTATTTGCTTTTTATTTAAAAGCTGTAGTCCATTTGTTTGTCCATGCAAATGCAGCAGACTTTCACAGGGTGCCGAGCAAAATAGTTCTAAACTATTACTAGCAATTACAGCATCTTTGTCAAAAGGCAAAATCAAGTCCAGTGTCATTACTGCTGACATTTTAAGAGGGGCTCTTTAGATATTATATTGAACGTTATCAGTAGCCAACATGCCCTTGCAAATTCACATGAAGATAGCACAATAGTCTATATCAAATACTATATAAAGAGAAGTCATTAAAATGTTCTTAATAGGAAGTTTTTTTTATTTAATTTTTTTATCTGTATTTACTCCCAGTCTCTTTCTTTCTCTGTCACTCATCGTGAAGGGCAAATGTCTCCGGCACCCTCATAATGGACTCAATCCACTAATTCTTGATGAAACACTGATTTTTGATGAGTGTCATACTGAAGTAAAGTTTAATTACAGCTGTGTGACAGGGCTACACGAAATAGACAAAACACATACTTGTTGACTATTTCCTTCAATATTGTAATTGTGAATAATTATGCCGATCAATAGAATTTGTATCTAGGCCTAATTATTAATATATTGATTCATTTGTGTGTGTAGGGGATGGGTGGAGGGATGGAGGGAGGGAACGGGGTCCATAGAGGGTGCTGATTAAAAAGCAGTAAAATTGTTGGACATAATGTGTCTTTGGCCAAAAAGACATTTTTCAGTTTCCAATCTAAAGACCACTTAGTAAAATTAAAGGATAGTAAGTAATTCAGGATAAGACATTTTATTGTTAAAAATCAAGATGCTTAGTCATTTTAGTTAGCATTGAACTTTGGATGGTAAAATTCAATAAATCAGTTATATTATATGATACCGCTGAGTTTCAGAACAGGTTATATGACCTCATCGTTCTCTAGACTAGTTGTACCGGCACACATGTAGCATTTAAATGAATCAAGGAGAACATACAGTACAGTGGTATTAATAAAGGTGTCTTGTAGCTGACTCAAAATACCTAGTTTTCTGGACAAGATTAATTTCCCTTCGCAGTACAATTCCCTCCGGTGAAGTCATCCATGAAAACTACCAGCGTTTTTCTCCGTGTGAAAAGACCCGGCTCTTTTTGACCGTGTTTGATTTCAGTTCTTGTGGTCTGACATCTGAGATGCTCTCTCTTTTCCCCATCCTCTCTCCTTTTTTCTGTCCAGTGGAGGAAAGGGTAAAAGAGACAGGAACTAGAAAGAGGTCCCTGTTAACAGGCTAGAGAAAGGTATCTACTGTTCTCTCTCTCTCTCTCTCTCTCTCTCTCTCTCTCTCTCTCTCTCTCTCTGTGTGTGTGTGTGTGTGTGTGTGTGTGTGTGTGTGTTGAGAGGGATCCAGTGCAGTGGCCTCATAAATGTGTGGTCTGGTTTCATGTTACCCACATCCCTCTAATCTCCTTCATGCACACACACACCATCTTCTGTCTCGATAGCAGAAACTACACCGTGTTGTTTGCCCCAGACAGGTAACCGGACAACACTGGTGTTTCCATGTCTCGCTGCACATGAGACATTTAAGCTGTCATTAATTTACCTTAATGCAGGTGGGATAAAACCACCTTCCTGCTAGCCAGAAAGGTAATATATCAAGGCATTTCATAGCATTCAGCATTTAATGCATTTCTTGGGCATTCTCTAAAAAGGATGAAACTGATTGTTTACCATTAGTAAGTCTTTTCAGTTGTTGGTTTATGGATTTGTTGCATTATATATTCAAATGGTTTTAATGCTGCGAATGTCTGTGATGGAAGAGCATTCTTTCTTTCATTCCTTTTTGTGTGCAGCTTTAAACAATTAAGACACAGGGGTCCCCCCCACCCCAAAAAATTGGTTAATGTTTAAACCAATGAAACATAAGCCTACTGTCTTTTGATTTCAATTTCAATTGCAATTCAATTGCAATTGCAATTTCAATATTTTGGAGCATCCTCTGCTACTATATTCTCTTTAGTGTGTTTTCACATTTATGTGATGGTGTTGTGCTATTTAGAATATTTATTCTATATTTTATTAGCATATTATTCATAATATTTTATATTATTGTTGCTCTCTGCTCGTTACATTTTTTATATATCTGATTGAATATATTTTTGGCACATTTATGTATATAGTGTATCTTTTTTTAAGTTCTGATACCTTATGCTTTCATATTTTGTGCAGAATTGTGTTCATTGTCTTTTGCCAGTGTTGGAGGTGAAGATCTTAAAAAGTCTGTTTCTTGTTGTAATTGTAATAGTTAAATAACTGGATTCTCTTAAGTGTGTTTTTCAAATGTTCTAATGAATGATTTGTGCAATGAAGGTGGTCTCGCCCAGGGTGTAATTCAATGTAGAACTGCCACTAGTTGTGGTTTCAGCTTTTACAGTGCTTTCTATCTTGCGTTTACTTTACATACATGTGCACGGTGGACCAAAGCACCGCTCATCTTGGACAAGCAATGCCATGCAAATGCAGATTGCATGGTTGTTTATGAGTATTTGTGTGTGCTTCTGCAACTCACCTTGTATTGCTGCCATCAAAACATCCACGCAAATCACAGGAGCGTATTTTGATTAAATACAAAGTGCTTTACAATTTAAAAGAAAGAAGAGTGTGTACATGCATGTGACCTTTAAATAATAAATATTTTATGTTCTAGTAAATTAACTTTAAATATTACATTCTAATTATTAATGAGCCTTCCATCAATGAAGCAATCGAGCTGCATTTCCAAGCAGTAGTATATTCCATTCA
Organism: Carassius carassius; assembly: GCF_963082965.1. Taxonomy (NCBI): domain Eukaryota; kingdom Metazoa; phylum Chordata; class Actinopteri; order Cypriniformes; family Cyprinidae; genus Carassius; species Carassius carassius. Next base: position 34,045,598 of record NC_081756.1, on the reverse strand, counting down.
TCACAAGAAGCATAACATTAACTACACGTCATCATCGTAATATTAAATAACATGCCATGCAATGGTACAGAATTGCCGGGTAATGGAGAGCAGGACAGAATTAGATCAGCTGCAGGCTTGATTGCTGTGTTATTAGGGAGAGCTTGTCAGCTCAATGCCAGCACTGAATGGCCGACGCTGACCAAATCTGTCACAGGTACAGATGTGACTCAAGATAGCACACATGCATGGTTGTGGATTCCATTGGGAGATAAAGAGAGAGTTTTGAAATGTATGTACTATATGCAAATATTATACTTTCCAAATTACCATATTACCACCACTAGAACATATAATTAACCATTTTCTTCACAACTGGATCATTACGTCAAAGCTGATTGTCAGAGATCATCTTTGGAAAACAGAGGCCAACTCTTCATTTGCATTCGCAAGTCTGGTCAACGTTTCCTTTTTCGACACGGGCGTATGTAAAACAGTAAATGTAAATCACCTGTGAAACTTTAGTCAGATATATGAAAGCTGTATTTGATACAGAACAGGGCCAAGTAAATTCAGAGAATTAGTTCAAAAATACAGTTGCACCTTTATATTCATCTTCTTCTTCGTCTTGGAGCGCAGTTGTAGCGATTCCACTTGACCTTTTACATGTAGTATAGTGACGTCCCTTTAATTTATTTTATTCCTTCCTCTGTTACTGTAAGTAATCTATCCTTTCAGCTTCCTGTTGACAGCATGATGTAGCTCGAGCGTGCCTGCAGTCTCTCTCATTCACTTTCATTCTTTTACTCTTTATTTTTCTAGCTCCCTCTGTCGCATTCCACCTCTCTTTATTCTTTATTATATTCTCTCTCATATTCTCTTGTTCCTCAATCTTCATGAGAATAGTCTTGATTGAAGCTATGGAGATGCACTTGTAACATTTATCATATTAAAACGATGAAAGCGACATTGAAGCGATGGGGCCGAAGCAAAAGGAAAAAGTGAGATTATCTCTTGATTGGTTGCTGCTGTGCTGTGCTGATTGTAAGTGCCGGTGTCATCGCTGTGTGCTTAACCCCCATCTGTACTTCAGTTCTGCACTGGATTACGACTAGAACACACACACATGCACGTACGTTCAGCTGTATCATTTACTGCTGTAGTGTAATATTTTTTGTTTTTTGTTTTAAGCGCTACATTTTCTGCCTGTCATGTGCATGTTTGTGTGTCTGTCAGAATAAGAGTTTATGAAAGCAATCAGCCATGAGTGGCTTTGTATTACAGTGATTTTGTACCACAGTTAAGGAGTGTTTTTATGCAGAATGCAAAGTGAAAAGGCCCTTAACCACGGCAATGCACATCCTTGAGTGGCTTATTGCTTTCATAAAGTGAAAACAACAGCAAACCAAATACAAAATAGGTAACACTATTCATTTGGGCTGCTGTAAAGCAATATAGAAACACTGCAATAATATAAAATCATAATATAAAACTGAACTGTGATCACAGGTGTGTGCATGTCAGCATTTTACTTTGAGCGTGGCTCATTCAGATTTTAGTATAGTATAGTCAGAATTTAGCACCGGAATTATTTGTTTTAATCACGTTTTACATCATTATGGTTCTGAAATGGCACCTCACCAATATTTCCTCTCTGGCTATTTTCAGGTCAGGGGAAGTGAACAAATGCGTTGGTTTGACTCGGTGTGTGTATCTGTTGTTTTGTGTATATTTGTGCAATTGTTTTCACAGCCTCAGCCCTGTCTGTGTTTAAGTGGTGCTTGTTAAAAAGCACAACCACTTATCATTTTTCCAAACTAACACAGGGGAATAGTTCACTGTAACACAAAGAATACAAACAGGGATCAGATGGTTGAAATGACTTTTTTTTTTAATAGGACCACGTTCATGTTTATGGCCTCATGTGGTCTGTGGTGCATCTTGGCACATTTGCAACCCATTTCACTTATGCAATGGGATGCATTAATAGAGAGGGTGGGACATGATTTAGCTATCAGGATTGTGAAATGTGGTCTTCTATTGGAGTAGGTGCATCAGATGAAAAACAGTTTTATAACTTGAGAAAGTTATCACTTTATGATTTTGATTTGATTGATTTGCTTGATTGATTGATTGATTGATTGATTGTCAGTCTGCCTTTGGAATAATTTATCAGTACATATATCATATCATATATATATATCAAATGAAATTGCCATACTTGTCCTCCATGTAAGAAAAAGGATACACAACATACAAGTGTCATCTCTGGGTGACACCACAACATACTCATACAGTACATACTGCTGCAGTCTAATCAAAATGTGCTTCAGCAGAATGGATAGATGTTTATTGGCTGCAATATTACACACCAAGAATGACTGACAACTTCATTCCACAGTGAAACATCTGCGTGTGTGATATAATTTTCCAAATCCATATGGTTTTAAGAGACATAACCCATATCTGTCACCACAGGCACAAAATCATATGCACCTGCATGCACGCACACAATCCGTCTCCAGCCATTTATTTGTCTTTTTAACATTTGCTCTTCTTCAGTTTAAAGCACACGGGCATGAGGGTCTGAAATATTAAATGAGTTGTGATCTCTTGACTGCATAAGTGGAGATTAAACACTGGGGCCAGTATAAATAATGCACAAAGCCTTACATATGTGTGTAAAATAGGCTTCTCCTCATCAGCGGGTCCTAATTGGTATGAAGAAGAGATGCTTCTGAAGTCAAATAGATTCAAAGGGAATGCAATAAGAAGTGGAAAGAACTGACGGGAGTCTACCGATAGCACTCCATTTCTTTTGCCACACTGTCATTCCACAAGCCTCAGAAAGAGATTACTACTGTGTGTGTGTGTGTGTGTGTGTGTGTGTCCAGACTGTTCCCAAATGAGATTATGTGTGTGTGTGTGTGTGTGTGTGTGTGTGTGTGTGTGTGTGTGTGTGTGTGTGTGTGTATGAAGCACGAGAGGGAAGGTTCAGCGGCCATCCATCAAGTTGTGGGAGAGCCGTGTGGCATTGCATCTCAGGAGCAAGAGCAAGGCCAAGGTGCTCTCTCTGTCTGTGTGTGTGTGTGTGTGTGTGTGTGTGTGAACGGGTTTTCGTGTTCGTATTCGAGAGAGAGAATATGTGCTGCAACAGGGTTCAGCCATTCCATCACAAGAACACTGTCACTTAGCTACATGCGAGGAACTGTGTGCACGTGTTTGTGTGTGATTCTCGATAGACCGCAGAAAATAAGAAAGCTCCAGACACAGAAACCGTAAGAAACCTACAAATAGTCTTGGTGGCTATGAATATCAAAGAAAAATGTCATTGTCTTTGTGTTTTAGCAGTGTGCCAAGGTTTTTAATGCTGTTTTTTGGCCTGAGCGTGCATTCCCATCACAAAACATAATCCTGAATGCTCGCAAGCTGCAAAAATATTCATTATCACATGCCACCTCACACGGCTAACCAGGAAGCGTTATATCGATGAGAGGCCACCAAAGAGAGACCAGGCTATTAGTGCTGGCCAATAAATCTTGTCAGTTCACGGAATGCAGGGCTGCCTTTGAAAAATGAAGGTCACGCTCAGGAGTTTATGAGAGCCTGTTATAAAATCAGCTGAATTATGGAGTCCCCTGAGCCTCTTCAGTCATGTTAATTTCAGACGCTGTGATCTGGTGTCCTCCATCACTTGCCGTGGTATGGAATAAGACAGGTGATTAGGTGAATTATATTGTGATTTAAGGTGGGATATGCCATGAAAGTGTGCTTGTTCATTCTGTGAATAATGATCTGGATGTCAAAACATGTGTGTGTGTGTTACATAAGTGACACGTTTGACTTTTAGTATTGACTTTTATTTATTTATTTATGTATTTATTTATTTATGTATTTATTTATTATTATTGTTTTAATTTTGCAAACAGATGTATCTAGATTTTCTTCTCCAACATGCATTGATCTGTAAATTTCTTTACTTATAATCTCTAACGTCCACATTTTACGATCACATTATGATTAAAGATAAAATAAATAAACTGTTTAAATAGTTAATTGTCAATAGTGGCACAGTTCCCATCAAAACTATTATATTTGTTAAAGTATGGTGCACAAATGAGCACGTCATTTTTCATCCATACACCTATCAGAAAATGCTAACTCAAATGTGCAGTGTGCTTCTGCATGCTAGATGGCACACAGGCTTAGTGGCACATTTTCTGAGTTGCTCAGCTATTAAAAAGTGTGCATTAATAGGGATGAGCACACTCTCATTTACTTTAATTGATTTATATTATAAATGTGAAAACTAAAGTAAAGTAAACTACCGTTCAAAAATGTTGGTGATTCATTTATTACATTTTCTGACACAACTGAAAATTGTGCTGCTTAATATTTTTTATCTATGATTTATGAATATTTTTCTATGATCAAAAAAGAAAAAGTATTTTATTTAAAATATACATTTTTGTAACAGTGTGATAGTTGTTACTTTTAATCAATGTATTACATCCTTTGTTCCTTAAAAAAAAAAAAAAAAAAAAAAATATATATATATATATATATATATATATATATATATATATAAAATACATTCTGTAAGTTTTTGTATTTTTTTCTTATCTGTACTATATATATATATATATATATATATATATATATATATATATATATATATATAGTAGTGTAATTAGTTTAAGTCAATGGTAAGTCAATAGTATAGTAAGTCAATACCTGGAATGTATTTTGAAAACAAGTATACATATATCAAGTGCTTGCATCTCAATATTAGCTGACTGAGTTCAGTTGATGCAGTCAAAACAAGAACTAGTTTCTCTAGCTTTGGTGCGCCGAACAGAGACAAAGGAAACATGGAAGAGGCAGACAAACTCCTCTCTAATAAAGTATTTTATGGGAAGAAAACAATTCCTCTGCAAGGACTGGGTCTATGGCTATTTAATTTTCACCAGCTAGATTTATGGAGTCTACCTGAGCTCTCTACAGAGATACTATCCTGAATTAAAACCTAAGAAAGGGACTGAGGTATAAAAAGAGAGAGATCGTTCTATCTTTTCCTCTTCCCGGTCCTCCCATATATTCTCGAAGCAGCTCCTGTAATCACTAGGTTGTGTATGTCCGGTCATTCGACCCCTGTGATCTCTAATTCTCAGACCTGCTCAACAGCAGCAGCCCCGCCAATATAATAACAGGTCCGGAGTGCCAGTGTGTTGAGTTCCCCTTATTTTTTTACTGGGGGACGTGGGGAAATAATCAAGGCTTCCTCTGCAACCCATCTCCAATCCATTTACTCCAAAGGTTGGGGTCACAGAAACACTTGGACACCTTTCAGGAAAACCCGAGACCTCAGCTTCACATGTGCTAGAAACTGTCATCCCACCCTCGGCTCATGTTTATTATCGACCTGTTAGCCAGTTGGTAAATGAAATCTGTCAAGGACAGCAAAGACACAATACATCAGAGTAACACGTACATATATATATATATATAGAGAGAGAGAGAGAGAGAGAGAGAGAGAGTAAAAAATAAAAAAATAAATAAAACTATATATTAGTACAAGAAAAAGAAGATTAGTTACTGTAAGTCCAAGAAGAAACTGTGGCTTTCTTCCCAAGCAATTCATTTTTAATCAGCAATTATTAAATTCATTTTAGATGTATTACAGAGCTATAAAAAAGAAATTAGGACTATTAAAAGAAAGGTACATGATTACTATTGTATAATGGTGGCCTCTGTGGCTCACCATACATCTCAAACTATACGTTCTGTAGTCTATAATAGATGACATTGTAATGGGCTATTCCCAAAAAACTCCTGCTAGTTATTAAACCCATAGTCCTTCTGCACTAGTATAGAGAACACTTGGACACTTCTAGAGAACTCGAGACAGACCCTCATTTTCATGTGTCACATGGTTTGTGTGTGTGTGTGTGTGTGTGTGTGTGTGTCTGTGTGTGTATGTGTGTGTGTGAGGAGAGATCATGAGCTCATGCTGCTACATAAGAAGAATACCTCCTACTTTTAGTGTGCACCTGAAAGATTTGCAGTGTGATGCCTTATTATTGTCCAAACTCCTTTAGAAGAACTATTTTTCTCTCTCCTGAGAGATTTGGTTTAGTGGGAATGGCTAAGTATATATGATAATGTAGAATGTATGGGCTTTAACTACCATCTTGTTTCTATAGTAATGGCATGTCACTACTCCAGCCCATCTTTCACCACCCCCAAAAGACCACCAACCGTGTTACACTGGAATAGACTTCACCTTCACTAAAGATACTCAATGGAGACCTGAAAAGTGTCATTTAAAGTTTATTATAAAGAAATAACAAAGTTGTAATTATGTTAGTCTTAATCATATAGCCTGAGCCTTATAAGTCATTTTTTAAAGATTTCACATTTGTTCACAATAGATTATCTAACAGCGATTCATACAAATGAAAATGTACAATTATGTAATAAATAAAAATAATACAACTAAACTAACCACTACTGGTATATATAGAGATTATTATTAACCTAGATTAGCAAACAATGTAAAAAGTCTGTTTATTATTACTTCATGTTACCTAATGAATTAATTATGTAAATGAAAATGTATTTTAAAGTGTTAACATGTTGACAGCTGTTGAAAGGTTCATCCAACAGCTCATGTCTCTCAAAATGTGCAGCTAGTCGCTAAGTGATGAAGAAGTCGAATAAGGACATTACTTTGTGAAATGTTTTTGGTTTGCAGTGTGAGAAAATCATGTTGGTCATGTTCTCCACCTGCCCTCAGCAGCGGTGGCCAAAGTCGTGGGAGGGCCAGTGGATGATGGTTGTGACAGATCTTTTCAGTGTCTCACACAGTGTGTTGTCCATTTAGGAGGCCCTCCTCGGGAGTGCTTTTCAAGACTACTGATAATTTGTGTCTTTTTAGCTTTGGAGATCGCTCAATTCAGTGGATTCAATTAGCTGTGAGCAAGGGGCACGCTAGCTTTTACAACGCCGGCACATAAATCAGCAAAGCTCTTGCAGACCTGGCTAGCTTTGTAGCTGTTGGCACAAAACGCCAAATTTGCTAGCCAGAATTGTTTTTCTTTCTTTTACGTTGTTATCTCAGAGAGACAGAACAAGAGAAAAAAGAAAGAGAGATTCAAGGGCTGTACATCTTAAAGGTGTCCTGGAAATGCTTCAAACGAAGCATTAAACAAGCCCATGAAACATGAATTATGGACTTTAGCCTTACACCCTGACCACCGCAATTGATTGTGATGAAAATCTGTGGCTTCAAGGAAAATTTCAGTCTATCTCTATTAATATCTCTCTATTAATAATAAGTTCATAGAACCTGCTGTTCCTTGTCTATAGATAGAAAATAGCTGCTTGAGTGTTTCCAAAAAGGCCACCAAGTGGATGGAATTGCCCTTAATTGACATTAGTTCTGTTAAACCATATTTGAAACAGAGAAATATGATATTGTTTAGTTCTCAGTTTGCCGTAGGGTAAATACAAGTTCGAGCAGATGTAAGTTATGCATGTTTGTTAAGGTGATTTGGTCGAGTTCTTTTAAATATTTATCCTAATATCAAGTATGCGTGTGTATGTGTATATATTTCTAGACGCATTAAACAGAGTTTTGTGAAAAGACAAGTATGAAAGCAAGCGAAAAGCTTTGGATATCCGTAACTGCACTCTTTCCCCCTCACAGAAACATACGCACAAACATGCTGTGTGTCTGTAAACACTTAGAAACAGACTAATGGGAGGCCTTTCCTTTTCTGTAAAAATCTGTCAATGCAACTGTTGAACACAAACATATGCTTCCATAGAGTGTACGTTGTTAAAAATCCACTCTTCTCTACGTTCTCTCATTTCTGTCTTCCTTTAAAGCCAAGACATTCCCTTGTTTCTTTTCCTCCACTGTCAAAAAGTTTAGTGAATGTGCTGGAGTTTGGTTTGTGGATATAGACAGAGCCGAAGGGAGATAAATGGGTGGGAAAAGGATGGATCTGAATGAATCTGAACAAGCGCTGTGGGAATACATAGTACAAACAGTAAATGGAAAAAAGAAAGAGAACAGAGGCTAAAAGCCCAATGCAATAATAAATGTGTGTGTGCATATTGATACATGACATTAATTTCAATGAATTTTTTACAAGTCACACAATGTTGAAACTTGCATATTTAGGAACTTGACGTTCTGTTTGCCTCAACATACACTGGCAAGCAGGAGTTTGAGTGTATGTGTGTGTGCGTTTCTGGGCGAATCTGCACGTGGCATCACACGTTGACACAGACGTCAGTATTCACTGCAATCTCATGTCAACAGCAATAGCAGCATTCACCAAAATAACACTGACAACGGCATGCGAAGACCGTGAATGAGTATATGTGTGAGCATGTGTCTGTCTCTGTGACTGTCTTAGGCAGATGTACTAAAAGAACTGACAGATTTGAAAAAGAGGCAAACGGGAGCTGCTGGGAGCTTCCTCAGGGCATTTGTGTTTTCAGTCCGGGTGTGAATACAAGAGGAAGGAGTGTAGAACAATAAATGAATAAATAAAAACGTGGGGGGGGGGGGGGGCTGTTCAAACTCTCAGATCTCACCCTTCCTCATTCTTTAGCAACATGTAGCTCTTTCTCTCTTTAACTCAGTTCTTCTTTTACTCTTTCTCTCTCTCTCTCTCTCTGTCTCTCTCTGGGCTTTTTGGAAGATTAGTAAAATGTTATTTTAATAAAGGAGTTCAAAATAGACAATGTGGGGTATGTTGCAGGGTGTAAATATAACAATTTGTAAGGTGAATTTACATGAAAACGTTTGCAGAGGTTTTTCTCGAGCATTAGTAAGTGTATGATTCGTACAGTATTTTAACATTTGTGGTTTAAGAATATGTGGAGCTTTAATAAATGGTAATTTGTACAGTTTTTTTTTTTTTCAAATAAAGTTACTTTAGTTTCATATATTCAACAACACTGAATTTAATATACATAAACTGAACTGTAGGACATGTATTCTATTTATACTGTAAAACAAGACTCAAATTTCAGGAAAATGTTTCTGCTCTACAGTCAATTCTTATGTACATCACGTGACCTATCAATGCAGTATTTTTTTTAACTATTTCTGTGCATCATTATATACTAAATTTTTTTCATATATTCAATTATTCAATCTTTCATTATTCATGAGAATAAGTGCTCTACTGTATCTTAGCCAGCCTATAGCAAATAATGACATTCCAGACTGTTTCCTAGTGGCAACAGTGTAAGTATGTTAAGTATGTTAAGCTTTGCTGCTCATATAGGTAGTACAAGTTCGGGTCCAGCCTGCAACATCTCCTGATCACATTTCCTCTGTCTGTTGCTGTTTATGTACCTCATGTAGTTCATGTCCTTCCCTTCCACCCATTAATAAGTAATTCAGTTAGATGTTTTATGTCATTAAGCAGACCCTTTGGAGAGAACCCATCTCAGTCACAAAGATCACTGAAAACAATGTTAAGCTTTTATGATGTACTTTTTGGAAGACACATCACTAATGATGTCTATTTAATAACTCTGTTTTTCACCTAGACAGAAATTGAGATTGAGAAATGGAAATTTCAAAAGGAACATCTGACACAAAGCTGAAATGTAACTGTATTTCTCCTTAATTATAAGATAAACCTCTGAGCAATATTGTCAAATTTAGTGTCTTTGCACTAAACAAATATCAAATCAGGGAAACAAGGTGAAATATAAGAAGAGACGGCATGGGAGAGGCCAGACGCATATTTTCAGTCATGGATTTTTAATGTTGACTCGGCTCATTCTTAATTAAAACTCATACATCAGAATATACTTTAGAGCCATATTAGCGGGACTGTTCATAATGCATAATCTCCCGTGAAGTGTCTCCGAGATGTTTTCAGCAGAGCTCTCTTTTAAAGCAAAGCAGATAACTAATAGTGGAAGGCATGCTGTGGTTGCAAAAGCGTCCCTTGGACCTTAGGGAGATTTTCAGTGTGTGTGTTTGTCAGGGGGTTTGATCGTGGCAAATCTGACTTCTGAAACTGGTGGAAATAGCGACCATGGGAGAATTGCAAAAGTGTACACACACACACCCACACACATACCCACACACATACCCACAGACCATCTCACACATATGCACTCATCTTCAAATTAATTAGTGAAAGGTGAGAAATGAGTGAGCTGTTTCTATCCTGAGCCCGATACCTCCCAGTAGACTTGCTATCGGGTCTATATCTGGCTGCTAGGTCGTTCCTTCGGCCCAGCTAGAATGAACAGAGCCCCCAAGAGCCCTGTGAAACTGGCCTCTAGATGGATATATGTACATTTCCATTTAGGTCTGGCCCAATTCCCCTCTCCTCCACTCTCAATCTCTCACATAAAAAGTCTGGCTAGGGTGACATAAATAACAGTGATATTTGCTCGGAATCCCTGGTGTTTCTGCTTTCTTGTCTTTTCACCCCACACTCGTTATATCCCATTTTTCATATATATATATATATATATATATATATATTATTTTTTTACTTGCATATCAGGCTGAATTACTTTCTTTCATTGTCTACTCAAATTCTATATATTTTTTTTCTTTCTATCTGCTCTTCTATGAAGTAGAGCTGCTAGGTGAGCTGTGTACCAGTCTCTATAAAGGGGGTTAATATTGTCCATATCGTACATTTTCCTCAAATGGTTCTTCCTTGTGTTTTTAACCTCTCACAAATGTGTCAGCATATCCCCTCATAAATACACTAATTTGTGTATATTGTGTAGGTGTCAGTGTGTGTGTGTGTGTGTGTGTGTGTGTGATTTGAAACATCGATTTCTGTAGCAGTGCCAAGGGAAATATCTTGCTTGCATATATACATATTTATGTTCAGAATAGAGTGTGAGGCCTTGACTTGGCTGTCTGAAAGTATGTGTAAATCTTATAGATTTAATTCAATATATGTATGACTAATTGAGGTCAAGATACAGGAAGTCTGATGCAATAAAATTGTCTATGCACTTAATTTGCCTCTATAGTAGGATTTGATATATCACAGTGGGGTTGCAAGTGAAAATGCATATTTTTGTCCTCCATTTGCTTTAATGGCAGCAGGCCTTGAGCTGCATATCCTCCATGATTTAAGGTGATCTAAAGAGAGGCTTGTGCTTCATAAATGGACATAAATAATGACCACTGAGATACATTTTTAATAAGTGGCAATCATATCTTACACACTTAAAAACAAACTGATGCGTTGATCTCGAAGGGATGCTTACATAAAACACCTGGTGGTCTCAACCTTCCCTTTCCACCCATCTCCCTCAACAGACAGTTTCACGTTTGCTTTCCTAGGTGTCTTCAAATCTCAGGGGACATTATATACAGGTATTTGATGATTGCACATGAATATAAAAAATATATATAATAATAAAATAAATATATTACAGCACATATTCCAAAAGACATCTTTGGAAGTGTAATGTTGTGTAAAGTGAAACTGCGGCACACGTCCCTCTCAAAACGATTGTTATTTTTGGTTACTGTGTGTTGTGAGATAACACCAGATGTGTCAGGCCGTTTGATGCAGATGTGTGAACCGACTGTAAGCAATCTCCCTCTGCCACCATCCTCCCACTCTCAAGGCAACTTTGTCCTCAGCATCTCATTTATTTGCTCCTCTTTCTTCCTGGTTGTTGTCTCTTTCCATAAGCTGCTTGTCAGATTCATCAGGAAGAAAGCGAGTATGCATCTGTTCGTTCTTCCTTTTCCAGTTATAGAACACTTGTTAAACAGAATATTGTTAAAACGGGTTGAGTTTGAGCCAAATGTATGAACTTAGGCTAGATCGGACCCAAGGAAATAGATGTAAAAGAAGAACAGGAGGAGACGGATGAGGGATGTGGTGCTCTCAGGCACAAAAGGAGAGACTGAAGAAACGATAAAAGATTGCTTGCCTGGGGAGCAGTCGTGTGCTTCAGATAACTGCACATCTCTGGTGCTCAAAATATATATAAGAAAATAATAATGAAATCCAAAAATTTTTGCAATTTTGCAATTTTCACATCAGTATCAAGTCACACTCACCTTCAGCACCTCCTGAAATATGACGCAAATTAGGACACAGAACAGCCATACTTGTTTAGTTTCCAGTGTATAAACAATACAGTTTAAGATAAACTTATAATGTTGGCTTTGGGGAATTTAATATGGTGAAGTATTATTTTTGTTCTCCTTGTTAGGGGTTGTTTAATATGCATTACATCAGCTAGGAAGCTCGCATTTTTGCTTGACACATCATCTTGCAGTATGGGAGATTTTAATGTTCATGTAAACTGTTGAAAGTGATGATGTTATGTTTTTAAAGGCAGACTCAAATAAATTCCATATGGGAGAACAGGGTTGCTTTCCTTTCCCATTCACTCGGTAAACCTCTGTGTCACCTATTTGTCTGAACCAGAGATATTTGTCTATTTGTAACCATCTAAATCTATGTATCTGTGTGCAGGTTTTTATTTATTTGCATTCTTTGACCCTGCAAGGTCAATAGACCCCAAACAGAATGATTAATCTGCGTGAAATGAAAAGTAAGGTCGAGGCCCAGAACATTTTTAAAAGCTGTTCATACAAATGCATAAATCTTCCCGCCTGCAGCAGAAATATCAGCACCTATTCTCATCAAACCTCGCCTGAATTCACAGCACCAACGAGCATGGAGTGTGCATTCTTACAAAAAAGATCTAAATAACAAGTCTTTTCATTCATGTAACTGATTTCTCACTATTTACTAATTATAAACTTCAACCAAAGTCTGTTAGAAGACAGACAAAGACTAAAAATACAACCAGACAGCACTTCCAATGAATGTATTTCTAAAAGCAAAGCAAACATTTACATGAATCCCCTTGGGGATTTATAGAAGCCGTGATATTAGAAGCAGGGCTTTTCCGTGATTTTGTAGATGGAGGGGAAGCTTTCTTTCTTTTATTTTTTTTTATTTTACTTTTTTTCAATTCAGAACTTGAAAATAAAGAGTGAAGCAAATGAAAGAGGAGAGCAAAATGCACAAAATATACCGTATTGGTAGTTCAGAGTTTGTGTGTGTGTGTGTTAGAGAAGTGAATACTCTAAGTATAAATGCAATTTTGAAGTAGGATAGCCTCGACACAAGGTTATTTCTACATACTGTATCTGTAGCCCTGAAAACAAGCCAACACACTCTGGACAACATCAATTTCAAAAGCCCTCACCTGATCCCAATGAATGCTTCACAGTTTCCACTGTTTTTATTTATTTATTTGTTTATTTATCATTTATTTACTCTGTACTAACCATTCTGTGAGACCATAATAGCGAAACAGCAGAGCTTTACAACCACCTCAGTTCTACATTATCAGTGTAAAGAGAAAGTAACCACTGTTATCATGACACAAGATTGTTTGCCATTAACAGAAAATATTAGTCTTGATGTTAGAATACATATGACAGACATATTCAGGATGTTTTTTGGTCTGTTTTAAAAAAGACACAGTCAGTTCATGCCCAGTCAGTACTCCAACATTTGAAAATGTCCCACACATCCCCCTCTGATCAGTTTGTTTAAAATAAAGTTTTACCATTTCCTATCATTTACTTCAGTAAGTTGCCTTAATAAACACACACTTATAACATAGTTTTCCGAGTCCATTTTGTTTTCCAAAACTGTTCCTGGCATGCAACAGAAAAAACAGTTTGGCTGACATCCTTTTCAATATCTTTAGTGTGGGAAAGACATTTCTTATTATATATATATATATATATATATATATATATATATATATATATATATATATATATATATATATATATTTTTTTTTTTTTTTTTTTTTCTGTTTCTTTAACTCAGCAGACTGTCCCATTTTATCACAGTGGGCTTCAATAGAGTAATGTAATGGTGGAACACTTGAGCGTATTAATGGATGTTTGTTCCTTTTTCATTTGGACTAAATAACTTGAATTTAAATCGATATACTTTAAAAAGAAGGTTGTCACTGGGGCAATATCCTTAAATGGTTAACTCTGAACCTAATCAACCCCTTAAATGTGAATATTAGTACCTTAAAGTTGTAATAATGCCCTAAAGGTGCTACTACAGACATTTTAGGGATAAATAATGTACAAAAATGTCCACTTGAGGGTACTGCACCAGAGACAAGCTTTTGTACCCGTGAAAGTAGATTAATTTCACACTTATTTATTTACTTATTTATTTATTTATTTATTTATTTTTATTTATTTTTTTCCTGAGAATGTAATATTAGCAGCTGTTTTAGGGCATTACTGCTCAGAGCCTGTAAAACTTCACTTTTTTTTCACTTTGCAATTTTTATTGCAAAGTATTGCAAATACAATGCAAATTATCCTTGTGCTTAAGTCATACCTACTTACTTTCTTAATCTTAAAGGTACAATTTGTAAGATATTTGCAGTAAAATATCCAAAAACCACTAGCCTAGTGTTATATATTTTGTTCAGCTGATGTTTTCAACTACTTGTAAATCATGAGAAAATTCATGGCAGTGCAGTCGTCTGTCAATGACGGTAGTTACCCTTTGTTACCGCCTTTACTGACGTAGAAACCACATTACAACTGTGTCGTGGACAAATGCGGAAGCAGCTTCGCGACAAACTTCAACTAGAAAGCGCTGCCGATCTCGCTTGTGTTTTACTCGACTGGTGAGTTGTTTTGATTCGTATCTTTACAGAAAACGTATGCTATTATAATGATCAACAAGATTAGTAGTATGGGGCATATACGCCAAACGCAGGGCATCGCATCTCTAAACCCGCGCGAGGACGAGTCTGATCCATCGTCTGATCGCGTCTTTGCATTAACTTTGTATGTAATCTACATGTGCAGATCGTTGAACTCACATTAAATCCATGATTTATCTTTCCGTCTGATTGATGGCCGTCAGCGGTTGGGTAGAAGACAACACATCCCACCATTCCACGCTCTTTCTTAGCGCCATCAAACCACGTGATTGTTATTGATTTGATAGTGCGCCCTCAAGTGGCAGGTCATACAACCTGTACCTTTAAGTTCAGCTAATTGCATTGAATTAAAAACTTAAACTGTAATGCATTTTCATTTAATTGCAAATAACAGCAATTAATTATCAGAAAACATTGCATTCAATTAGTACTGTATATTCTTTTAAAGTATATTATTTACGTAAGTACAATTTATTACTTTTTAAAGCATGCAAGTGTACTTATTTTTCACAAAGGTAAGTAGGTTTATGAAACAGTGTGTTTAAAACAAAGTGTTTATTGGAATCTTCTTTTGTTAGCCATGAGATGATCCATCCTAGTCTTTTTGCTTTATGAATTTATTTACTTCAGATAGATTAGCATGTGCTGTAAAAAGTTATTATTAGTTTGTTTGTGCTAGATTTCTTTGCATATCTTATTCAATATTTTTTCTATATTTTTCTACTTATATAGCTCCTCTGTTTGTCAGTCTGAAACCGCAGTGGTTTCATAACTTCTCCAGAAGAAATTACAGTTAATTACTGCTATTGCCTCAATCTACCTCAGTTGACATACACGACTGGACTGCAATATTCCCTGACAATCATGCACACACTTACATACACTCAATAGTTTGCAAACAGACACACATATTAGCTGAATCTGTTCTTTCAAAAATGCAAGGATACAAAAGGATCCATAGGAAGAATTTCAGTGCAGTCGAGGCTTTGGAAACCTGAAAAAACAGTTCAGAGAAAATGCTAAAAGAATAATGTATGTGCCTGGAACAGTTGAGTCTTATCTGTAACCCCCTTTAACATGCTTTTTGTGTCTTTTGGGAGCAGAATGTTAAAACAAAGAATCCCATCAGTGCTACACTTTAGTTTCACTCCTCGATTTCTTAGGGATGTTAGTGGAGACTAAGCATGAGGAGGGAACAGCTCTTATTGATATATCTGAAAATGAACAAAACAAGCACACAAATACATATAGAGTATGTTTTAAACCCTCACCATGGAGATGATTCATCTGTAAAATGGTGTTTTGGAAATGGCAAAACCTGCAGGTGCACGTATCTGTGAAACATGAGTATATACGCTCATGCACACATCAAAAACATGTCAAAATGAAATGACTGTGTTTTTTTTTTTTTTTAATTGATGCAGATACATTGTGTGCGTGATTCTTTATGTAGGTTGCCTCTTTATCAAATTACAATAATGAAAACATAAAACTCGCATTCATTTTACCTACACTCCTTTGAAGTCAAATTGAAATGATGGAAAGGAAAACAAGCACAGTACATTTCTGCATATTAAATACACAATTGTGGGTTTCTCTCACTCACTTAACATTCCGCTTATGATGAAAAGCTGTATTTTATGTACCATATCAAAGGCATTTGATATCATATCAAAGTATCTCATATCAAAAGCTTTGGTGTGAGGTTTTTACATATGATGCATAAAAATATGACATATTAACCGATGGTACACTTTTAAACGCAGAGTATTTGACATACGGCACCTTTAACATTTTTTTACCCGAGTAAGCATTTATCTTTCACCTCTCTTAGTTTATAGGATTAAATATTTATAGCATGAGGAGATATTTTGCTTGGCAGCGGTTCAGACATATGGTTGGCGGGACAGAAGAAACTTCTTAAACTCACCCATGTTGCTAATGGAAGTTTAATTGTTATTGAGGCGCTGAAGCATCCACAAGGAATTCCATTGTTTGTATGCCGTGCACTGTTTTTAAACACATCTTGGAAGTGAGAAAGACTAGTGTTGTAACTGCTGCCAAAGATTCCAGCTCGTGCCGAAAGCCGACATCCTTTAGGGGGTGTGTGTCTGGGTTACAGATCACATATTTCGATAACATCTCTGCGATGTGTAATGACGGCTGAAAACATTGAAGCCAACATCTACAGTTGTTTAAGAAGTAGCATGTGGCTTTGACTCTTCTTTAAACAAGATCTTATTCAAGCCATCTACCAACGTCTGGAAACTTGGCAGCCTGAATAGAAAACATACATCGAGCTGCTTGTCAAGATTATTGTGTTCTGGAAAGGTCACTGAAAGATAAGACTTGAAAAGGATTAACTTTTTGAAGTATCAATTTATTGATTAATAACTCCTAAGTTTTAATAGTGAGTGCTTTAAAAATACAATATCATAAAACCAGCTCTCAGATCATTGTGCATATTTGTGTAATTTGAATCTATGCAACGCTTCAACTTCTTTCCTCTCTTTGCTTCCTCTGTTGCTCATCTCTCAGAGGCAAACTGACCACTCAGTCCCTTTCCACCCCAGTTTATGGCAAAGGTAAATCGAGGTCTCGCTTCATTCGCACAGATGCACAGCACACACTTTGATGTGGAAGCTCGGTCCAGGCTTTGATCCACCTCAGCTTGGCTTAAATTAAACTACCTGAGCGCCTCTGGCAGGACACTGAAGATGCTTGGGGCTAAAGCACAGGCTAGAGGAAAGACCTTGACCTGGAGACACACATCAGCCAGAACAGGCTGAATAACTCTGAATACTTTGGACAGTTGCGGCCAGCATATGTTTACTGTAGAATCCTCTTAGCTGAAATGTAGAGATCGGTTGTTTTCTTTCTGGAATGGAAAAAAGAAGTGGGAATCTTAATATTTTCCCATTTGTAAAGCTCCAGTTTGCCTCCGTTCTTCCCATCCCAATTTCCCTATTTTATCACTGTTCAGCTAAGCTGTCAGTTCAGCAAAAGCCACTTGCAATTATCCGTCACAAAAGAAAGCAACACCTTTCTCGTGCTGCATTCCACTGAATTTTGTAAAGGTAGAATTTCAAACTTCTTTCTTGGAAAAGGGAATGAGTCAACTTCCAATGACTGGTTGTTATGCGAGTATATGATGATACACAGCTAATTTTAAGCTAATCAAATGCACAAATGAGTGACAATTCCTACACTGTGTGATAATAAAACCAGTTTGCAGAGATAGGTGTGTAAAACTGCAAATAAGCTGCTGATCATTTTACGCCTCCAAAAGAAATGCTAGCACTGTTCAGCATCATTTATTCTTGCAAATTTGGAGACATCTTCGCTGACAGTCAAACACCTGCAAGGCAAATGATGGCATTACAATTTCTTTCTTAATATATCTTCAGAGTGTTGTTTAATGAAACGCCAGAAGTCAGTGATATGAAGTAGGAAAATCCCTCAACTGAGACTGAATGGGATGCAGCAGATGTAGTAACTCTAGCGTGTAAACAAGCTAAATGATCCCTGCAGTGGCAATGGACAATAGGATATTTGATATACATTCCTTAGCTTCGTTCTCAACAGCATTCTGATGGATCTAGTTTGGGTTTGACTTTCTCAGAGGCGGGTTCAGGCAAGGGCTCTCATGACACATATTGTATACATTTTATAAAAGCACAATCAGCCCATTAGTTGGATGTGGTGCATTTTGCCTCGCTGTGAACAAAATTAGGGAAGAAGAGATATATACTAAAATAAATACTAAAACAAGTACATCTCAAATAAATACTCCTTTGTCTTGTTGAAATATTACTTAGAAGAAATGGAGTCGGATGACTTAAGGATAAAGATGGAGTGAAAGAGAGAGGGAGAGAGAGAGAGCGAGCTCTGCGGCATAAAGCTCCAGTGTCTAGAGACTCCTGGCAAGCGTTTGTGTGTGTTTCCAACACTATTTGTGTGTGTGTGTGTGTGTGTGTGTGTGCATCCACGTGTCTCCAGCATACTGATGTGCCGAGCGGAGCGCAGGATGAGAGAGGAGGTGAGAAAGAGAAAATGTGTTGCCCAGGGCAGTGTCTTTCTGTCTATTCTTCTGCGCTCATGAAGAGACACACCGTGTTATTTTTTTAATTTTTCATCAAATTATGAGCAAGATTAACCTCTTCCTGTAAACCGAGAGGAGAGGCAGAGTATGCATGTGTGTGTATAACATGCGGGTGGGTGTGAAATTATTAAGACATTTATAAGCATATTTCTGTTTTGCAGGAAGCCGTATTTTGTCACATGCTGGCTGAGGGAGTCATAGTGTAGGGCTGAATGCTGAATGAATCGGGTGGAGGGGTTCAACTTGTGTCGATGTATGTGTGTTTTTTTGCCATGGGACACTGCAGTAACATACAGACCACAGACGTTTCCAACTTCAAACTCTCACTTCAACAGTATTCTTTTTTCTTTTTTTTTCATTTCCCCCCTCTCCAAAATCAAAAATGAGACAAGACTGAAGTAGATTTCCATTACAGAGAAGATTCAAAAGGCCTGATATATTTGTTTGCTTCATATTTTAAATGTTTTATTGTGCTGTCTAGGGGTATAATAGCACATCATTGATTCTTACTGTCTCCATCTCTCTGCATCTTTCTTCATATTGGAGCATCTATAGATAATCTTTACACAATCTGCACTCTTCTTTTGCATTCTCCCTCAAGGTTTATGACTCAAATGGCAATGTTATTCCTCTTTACCCAGTGTTTGAGTTACAAATGTGTTTTTTTGGGTGGCCTTTGTTTGGTGCTGCATGTGTGTAGTGTAGCAGTCATTCAGTTTCTTATACACAATCGCACTTTTCACAGATTTTCCCATATGATGTTTTCAAAATACACAAAATGAATGTGATATGTCTTATCTTCCTTAATCTGTGCATTAAGCTTCTGTTCCAAAGCCTGGCGATTCTTTTCGGATAAATTATATCTGTTTCATCCGTTTATTTATTATATTTTTCTGTGTACGGTATAATCCATCTGACCCATATTAGATATCCAAATTTGATATGATTCATATGTGATTTGATTTGTTGCAAAATAATTAAAAGGAAACAGATGAGTTTGACCCGATTGGCTTGATGGAGATGACAAATCATGTTCCTTGAAAATTTCTGAGCGGATTTGCATTAGGTTTTAACCTTTATTTATGCTGTAATAAAAATGATAAAACAGAGGTAAATCAAAGTCTAACAATTGGCTGTGGAAAGTCGTGGCCTAATGGTTAGAGAGTTGGACTAGTAACGCAGAGGTTGTGGGTTCAAGTCTTGGCACCGGTGGGGATTGTAGGTGGGGGGAGTGAATCTACAGTGCTCTCTTTCACCTACAGTACCATGACTGAGTTGAGACCCTTGAGCAAGGCACAGCACATCAAACTGCTCCCCAGGTGCTGCAGCAAAAGTGGCTGCCCAATGATCTGGGTGTGTGTGTGTGTGTGTGTGTTCACTTCTCACTGCTGTGTGTATGCACTTGAATGAGTTAAATGCAGAGCACGAATTCTGAGTATGGGACGCTACACGTCACATATTTTTTTTTTTTGTGTAACGAGTGGACAGCAACAGAGAGTTGAATGTCAAATGTGACCCTGTCAGCCAATGAATAAGATATATATAATATAAATAATATAGTATTTAGAAATGTCACTATTTTTTTAATATTATATCACTACCAACCATTTATCTTTTGACATTCATTTCTGACATTTCACTCAGCTTGTTTATGTCTCAGTTTTATATTATCAGCATGATACCTATACATCATATTTTAGCTTTTGAAATATTTCAGGGTAACACCTTTTTTGACTGTACTTAGTAATAACATGCAATTTCAAAGTTCTCCTTTCTTTTTGGAATGTTACAAGCTGTTTGTGCATAGATAAGATACCTAAAGTTGAAAAGACTAAAATCTCAAACCCAAAGAGATATTCTTTGTAAAAGTTAAGACTCATCTGCGCCCTCCTAAAACGTTTGAACATGCCCCCACATGTCTACGTCACTGTGGGGGGAGATTTGCATAACACCGACCAAATGTTCATGCAAAGAAAGAAGGCGTATTTGATTCTCGCTTCATAGAGATGCTGTGCTTTGTTCTGAAAGCGAAAATACTTTGTTTGGCCTTCCAAAAGAGGACAGAACTTGTAAAACTGTACACCACATTTTTCAGAACAATTAGCTTTGTAAAAATCAACTTTGTTTCAGAAAGGCGGGGGAAAGAGGAGCAACAATAATATACATTATGTAGGAAAATCGTTTTTTTTTTTGTTTTTTTTAAACCACATGAACACATTTAATTACACCAAATACACAAAACAATGTTATTTTTAGCAATGTCATATGAGCCCTTTAAAATAAAGTGTAACCTAGTTCAATCTATTAGTAGATACAGTCATTATTAGTGCGCCATATATTGCAGTCTGGGGCCTGAATTATATATATATATATATATATATATATATATATATATATATATATATATATATATATATATATATATATTTTTTTTTTTTTTTTTTTTTTTTTTTTTTTTCAGGCACATTTAGATTAGTTATTCCACAGGTGTCCATTATAATTTATTTGCTGAATTGCTTGTATTTACAGTAGCCTTCTTTTAACTTTGATTAATTGGTTGGTGCAAAAAAATAAAGTAAATCAATAATTACATAAAGCTTTATTTGGAGTGCTAAATGACACATTCATGTTTTTCTTTCTAAAAATACCCAATATCTATTGGAAATTTAATCAAAAGGTAACTATGGTAACTAATAAGGACTAGTGATACCTGGGATTTGTTTTCCCTAAAGCTAAAGCACACCTCCAGTATACTGCCTCGACTGTATTGCTCATGCATCAGATGATTTAAGAATAACCAGTCAATCAATAGAAAGCAGAGCTAAACATCTAATGAGGGTTGCATTAAGCACTACAGCAGGATCAAAAGGGTGAAAAACCAAAATTCAGTCATATTAATATTCATTTTCAATGTTAGATGCATTTCCAACTAGCTATAATGTGGGCTTGATGGCCTGTGGGCTTAATAATCCATGCACATCCGGTCTATATTTCCATCTATTCTGTTGTTCTTCTATTTATGTCACATTTTCAGAATCAACATCACCTATTTTTATTGCTGTTCCATACAGTACATTTAGGCAACAGGTGGTGGTGGGTGTGTCCTTGTGATTGTGTGTGTGTGTGTGTGCGTGTGTGTGTGTGTTCGTTCCCTCTCACACAGCTCCCTTTCCGCTCGTTATTAATTCATTGTCCGAATCTGGATCCTCATGACAGTAATGGTGCTATTAACCAGGCCTTCTGCTGAGCTAGCACCTCTCCCTCGATATTTCTCCCTCTCTCTTTCTCTCTGTCTACATTTATTCGTTCATTCCCATACACAGCAAGGTATTACAGGAAGAAATTAGATTTTGCAGTTTGCTACTTTTAAAAGATGGGTGGGGAGAAAATGAGGAGAATTTGGTGGATGGAAACACTCTCAGCATGGATATATTGTAGGATATGGGAGAACTGGAGTGCAGGTTTGGAGTGATTTGTTGCCTGTGGTCTGGGAAGGAGTCGTGTTCCCGGCTGTGAGCTATTAACACTTCCAGAACATTCTCTAGGGGAGATGCATTATGCCCTTAGGGATTAACATATTACACATACGCAAGCCCATTTATCCACATATGTAACTAAGCTGACATCTGTGTGTTTGTGTGTATGTGTGTGTGTAAGTGTGTGTGTGTGTGTGTGTGTGTGTATGGGAAAGGGAGATAAACAGAGACAGAGCAAGGCAGATCCATTTATGTCACACCCAGTTGTGTTTGTACTAGCATGCAGATAAATACTTTGTTTGTCGCTCAGTGTTTTTACCTCCAACAAACCAAGGCTGCATGCTAAATCAATGAAAAATTAACTGCAATTGCAATTTAACTAAATATATGTGCTGTGTGTTTCAGAGTTCACAGAGTGAAGTGCAGCACTGTGATCTTTTACACGTGAGCAGCTCATGAGCCAGTGTTTTCAATCTCTTGGAGCGGCCTGGTTTATAAACTGGCTGTTGTCATCAAACTGCAAGACTTATGGGTTCCCTGTGCTTTTAAGCCATAAATATTAGCATTTTATTTGTACAGTTGTACTATATAATAATAATCATAATAAATATTGTATTATTTAAATCAAAATTAGATTTTCTCCAAATGGTGCAGCCCTTCAGCAAACACCCAAACATCTGAAGTTTCTTCACACCTTAAGTTCCCACAGACTCTTCCAGTAAGGAAAATTTGCCTTTGAGTGTTATCCCATGACTCACAAACTGCTAATCAATTCCAGGTACCAGCAGAAGCAGTTATTTTGTGGTTACACAGTTTACTCTTTTTCTTTTTGAGAGATAGAGCAAAGAGAGAAAGGGCATAGAGTTCATTTGAGGCAAAGTGAGCTTATTGCAGCGTGTTTTGGACTGAGAGAAATACCGTCATTTAACTAATACAAGATGAGTTTGGGATATCAATCATTTCCTCTTTTACTTAGCAGCACCCCCTTCAAAAATTCATTCACAGGACCACCACTATTTTCTTTCCACTTCTTGGCGATCAACCCTGACTGACTCATTCAATTAAACTGCCGTTTAGTTAGCTTTTTATAAAGAAAAAAGCTTTTGTTTTATGTTATTCTTCTTCTTCCCCATGGAAAATAAAACAAAAGCCTTTCTGGTTCGGAGCTGGATGTGGAACGAATGAATATTGCATTCATCAATTCTTTCCCTTTTTCCTCTAAACATAATTTTTATCATCATTCATCAAATGTCTAACAGTTAGTGTTGGGCGATATTGTAATTTTTCAAATCGTCATATCATCAGCTCATGAGATCGTCGATACATGATATTATTGTGCATGGGTGGAGCAAGAGTGAGACTCTCTGTACTTGTCATAGCATTATTTTTTGGTGTTTTAAACCACGCAGGTGCGCGAGTGAGAGCCTATTGAATCACCAATAATTAAAAAAACTACTTCCAAATAGTTAATAGTAAATACTTTCAAACATACTGATAAACTAACATGTTAAATATAAAAAATACCGTATTTAAAACAGCTAGTTCATATATATTCGGACACAACTGTCATACCGCCCATCCTGTGATAAATTTGCCGCATCATGCGTATGGAAGTTATCAGTCTAAATGTTCTGCAAAATCAGTCAATGGTGAAAATCAATAGTAGATTTAATTAAAAGACCAACAGTTTAACACTAAATATTGGACATAAATGAGCACATTAAACATAAAGTATTTAAAATAGGTAAGTTCATATATTTGGAGTAAAGTTATAAAATTGAACGGATACATCAGTCATATAGCACTCCGGACCGCGTCTGCAGATGATGTACGTCTGTTCGTGGTTGGAGACTCCTTCACCGGCTACAGGCTCTAATCATCATTTGTGCTGGTGTGTGTGAAATGTGGTGCCTAAGTGAAATAGCAGGGCAATTTGATAGCCGAATTATAATAGGCCGCCTAATAAATAATAATGATAAATATTATTATTATTATTATAATTTAATACATTAATAGGAGAATGAGCCTAATATCGTCTTGACTATCAACAAAGGCATCTGCTATCGTCGATATCTCTGACTATCGTCGCACAACCCCACTAACAGTTGTCTAATATTATGGTCAGTTTTCTAGTGAAACTGCTCCTGAAGTACAACTGCAGTTCAGTGTGTGTGTCTGAGTGTCTTTGTGTCTCTGCATATGTGTGTGAGAGTGTTTTGAGCCTGGAAACCAGAGAAGCAGGTTATTTTCCTTTGGCAGAGGAGATGAATCATATTCCTACTGTCATCACAGCAGTCAAATATCAAAGTCCGCTTAACATCAATCACTTCCTGGAGTGTGCAGGAGAGCTGTCACATCTCAGCCAATTGGAGGGCTGTTTTCATGCAGCTATGGATTAACCTACGCCTACTATATCTCAGTGGCTGAGGTAAATATATTTGTGGGTAAATCTAAATCTCAATGTATTTGGGTTGTATGAATGTGTTTCCATGTGCTCCTTTAATGCACGCATGTCTGTGCGGTCCCTAATAACACCCCCCACACGCCCACCCAGAGAAACACACACACACACACACACACACACACACACATACACAATGATTATTATTCTGTTCAACACCTGCATTGCCCCAATGTGAATGCTGTTGAGGTATGAAATGAGACCACATAACCACGTGTTTGTGTGAGAGTGTGTGTGCCTGTACATTATTTCTTCTACAGAATAAAGGAGAACTTCAGTATGATGTCTGATTTGTGCAATTGCATTTATTTATTAGATTCATTTGAGAATAGGTGTACACAGATTTAGAAAGCTAATGAATGTATTTATTTATTTATTAATTAATTTTTTTTACTGTAATTGCTTCATTTTGTCTTTAATTACGTTATGTTTTTTTACAATATTCACTAAAATGTAGTGATTTTGTATTATGTTATAGCTCTATACTCACTGTATGTCTACAGTTTGTTTTTGTTGTTGTTAACTAAAACTATTAAAAACTGTTTTCAGTAATTCATGTAAGTAAAATAAATGTGAATATTAGTTTAAAAAAAGTTTTTGGACAATCATTTAAATAAACAAATGAAGTACTAAAATTACTAAAACTGAAAAAAAAGTTAAATAGTAACGTAAAAGGAATAAAAATTAGAAAAGTAAAAAAAAAAAAAAAACTAAAACATTTACAAATATAAATGAGATCATTTGAAATTTAAAAAGAACATTTGACACTAATTTGATATCGATCATAACTGAGAACTGTGGAGAAGCTGCCTCTGAGAAATGCTATTTACTTATGGTATATTCCATGCAACTTTTTCACAATATTATTATAGTGTAAATGTTTACCCATGAACATAAAGAGTGTCTTGTGGTTTACTATTTTAGTCATGTTATTCTTGATTTTTTTTTTCCATCTTTCCACTTTCCTGTCATCCTTCACTCGTGTTTTTTAGTAGGCTAGTGGATAATGAGAAGTGCTCTGTTGGCTGAATGGATTAGTCCTCTCTCCCTTAGGGTACTGGGTTGTTTGTTTGAAGGCACCGTGGCGGCGAGTGAAAAAGCTATTCTATGCACATACACACAGCATCCTTTTAGTTTATGTCTCACTTCATACCTCATAATTCTCCTGAATAGGCTTGGTTTCTTCCTCCAAGATTTTGCCGCTGATTGTAGCATTAGCTCGTTGCAGAAGCTTTGAATAAAATGGTGCATGAAGCTTGTTGTAGTGTTTGGGTGAAAGCAATCAATACCTACATAAACATACGCTGACACACACACACACACACACACACACACACACACACACACACACACACACACACACACACACACACACATCATTTCCCAATCAATAGCATTAAAAGGAGTATCTAGGCTTTCTGCCTCCTCCCAAAGAGGCTCGGCTTTCTCCAGCTCATGCTTTATTAAAGAGCGCTAATTATGCACCCCTTATTCTTTATGTTCCCTCTCTTGTTTGAGAGATGGTTTATAGATGCTCTTTTTTCTCTTCCTCTTTTTACATGCAAAACATCTCTCTGATTTTCTGTTTAGGGTTTGGCAGCGACACATAATGATCAAAGATTAGGCAGGGACATCAGTGAGTGCTACTTAATCAGTAATATCGGAACACACACACACACAAACACACATCTATTCAACCCACACACATTCAATATTCAGATACTGTCAGTCATAACAAAAGAAGAAAGGAACAAAATATTAACACTGCATGAGGCAAACAAAAATCTGTTTCCCCCAAATTTTCCCCATTATGGTGCATTTGAGAATAATTACTTTCTCGGAAATCACCGCAAACCCAGTACTTTGCACGTAACTTCAGGTTTAATATATTTTTTGGCTATCTTAAACCTTATTTTGCAATGAATTACTCTCTTAATACAAATGACCCACTTCCCCTTATAGTTTTGGATTAAAATAGAGAAGAATTGACTTTGAATTGCATTTTCAGCCTGCATCATCATAACTAGCATTTCGGTGATATTTGGCACTAGTTTTAGTCAAAGTTTATCCCAGTGACAGAAACCATGGCAGCCTGGTCTGGGGTTATTTTATGTTTTGATTTGTTTTTTCGTCATGTAAATCTTATGTGCCGTGTGCTCTGGGCTAGCATTCTCCGCGATTACATCTAATGTTTTTTTTTTTTTTTTTTTTTTTTCTGCCTGCCATACACTGATAAACAGAGTGTCAAGGAGAGCCAGTGCAGAGAAACCCAATCCAAATACTTCTGACTGCACACGCATACACAAACCCTGATAGATATTTCATATAGAGGCAGTGTTTGACAATTACAGCTTTTGAACATTTACATAATGTGTGTCCATATGTGCCCCTCTCTAACGACATGTTTGCTTCTATTATGTCTGTTGTTTATTATGGAGTGATTGTGCGTACAATCTGAGTTTTGAATGTTTGATTGGTTGTGTCAGTTTGTTGAGGCACAGTTGTCATTCACATTCATCTCAATGCCAGTTGCACGGTTGACGAAAAACAACAGAGATTTGAAAGAAGTCAATTACCCAAGAATGCCATTTGGTTTTTATGTCATCATGACAATGCCAATTAGCTGGTTATTATCATTATTATTAGTATTATCATTATCATATGAATGAATAAATAATGTTACAGCTTGTTAAACGTTACATTTACTTAATATATTATTACTTAGTACTAGTATAGTATATCTTAATTTTTGATTATTGCTTGGATCTAACATGAACCAAACCCTAATTCTAATTCTTAACCCTATAAGTACATGGTGTTAATTAATATTACACAGTTATTGTTATTATTATTGAAAACAATACAAATAGTATTTAAATTGTATTCCTTTGAAATGTACAGCTACTTTTGAGTGGCCGTTAAGAAAGGTGCTGTGTAGTTGATTGTGTTACAGCATCTATTAAAAAGGACTAACTGGGTCATGTTAACCAACCGAGCCTTGACCTCTTTGTACTGACTTCATACCTCTTTACAGGACAAGCCTTCGTGTTCGTATATCAGTGTGCAATGTCAGCTACTCAAAGCTGATGAAACGAGAGAGACAATGAAAAAGGACAGATTATAGCTCGCCTACAGACTATAGATCCAAAGCAGCAGCCACCATATAGAAAATGAAAGAGAACAGCAAGAAGAGTGAGCACTATTTGTTTGCAGAAGGAGGGGTTTCACAGTCTCTGCAGGGCTTTAAGGTGATCCTCAGCTGACCCAGCTTTGGCTGCTGTTTTGTAATGAATTATATGCATGGAAAGGATTTAAACGCTGGTTCCAGATCAGTCAAAGTCAGCAAAAATGTTTAATGTAGTGTACATGAACATATTGCAGTGGGAAAACATTCTGATCACATTAAAGACCTGACTGGTAACACAACACAAGATATGCATGCGTCATTTTATTTATTTATTTTTCTAATGCTAATTTTAATTCTGCTCAAGGGAAGTGATGAGAGGACAATGAAAGGTCCTCGTATCCAATTACACGTAGCTAATCCAACTGATCTAACTGAGCACTGGCAGACACACACTCACACATATACACTTTAAATACACACATATGCTACTCCACATACATAAGATCATGTGGTTTCTGTGATGCTTTACATCAGCCCTGCTGTACAGTGCATGCATGTTTGTGTGTGTGTGTGTGTGAGTGAGAGAGCGTGTGTGAGGGGTTAACAGGGGGATTTCTCTTGGAAGAGAGGGAATCTCTCTTCGAGATGAACATTTTCTTCATCTGTCGTTCTTTTAGTTATGAAAAATCATACAGCTGGTTTATTACTTATTCATAGGGATTCTGCTGAGGATTTTCTCTCTCCTCGTAGCTCCATCCCTTCACCCCTCTTTTCTTTCCCCAGCTCATGTTTAAGCAGAGTCACTGAACTCAAATTAATAGTAGCTTGTTAATTCCCTTTGAAAAAAAAAGGGAGAGTGTGTGTGTGTGTGTGTGTGGTGCAGGACCAAAAAGGAGGCTAAAGGTAAGGCATAATAAATGTGAAAAGAGAAGTGGGGAGTTTGCCAGTTGGGTTTTTAATTGCCGCAGCCCATAATATTGCCTGCAGATGTTAGAGTTCCGCAGCCAGTGACACATCCAGTGGTTAGTGCGGTCACTGCAGAGTAGCCAGTGACTCACTGCCCCTTTACATCTCCCTCAAACCCATGTTATGGGTTATAGTGCTGCTTCTTAACTGATTTTGCTTTAGGAACCAGATTTTAAGTAGTGATTTAACACAGTACCAAAATTACTTGTACTGATTGTACAAAGTCAACAGGAATGTCCTTGAAATAAAAGAAAATATGCATTTTCATTTATTGGTATCAGCTGATAAATGTGATTGCACATTTCCCCTATTTTTATTAAATTGAATTATGTTACATTACTTTTGCCATAATGTAACACTCAAATAAAGTTCATGTTTAAAAACATCAATAATTGAAAAACACTGTTTTATATATATATATATATATATATATATATCTATATATATATATATATATATATATATATATATATATATATATATATATATATATATACGTATATATATATATATATATATATATCTATATATATATATATATATATATATATATACGTATATATATATATATATATATATATACATATATATATATATACGTATATATATATATATATATATATATATATATATATATGTATATATATATATATATATATATATATATATATATATATATATATGTATATATATATATATATATATATATATATATATGTATATATATATATATATATATATATATATATATATATGTATATATATATATATATATATGTATATATATATATATATATATATATATATATATATATATATATATATATATATATATATATATATATATATATATATATATATAATATATAATCCGCAGCAAATTAGAAACATAAAAGAAGAATATCCATTTTTAATACAACAATGCACTCATAGCATTTTAAACAAGCACAAGTGTTTGATTTATTTGTATTTATTTAGCAGACGCTTTTATCCAAAGCAACTTGCAGTGCATTCTGGCTAACAGTTTTTACCTAACATATGTTCCTTGGGAACCAAACCCACAACCTTGCGCTGCTAACCACAGACAACAGGGCCACAGGCAAATCAGGTAAAAATCTTAAATATGTGTAGTAT
This sequence comes from Carassius carassius, assembly GCF_963082965.1. NCBI lineage: Eukaryota > Metazoa > Chordata > Actinopteri > Cypriniformes > Cyprinidae > Carassius > Carassius carassius. The sequence goes on along the minus strand of NC_081756.1, from coordinate 34,015,605 downwards.
AGCATACAGTAAAATGTAAGCATAGGCTCACCATCCTGACATGTATTATTCTGCTTGAATTGTTTCAAATAACAAACACACATAATTTCATAAGTACGGTGGTAAAAACACACACCAGTTACACAGATATAAGCTGGTCTTGGACCACAGGGTGGTGTCTGCTTTGCATATGCTGTAGAGTTTAAACCAGCGAAAAAAAACCTGCAACCTGGCAATGTTTTTTGTCTGCACACAGTCAGTTGAGATTATTCAAATGCTCTGGGCTAATTTGTAAACAGCACCTTTATGTATATTTATACACACCTCTGTGATTTGAATTTGTTGGGGTTTTTATTGAAAACCTGTTTGTACACACCTCACTCATTTTATTGCTACATGTAACCACAATGAGCCTAAAGCGTTCTGCATAACTTTCTTCTAACTGCGACATAAATTTTGTTGTCTCGTCCATCATGGGGACATAAAGCAGACAGCGTGGGGTATCCGGCCCGGTCCAGTTAAACATGCCGGCTGTTCACTCTAATCAGTGATGTGTGGCAGCAGATTTTTACACATAAGCCAGCATGCTACTATTTGATACAGTGATATTTTAAACAATTCTCAGTTTCATTTGATAAACAGTACTGGAACAGTGATGTTTCAGTGGGGCTGTTATATTAAGAGAAACCAGACATTTGATTGTGAATGATATTTGATACTGAATTCCAAATGCATTGGCATCATTTTAGTTTTTTATTGCATGTATGATGTCATGGCATCTTAGTCATTGATCAGGCAAAATATTGATGAAACCTGATTAGGCTTACTTGTAATGGCCTAACATGTGAATACTTGTGTATGTTAAGCCAGATAAATCATTTTCCAGTGCATAACAGTTACTCTGTGTTATGATTGGCCTTTTCACCTCTCATATTTAAGCATTTGAGGAATGCTGTCTACTTTTGGCATATATGTCAAACCTAATTTCTATCCAGTGTGTCAGCACCCGCTAAGCCAGATTCCTTGTACGAGCAATAACATCCAATTCTGATTCTAGTCAGTAGACTGACATGGATCATGTTGCAATTTTTTATTTTTATTTTTAAAGGCCATAAGAGCACCATTTCAATTTCATTAGTATGGTTACTAAAGAGAATATATGATTTGAGAGTGCCTCTTCGTTGATGTTCAGGCGAGTTTTGATGGGTAGCATTAACATGCTGTGTTAACCCTCATTTAATGCCTCATTATAGTAATTTAAGAAGTGCAGAATGTGCTGTCTTTGCTCTTGATGTGTGTTGTCAAAGAAATAGAGGTTAGCTTGTGCGTGTGTGTAAATTTCGGCACGTTTGATTTGGTTAAAAAACCTGCTTGTCAAGTTAAAAGCATGTTGTAACTTATAACACACAAGCTTAACGCAAGCCACATTTTTTTAAAATCACAACTGGTCAATTAAATGTTTTTATTCACATTTAATTCACATGTCCAGATATTGATTTGGATAGTTCAATTTATTTCCCTCAAGGAAAGTGTTAAAGCTATCAATAATTTATAAATTTGCCATTTTGCATATATCTTAATTGAAATATGACACTTTTGCCTGTTCTACAGCTGTACATCAAAAACACATATGATATCCACAAGAGACCAGTTTGCCTCATAATGTCTTCTTCAATTAATAAATATGAAAATATAAAACATAATCATGATAACCTAGCTGCCCTGTATTTAACACTAGCATACATGTGTGCTAGTGTTTGTGTGTGTGTGTGTGTGTGTGTGTTTGTGTGTGCTCAAACTATGTGATGCTTGTTTTCTTCATGTCACGTTAAATAATTGATTGTGATTACCTGTAGCCTGTGAACAGTTGGAACATTTTACATTTCTCTGTATCTGTCTCTGTCCATTTCAATCCTGTCGAAATTTGGGGACCAAAATCCGGGAGACCTCTGAGCGTGTGGTGGTGTTTGGAGGTTATGGAATGGGGGAATGTCAAAGGCAGGCTAAATACGCATAAATAAACATCCTTGATGAATGTCGAAATGGCCTGTCTGCCATTCTGTGCTTCCACTGCGCGATTGTGGCATTTTGATTTAATGTGCTGAGTAACGTCATTTTTCCCACAGTGTCCGATATTAAAATTAGTGCAACACACTTGCAACAGGCGTTGGCATTGTTGGTTTGGCTTTGAGATATGATATATTGAGATATAATTTGTGTGTGTGTGTGTGTATATATATGGGAGTCTTCTCCCATTTCTACCAGTTGATTTAACTTCCAACATCTACTACCTGCGTAGTTATCAACAGCAAAACTGGGTTGTACGTTACCAGGTTGAGGTCACAAATGGGTTGAAATTTTTATTGATGTGTCGATTGTGTGAGTAGGATGCATTTTATACAAGATCTGGCAACTGGACCAATAATATATTGATGTGACTCTTCATATAATGAGATTTGGGCCATACAAATTATGGGAGTTTCCCAGGAGATATAACAAAATGGGAGAGGTGCGGGAGATGGGTGTGAAATTATTGGGAAACTCCCAATAATAACGGGAGTGTTGACAAGCATGGTTCATATCTGTCTTCAGTCTACTTGGCCAGCAAGGCCCTTTGTCATTTGATCAACCTAGTTGTTCTCGTCAATTTGGCCATTAACCTGTCAGCTAGTTGGATCTCTCAATGTCCTATGGAGCAGCTGGCTATGGTCAGGTCTAATGGGTTAAGACCAAGGTTATTTTCCTGACTTTGTAATGAAAATAATAATAACATTCTAGAAAAAAAAAAATATATATATATATATATTTCACGTAAAATATCTAAAGTAAATTTAATATTAATTTTTAAAACCATTTGAAGCCCAAAAAATGCATAGAGTACATTTCTAAGAACCTGATACACGTGTCTTAAACTTGATTTTTGAAAGAAGGCACACTCGTATCCTTCTGTAATACTTTGAGTTCATCTACAAATTCTCCCTTTGTGTCATTTGTCTTGCTCCCGTCTTTCCAGGATCGCATGTGTGTGTCTTATTTGTTTAGCTGGCCCCAGGGATGTTTTCACGCTGCTAATAATACGTTTGACTCTCTGTAGCCCTCAGGCAAGGAGCCTTTGAGTCAGTCGAACAGAGTGGCAACATGGAAGCCACACATTTACCACTTCAAGAATTCCAGTCGCCCTGTATGATTTCCAGTTACCTGTTTATCTTGTTTACCAAGAGAGGAGGCTGATCCCAGATCAGTACAAAATGACAGCTTCCTCTGTGAGCAACAACTCTAAAACCTCACAAAAGTTCACTCCCAGTGTTTCAATTAGTAAAAGTACGAATGAGAGCACACTGATGAACATTCTTAACTTACTGACTTAGATCTCAAATGAAAAGAGACAGAGAAGAGGGAGAGAGCCAGAGATGCGAAGTGTACTCGAAGAAATCCCACGTGCACTCGGGGGTTTTCATTTTTACATGGGGATTAGGATCGGTATCTTCATCATTGCCGTGACGATGGGAGGGTCTGATAGCACCTCCCTTTGAAGCAGGCTGATGTGCAGAGATCTTTGGAGAAACTAAGTCTCGCCCAGCTTATAGATTCCTGTTTGAAAGGAACGAAGACAGGCGAGCAGTGGAGATGAGATTTTTGGTGTCTTTATGGCCAGTGAAATTGTTGAAAGAAGCTTGAGCCATCTGAAGCCTCACTTACACCCGGCATCTCAGTGATACGAGAGATTCTTTGTTACTTGCTAGCCATAGAGTAAATTCAGAAAGAGGGAGAAAAAAAACTGTAGTGGAAATAAATGGAATCAGAAAATTAATAGTGGATTACTAAAAACTGAATTTATTGTAATATAGGAGATAACACCAACAAAATCCTCATTTTAATAATGAAGTTCTAGAACAAAAAGATAAAAAATTGTGTTAGTGCATGTGAGCTCAGATCCATTAACATTCACAGGTACTTTTTGATTTGGAAAGTGAAAAAAAAAAAAAAGTGATGTGACATTCAGCCAAGTATGGTGACCCATACTCAGAATTCGTGCTCTGCATTTAACCCATCCAAAGTGCACACACACAGAGCAGTGAACACACAGCCCGGGACTCGAACCCACAACCCTAGGTTTAGGAGTCATACTCTTTAATAACTAGGCCACGACTTCCCAATTTTCCAGATTTTAATAATGTGCAGTATTAGTAAATGTTGGAATCAACATGAACTAAAAAAAAATGCTTTTGAAGTATTTGTCATTGTTAGTTTATGTTAAATAATGTGGTTAACTAATCTTAACAAATGGAACATCTGTTATTATACTTCACATATAGCAGGTAAAAATGCAATCAATCAATAAAAGAATGAATAAATGAATCAATGAATGAATCAATCAATTAATCAATCAATCAGTGTTTCCAGATAAGTTGTCTAAAATACTTACCGTCTTGATTGGCATTGGTTAGTTTCGCCTCCAATCTCATGCCATTGGAGTTGAAATGTAAAAGTGTCACAGTTTTTACACTATTTTGGAATTCAGCCTTTGAATGGCTTATACGTTTCTCAGCAAATTTAACTGAACAAGAAAAGCTTAAGATAGGGAGGAAGAAGAAGAAGAAGAAGAAGAAGAAACACTTCACCGTTAATTAATCTGCATTGAGTGTGTGAAGTTTGTTGACTGTAGAAAGAGACACTCTCTCATTACAGCTCAAAGAGGAAATCGACCTTGTCCGTAAAAAGGAGGTACTAAATCACTATCGAAATCATATTATTTTTTGTTGTTTTTCAATTTGCCTCAGGGCCAAAGGGGAACTCACAGGATTTGACTGGACAAGAGCCAAACCCATACTTTTCAAACCAGATACATTTCTGTGTTCGTTCATGTTCACATGTATGCAAAGCAACTGTCGATAGCATCCTTTCATCTTGTTTGTATTAATTTTATTTGTATTATTATTATTTATTCCTCTTAATATTTGATTTTCTTCTTCTTTTTTAACGTCTACTGAAATAATTGCATTTGCTTTCTGTAGGGCTGGGATTTATTTATTTATTTTCCCCACTGCTCCTGTTTTATTAATTTATTTTTATGTGACAATTGAAATTAACAGCAAGGACCCAATATAGCACTTACAATATATTTTTCTTGAATACATTAATATTTTTGCCAATATTTTTGCCAAAATAATAATAATAATATTAATAATTGGATGGGAACAGCCATGTGTGTTGAGTCATGTTACCTGAGGGCACTTTATATTTGAATGTGAGCATGAATTTGAGTGTATTATATCATAACTTCAGTAGTTTGATCACTTCCTCACAATGCCCCTGTATGTAATGGCCATCACAGTGTGAACACCAGGCTAATCTCACAGGGCCCTGGGCTCTTTCTCTCTCGCTCTCTCTCTCTGCTTCTGTTTGTTCAAACATTAAAGGATAATTACTTCTCTGAAATAATTGTTTTCTTAATCGCAGCTTTCATAATTGTCTTTTGGACCTTGGCTGAGACTCACAAATGGCCCATTCTATCTGAACAGTGGGAGTCAGTCTATTTATGAAGGACGCTGCAATGACAACGTGCGAGCATATGTATGTATGTGTGTATGTTTGAGGGGGACACGGCAGGGACGTTTTGAGTAATGTGTCCACAGCCCCCAGAAAGGGAGTTTAGCTTTTCTGTCAACATTGACATTGATTTATTCATGATAAATGCCTTCTTTTGCTCCAGTCCACCAAAAGGTATTCTGTTACACAGGAAATTAAGTGAATGAAAAAGGGTAAAGTAACGACAATAAAACATGTGTTAAAAATGAAACCTGTTTGTGTGTGTGTGTGCTCTTGTTTTTGTGAGATATCAAGACACAACTCTGTATAATGACATGGGTATGACACAGGTATTACAAGGAGAGGGTGACTTATGAGGACATAACCCATGTCCCTATTTTTCAAAACGCTTATAGATCATACAGAATGAGTTTTTTTGAGAAAGTGAAAATGCAAAAAGTTTCCTGTGAGGGTTAGGGTTAGGTGTAGGGTTGGTGTAGGGCCATAGAATATACAGTTTGTACAGTATAAAAACCATTACGCCTATGGGATGTCCCCACTTTTCACAAAAACAAACATATATGTGTGTTGTGTTGTGTTGTGTTGTGTGTGTGTGTGTGTGTGTGTGTGTTTCATAAATTAGTTAAATTTGAAACTAAAAGTTGGGTTTTAAGATTAAGCTTAAATCCTATCATTATGCCAGGCCTCCTTTCACTTACTCTTTTTCTCACCATATCAGTCTGTTTTTACACATGTGTTCTTTTAGCCAGGGCACTAAACGTGTTTGTGTGTTTGTTTAGCACAATGAAGAAGAACAAACAAACAAGGACACACAACAGAAGAAAAATATGTGCAGCAGAGATTGAAATCCAAATGATCTTATTTGGATAGTCATCTTGTTAATGGCATACATTTACTACTCACTTAAACCATCTAAAGACCAAAAAATGCATTTACAGAAAATTAAAATGGAAAGTGAGGATGAAACATCGCATGTTGATCTTAATTTGACAAAATGTTTATAGATGATTATATAACTTATACTGCTGTGACTGTTTTAAAGTATTAAAACTAAACTGTCATGAGTGCTATTCAAACAGGATTAGTTTTCCAAACAATATTTGGGATACAGTTATCAACAGAGTAAACCACGATACATTAAAAATTTCTCTAAAAATATAAATCTTGTTGTAGCATTGTAAGGTGACAATTAAGGTGACAGTCTTTCTTGTACTAACCTGATCTGCTCCACTGGTCGTTCTGAGCAGTCCGTGATCCCCATATTAATTGAATTCTGTTTTTTATGAACATTTTATAAACATAAGCCAGTGCAACATGAAATGCCTATTTAGTTATGGTATTCAATAAAAGTGTAAAAATGACTTTTTTTAGTGTAAAAATACAATATTCACAATTGCAGACATTTCCATCCTGATGGGAATAGATTTCTCAAAGGTTCCTTGACTTAGCCGAAAAACTGCAGATCATAATTTTGATCGAGGTTAAGTGAGAACAACACATACGTGTTTGGATGAGGCAGGATTACATTTACATTTAGTCATTTAGCACACGCTTTTATCCAAACAAATGAGGATTAAAATGCCTAAGAATGTTTTTCATTCTAAACTATTTCCCTAAGCCCTTAAAAAGGGTTATAAATTTTGCTCTCATCTGATCAAATCCTTGTTTGTTTTATATAATGCCAGCTACAGTATGCTGCGGTCGTCCATGATATCGTCTCAGTTTCTTCCTCTTCCTGCTCACATTTCCATTCGGCAGGTAAAATAATTTCTCTGGAACGGCACATTTTTCACAATGCCTAAAATGCTAAAAGATGAATCACTGTAATGTACTATTTGCCGTCTTGACAGCTTCACTGTTTGCAGACATATTTAATAGACTAGTGCTTATGATGTAGATAATGCGGCCTGCCAGGGAATAGCACTCTGTGCTTTGTTAGAGCAGTCATGTGTCAATCATAATCCAGCTGAGGTGTGAACACATACTCTGTTTTGTCATTTCTCTCTCTAGACTGGGTGGAATTTTTTATAATGCTGCCAGATATTTGCTCAGGAGAGACAGCGCTCCATCTACGCCAGGAAACCACATGGTCCGAATTACGATTTCCTGGCCACCCTTAGGTTGTTTACAGCCTGTGCTTTCGCTGACTACTTTAGCTGTGATGATTACGCCTGTCACTTAGTGACATTAGTGGGTCAGTTGTCAGATTAACTTCTCACAGTCACAGTGAGTCCTGCACGCTTCTTGTAGCACAGTGTCATTGGCCGATGATTGACGGATGCAGGGACACACAAGAAGGGTGAAGATAGTGTCCTTTTGAGCTGAAGGAGATTGTCTGAAATTGTTTGTAATGTGATCGCGTAAGTCAAAGCCAGACTGTCTGTAGGTTAGATGAGCGTGCGCTTGTTTGTTTGTGTGTCGGTTTTAAAGTTGAAATGGAGTTCAGCTTTCCTACATTATCCTGTTAGGAAAGCATTTTTATAAGTTTGACGGATACATGAGACCGTAACTCATTTCAGCTTGCGATGATAATGGATTTGCCCCAATGAGGATAGATATTCGGCACCAGAACAGGAAACTGCATATCCCTTTCACTCCTGACAGAGAAAAAATCGAGGACAAGACTAGAAAAAAACATGATGTGGAGGAAAACACTTTTCGAATTTAGAGCCAAAACAAAAAGCACACAGTGCATCAAAAATCCATTATCTCTGTAGCATCATGAATTGAGAGAAAATATACCAGTGTAAAATGTCTGTGGTGTTTATTTATCATTAAACTCTATAAAAATAAACATTTAAGAAGTATGTTTGGGATCTGGAGTGTGAAGCAATACCCTTGAGGTATTGTTCCTTCTCATGGAGTGGAGGTCAGAGGTCGGCTAAGCCTTTGAAGCCATCACATCATCCCTTCGGAATATGTTCTGGCTTAATCTGCCGCTTAAAGAGCAATTAAAAGTTTAGCTAGGATTTTAGGAAAAGAGCATAGAGAAATGTTTTGATGTTCCCATCTGTCTGTGCTTATTTCCCTTCATCTTTTCAGTTCTCGTCAGGAATGTTAATGCGAGTTCTGAAACGGTAATAGGAACGATGAGACGTATGCAAAGGTGGAGTAGAGAAAGGATGTTTCAGCTGGCAGGACCATCGACTAAAACAGTTCTTCAACTTTTTCAAGCATTCATGCAGAATCCAACCCATCCTTTCTCCAAATATGGACAATAATAAATAATCTGACTTTTGGGTACAACATCACAGTTGTATAGAGTTTTAGGATACCACGATCATAAAACCAGGAATAAGATGTACCTGAGGAGGCTTGAAGATACAGAGGCAGCCCTGCTCCTCAATTTTCATCTAGAACAAGAGCAAAAGCAGACCAAAACAGTTATTTCTTTGTGGATATATAAAATAAAAAATAAAATGATCAAGCGAAGTTCTGTTGAATGGTAGTCTCTCTGCTCTACATACTGTATAAATGCTGTCTACTCGATTAAGAAATGTATGAACACTGATAAACAAGTGTGGCTAATTTCACTACAGTTACTAACATCCTCAGTGTTTTGTCTGGCAAAGACACAAACATCTGGAACACTTGGCATGCGGATAGTCAAAGTTGGCCTGAGAGGAAATGGACTGGAACAGCAAAAAGTGAATGCATCACCATGCCATTGCTGAGAGTGTGAGTTGGAATGGATGACAAGAAAAAATGGATAGATGAATGAATGAATGAATGAATGAATGAATGGATGATCAGGCCAGGTGAGATATCTATGGCTCAGTGACTTTGATAATGAATACATTCAATGAAAGCCAGCTGAGGTTCACCAAGATGTACTTTAAAGATTTTATCTGAAGAACTTTAGACGCAAATGATAAAAAAGAGCTTTATATTTCTTTGTAAAATAATACTCTTGAAGTTTTTATCAGTTCTGCTTGAGGCTTGTCCATGAAGGGTGCAGTCGATGGGTTAAAAGTGATTAAAAAGCCCCTGGTATAAAGTTGTGGACATGTGAATTGCAGTCAAAGGAGGGCCTCAAACATGGCCAAACTGTTTCATGTTTGCTGTGGCTCAGTTTGAATGTGTTCAGGGGTCCCTTGGAGTAAGACCATTTGACTGAAACACAACAGTCTTGGGTAAGATATCAAAAGTACACTCTGCTGAGGGAAGTGGTCCAGTGCTAAAATCTGCCCTGGAAGTTTTCAGCGCCTGCAGTGAGGTGTGTTGATATACGACTTGCCAGAGAGACCTCAGACCTGGCTGAACTCCAGTAGGTCTCAGGAGGTCTGGAGCCCATCTGGAGGTGCTCATAGGAAGGAAGACTGAAGAGAAATGAAGCTTGACCAGCGCCAGTCATCCCTTAAGACAAAGCAGACACCTGAGCCTCCCCAAGCGTCAGGATAAACAGAACTTCCTGACCTCCTCACCAGCGGCTGTGTTGCTCTTTCAAACACAGAGATACATTCCTTTCTTAACATGCTCCACTCTTTTTTAGACTTGAGAGGTTTAGTGCACAAGACAATGTTCACAAATTTATTTATTTAGAAAAATTCTGAAAATTTTGAAAAGTGTCAAGGTAGGAACCTTAGGGGTTTGTGCAAAGATGATTACTTTTTTTTTTTTTTTTTTTGCTACACTTGTTATTTTAATTTAGTTGATTTATTTAATGCAATATGTCATTTTACTTGCTTGCTTTCTTAAGTTGTGGTGTTACCATAGCAACCCGGGTTTATCAAAAAAAAGATAAAACATTTGCATTAACATTAAACATTTTATTTAATATTTGTATATTATTATTATTATTATTATCATTATTATCACGTTAACTTATTGGAGTTTTTTTGTTTTTATACATGCTTATTTCACTCTTTCACTTTGCGTATTGCTTTACTTAACGTTTTGTATAATTATGTTAGTATTTGCTAGCCTACCATATATTTTGCAAATAAACCGCTGATAATTTTGCCAATCAATTTTGACTTTATGATTGTATTTATGCCCATGTGTGATTATAAATGAGCGTGTTGTGTTTTCATTTACAAATGAAACTACGTGAATGATTAATTCCTCAACAAAAAACTATAGTATTTATAATTACGGTCCATTAATAGGCTGAAATAAAATGAAATATATGTACAGTTTAAACTGCATTCCAGCAAAAATTACAGTCAGCATAATCAAAGCTTTATTGGCATGTCGAGCATTTACAGTAGACTATTATTTACAAAAGTATTCAGAATGTTAAGTAAAGAGATCGAAATGAAGGGAAAAATGAATATGAACGAATATAAAAATATAACCAATAATAATAGGCTAATAATAATAATAATAATAAACAAATTTTATTGGGAAAAGATGATCCGTTAATGGGCTTACAAGATTTTAGGATGAATACAAATGTTTTCTTGTAGGTCTTTTTTATAGTATGTACTGTACTTTATGTAACATTAATTCATGGAAAACATCATTTGAATGCATACTATCGCACATGATACGGTATCAAATAATTCAATAATGTAATAATTTCTTTAATAAATAATAGATTAATTTCTTAATTCAAAATGAAATATTAATGAATCCACCTCTGATAATCCTGGGTTGCTATGGTCACGCTGGTTTGTTTATGCATTAAACTTGTCACAAGAAATGGAACATAGCATCTTGAGGCCACGACATAAGGATGTCGTTACCTCGAACAAAATGATCACGTTCCCACGAGTTAATATGACAGTCCCACAAATGAATATATCGTTGACTGTTTGCATATTTGACTGTTGCAAATTCATAACTGACTTCACTGGAAAAGTTTCCATGGGTGTGGGATCAGGTATTCCTCTCAGAATCAGCACATAATATACATAATCCTCAACTTGTTATGTAGAATCAGGATAAAAACTGGATTTAGATAAACATTATGAGTATCAGAACATCACAATGCTTATCTCTCCCCCACTCTCAGGCTTGGTTCTGGGTTAGCCATTCAACCTAAATATGGGAATTTGTGTCTAAACAACCTGAAGCTCATTCTGCAGCTGATTTACAGGTTATTTTGACCTACAGTAGCATTACCCATTAACAACATGGGCTGTTTTGTACAGTGGCAGCTTGACCAGATAGCAGTTTGTGGTTCAGCCTCAGGGTGCTTCTGAAAATTTAAACAGAGGTTAATTACAGGTTCTAGTGCCATGCAGGCCATCACGTCTAGACACCAATGATTGATTCATGTTCTTGTTTACGATACTTACTTCATCCAGCACATCTACCACTCTAACCACACATCTTGCATTTTCTTCCTCTCTGCTGTTTTAGCTCATTCAGTGTTATTTCTTCTCTTCCTTCAATTCATCTTCACCTTTCATCTCTTGTCTGCTTGATTGCATAAAGACACATGAGGCTTCAAAGTTTGTGTTTTTGGCTAAACTACTGCTCTTCATGGTTCATGGATATAGGTCACTCCACTACCCACATACACCGTGATGTCGTCACGAAAGCGTATCTTCACGCGTTATTAAGCCTTGCCATTTGCCAATTTAACCATTCAAAAGAGTTTAAAGCATTCAAACACAAGACGCTGAAAAGCTGAACTGAGGAGCTGGTTACTCGCGCGCTGTGCTACCCTGAACCGAGCTTTCCTTTGTGAAGTTCTTTTTTAAGTTCCTCCTGCACCTGAACGAACAAATACAAATCGCAGTTTAAACAAACAGAAAAGGATGTGTAAGAGCCCAATTCAGCACCGCTTATATATATTATATATATATAATTATTATTATTATTTTATTTATTAATTGTTTTGCTAAGAACATCAAAGGGTACCTGTCCAGTAGAAATGAATGCCATGTTCATCTCATCAGTGGTCCTACAGCTTTTTTACCTACATAGGAATGGCACAAAAGGATGCACATACAAATGTATGTGCAAGATTTAATTACATATGTCCTTCATAAAGCTGCTTCAACAGGAAGCCCAGCTAATCAATGCTCAATCAATAAACCAATCTATCTATTTTTGCATGGCCAACTACTTTCCCATCTCACCGTTCATCATGCATGACATTCATTGACTCTAATATCTGAAAATCACATTTGCACCAAGCATAATGCCACACTCTACCAATTTATCTAAAGTTCAGTTCATTTGTGGGTAATTTAAGCCTTGACTCTTCAGCATGGGACTTTGATTGCTGTCTCACTTAGAGAGGCAGAGGCAGCCATTTCATTTTGGAGGTAGAGAGAGAAAATCGAGCTTTGATACCTAAACATAATTTTGATCCGTTATGCAAGTGCATAGCGAGACCCCCTGTGTGCCTCTATTTAATTATGCAACAAATGTTTGACTATCCAAAGTGAATTTTTTAGCCTATGAATATTTATTTCTATTCATTTGTTGAATGTTGATTGTAATTACACGGAAACATGATTTATTGCCAAGATTTCTACATGAGCAAGAGAAATTAGGGAAATTAATTAATGAATAATTGCAGCATAAGAACAAATGCCAAATGCGTGCAAGTGGCATCTTTACTGTTATTAGAATATATTAGGTATTGGTATCTGTATGATGCCAAGATTTTGTCAGTGGTGACTGGTCATCATTGGATGGCATACTCTCATCTCTCCTTTTGGAGAGGTTTTGTTCAAGGGCATTTTGGAGAAAGATGGACGACACATGGATATGTCCATAGGCATGTTCATTATAAATGCATAGATGCTGAACAGCCATTTGTGTGTGTGTGTGCTGGTGTGGATGTGTGTGCATTCTTTCACATTGAAAGGCAAGCCCTACTAACCTGACAGAATACAAATGCCAAGATTATGGCAACGTGTCAAATTAAAGGCACGATTTGGAGTAATGATGAGTGTTAGGCCACTCAGTCTGAAAGGCAGTGAGTTGGAAAGAAAAAGAGAAGTGAATGATGGTGCTCCGTCTTTTTTAATATTCCTGAAAGAAAATGTGCAGTGACAGGAAGTGGGGCAGCAGGGAGAAGGCCAGAGGCAAACACTTAGACACTCCACTGCTTTGTTAGTGTCTATTATGCATCAGGCGAACTTTTCGGTGCAGTTAGGAAGAAGAAGAAGAAGAAGAAGAAGAAGAAGAAGAAGAAGAAGAAGAAAAAAAGCTGTTGCTTTTTTGGTTGGTGGTTATACTTTTTCAGACCAAAGTTCCCTTGGTGGATAGACAGAGTAAGGGCTGCTGTTACAGTACACACTGTTTAAAACTTAATGTTATGATGTAAGCATGATCTATATGAAAAAATATAAAAATAAAATAATAATAATAAAAACAAAATTTGAAATTAACCATATCAAAGAGACATTATGCCCTTCCCTTTCATTTGTATCTGCTCTCTTTTTGCTGGAACTCAAAATAATCTGTGTCCATTCATTTCAGTCATCTCTTCCAATCGTGCTGTCTTTTGTGAGACTATCCGAGTGGAAGAGAAAATTAAGATCAGAGGTTCAGAGTGCAGATCACAAATTCACACGATCCTCCTTGTAGTAGTTTATTACTCCCGTGTGCATCCTTTCACCTATTTGTTCTTTAGTTACTTTGAAAAATGTGTGTGTGGATCCATGTGCTTGTTTATTAGCCTGTAGCCATGTGTTCCATTCTATCTCCCACTGGGACAATGCTTGCTCTTCTTGTCCTGTTTTTGCTATAAAATAAACCACACAAGGAGACTTCGATGTCCTTCAGACCTCCGCCGCTATATTTAAACCACAATGCCAAGTGTGGCATCTGTACTTACTCCTGTGGGCATTAAACTTACTATCCCACCATTTTTGTTCATGTGAGAATCCATTAAACAAATGCTGTGCAGCTCATTAGTATTGTTCAATTTATTTATGTGTGCTTCCCTTGCCGAACACTGCTTTCAAGCTACATATATTTGCTACTTAGAGAGAGAGCCATTAATTCAGTTGCTGTTTGTGTCATTTTGTAGCATGTAGTGCAGTGCGCTTATCTAATTAGAGCTACTGCGAAGTACTTTAACTGAGAATTATCCACCCACACCCCCCACAAAAATAAATAAATAAATCTACCCATCAACCCCTCTTCTTCGACCTCTTCAGTCCAGTGACCCCCAGCAATCTCTTTTCTTGTAGCCGTTCCGCCGAGTGACCTTCTCGGTGGTGAGCCAGCCACAGGACCCACACCAGGGCTCGCTGCAGAGCTGCTACGACAGTGGCCTGGAGGAGTCGGAGACGCCCAGCAGCAAGAGCTCGTCTGGCCCCAGACTAGGTGCCCTCCCTCTACCCGAAGACGCCTATGAGAGGACTACGCCTGATGGCAGTGTCGGTGAGGCAGAGCATATGGAAAATGGTAGGGGCAAACACAAAAAAAAGTCAGAGTTAAGCTTAAAGGCTAAATAAAAATAAAAATACTCATCAGTTTTAAGATAGGGAAATTCTCACAGAAGTCCACACACTCACACACAGCTGCGCTGACACTACAGTTTTACAGATGCTGGGTTATACTCAGAAATGAAAAGAAAGGGCTGAGTATAGGCGGGAATTGCTAGGTTTGTCTTACACGCCAATTATGCAACTGTGATTGTAGAGCTTAGTATGAATGGCTTATATATATATATATATATATATATATATATATATATATATATATATATATATATATATATATATATATATATAGTTTGTTTTTAATTATCTTGCTGTATTAACCCAGTAAGAGTTAGAGGTCGGTTAGCGTAGTATAAACATGCTAGTTAACCTGAAAACTCTGTAGGCAGCATACTGCATTATCCTGTAGCATTAGATTAGGTCAAGGCTGCTTCATTGAAGACATAACTCATCTTCTAAGCATCAATTCATGAGAGGTTTGTTTGTGTACCAGATAAACAGATAAAAATGTAATTTTCTTCACTTTTACTAAGCCACGGTGAGTTGCAAAAACACATTTTCAAGAACAGTTTTCGCTTGAGCAATTTTGTCCGTTTTTCAGTAATCATTGGCACTATGTTATGCTGCTGTGCCTATCACGCTCTTTATATTGTAGGAGTTTAACAGGTGAAAGGGCTTGAACAGTAAGAGCATGTATCTAGTTTCATTCAGTGGCTGACTTACCTGTCTCCTGTAGAAGCTATCTGTGGTCAACAGTTACCTCCACTGTTAGTGACCAACCAACCAATTGGGTCTCTGTCAATGGAGCCACTTTTGGGGAGGTATTCGGTAGCAGTTGTCGAGCATTAAGGGCTGTGTTGTCTACATTTGATACTTTATCAGCAACAGGTGCTTATTGTGTAAGCTCAACGTGCCATTTTCTGTGCAATGTCTGTTCTTCTTGCTCATCGGATAACATGCTAGAAGAGCAGGAGCGAGTGTTTCACTTAGAATTAGGTTATCAGGTCCATAGCACAAGTTTGTAGTGTGGGTTTGTAGAAGGTCGAAGGTCAAAAGCCTCAGAAATTGACGCTAACCTGGGTAAACCACTGAAAAGCCTCTGAAGCCTTTTGCATTTAGACAATTCTGTGCCAAATTAGCCTCAATTAAAGTCTGGCTCTAATTCAGACTAAGCTAAAAAATAATTGGTCACTTGGAGATCAATGCAAGGCTGATTAGATCAAACTGAGAATTTGGCCTTTATTCTGAACTCTGCTGGAGAGCAGGACGGAAAAGTAAGGAAACTTATGCTGTTGGGTATTAAAAAAGCTGTTTATAGTCTCATTTGTGACATACATGGGTAATATATTTCATGATACTAAAAGACGTTTTCATTCCATTGTCAGTATTTCTAAGGTTAGGAAAGTTAGCGGTGTTTCTGATTGTGCTATCATTGCATTTATCCAGCCTCAAATGCTACAGTTCCAGGAAGTGATGGACATTTGGATGGATGAATGCACATGATGGAGGCACACACATTCTCTCTGATGTTTTGTTAGTAATCATTTAATGATCCATTCATCTTCTCATCTAGCTCTCTTTCTGTCTGGCCTCTCTCCCGTTTTCATTCTCTCTTGCCATCTCACGTCTCTGCCTTTTCCCTCTCCTTGTTCCATTCTATCTTTCGTGTAAGTTCTTTCAAGGGCAGATACAAATAAACAGATGAATCACTTTTTGATAAATAAAATAGATACCTCAACCTGCTGCTCCAAATCTTTAGAACAATCAGTGTGTGTGTTTGGAGGGTAGAGGTTTAGAGAGGGAGAGATATGAGGAAAATAGAAAAGTCAGGAGACTATGTTTGGTTTAGAATTGAGCAGAAGTGAACATTTGTACAATTGTTTACGCATTCAATGCAGTTTGAAGTTGATGCTGGACATTTTCAAAGCTGATGTGCTTTGCTAGGCTCATGCGTTATCAAACATCACACACATACACGATCATACACACTCAAATACACAGCCAGTCACACTTGTCACCCTGCAAAGTCGCTGTCAATGTCTCTTTCATGACAGAGATGTCCTGAGTGTGAGTATGTGGGTTTGTGCTTTATAATTGGCTTAGACATGCTGTGGGTTAGTTGCGCTTTAACAGAGTCTTTTGGGTCGTTGTTAGGTTTGTTTAATTCTTTTAATGCTCTCTCAGGGGACTTGATATTTTTTTTATTTATTTATTTATTTATTTTTTTTATTATTTTTTTTTTCTAATTGATACACTGCAAGCTATGCATAATCGTGTTTTGTAAGAAAATGAAACAGGGTTGTCTTGCTCCGTCTGTAGCAAAACAGGACTGCAAAGAATGTTGCCGGCTCTTCCATGTTGAAAGGGCAACATTCTCAGTGTCCTTCTCATGGAAAGCACTTAATTAAGTCGGATAAATAGTAGTCATTCATAGTGCTGCATCCCTAAAGCTGTATTGCAGCTCTGATAACCTGAAGTCAATTAAAATATGGACGGGAGATAACACACACACACACACAAACATACCACTGAAGTTAACAGATGGGCAAAATGCCATCAATTGAAAGAAGGACTCACTGAAGGTCTGTAATTGTGGTCATTATGCTTGTGAAGGATGTGTGTGATTGGGATCCTGGTGAGGTTTTTGTTGTGAGTGTGTTTGTTTGTTTTGGGATTAAGGTCATGGCAGGAACTGAGCATCCCCCCTAATGAAGAAGCCCTACTGTGAAGATGGGTTTTCCAAAACACCCTCTCTCTCTCTCTTCTGTTCTTTTTCAATTTATATTTCTCTTGCACAAACAAATGTCAAGGCAGCCCAAGCTGCACAAACATATAACACATTGACAATAAATAACGATTAGCTATTTCCTCCTTTAATGTGCACATGAATGTACCTGAGAAAGGAAGTGAGAGCTAGTGAGCGAGCGGGAGAGAGACTGATTGACTCTCTGGAAAAATCCTGCTTTTCGACTTGCTCGTTGTCAATCGATGATCATCCAGTCAATACATTTGCTCTACTCCTCGTTTCTTATCTCTTCCTTCTCTCTCGTCACTCCCCCGTGCTTAACCATGGGACTTGCATCTTCTCTCTCTTTTCTGCTTTCCGACATCATCACTTAGATTTGATTATCCTGTAACTTTGTAGTTTCATTATGGCAGAAAGACAAACAGATAGAAAGACAATGATTTTATTTTCCTTAGAGACAGTGGAGCATTTGCCAATGATAAAGATAGCCTTTCTCTAGAGGAACACTGTGCAAAAATCTGACCACCGTTTGAACCCACTAGAGTCTGCTTGTTAGGCTTTAAGTGTTTCTGTAATCTTATCATGACTGCGGACAGATACTGGGTGTATAATATGTCTCAAAGCAAGAATAGAGATCCAGCTGAATATAACCTCATATAATCAACAGCTGGTCTCGGATCAGAAGAAACATTGTTAGTGCAATTGGAGATGATAGGAACTGAAATGATCACTTCAGATCTGTTTTTATGAATCAATACAAATAACAGGTTTTTATTGCCAATAGTGTTTTTAGGATTCACTTTCGGTATTCCAGATTGATAGCTATAGATAGAGCACCATAATTTTGATATTTGCTATTTAATGCTGTATACTCCTAAACATAAAATTTATTTTACATAAGAATATTTTACAGAATTTTTTTTTTTAAATGCTCTTCACAATGGGGGGGGGGGTCTTAATTAACACTGCATTTTGATGTACTGATAGAGATTAAGTGTGAATTATAAAGAAAGAGAGAAACTTAAGTATTAAGCACACACACACACACAAAGACATTTACACATACCAAGTAAACTCGCTTGTAGCTCTAAAAAAATATATTTGTTAACTGTAGAATTTACTTGTACCTCTCAAATTGGACTCAGCAACTTGGTCATTAGCAAACAAACAGATAAATAAATAATTGAATACTGTGCGTACACTCACTTCATTAGAGAAGCCGGATGCAGAGGGCCAGATGGCAATGCCAGTCGCTTTTAATTAAAGCTATTCATATTTCAAGAGCTCGATAGAGCCTCAATCCAATAAACCTCTTTTTTTTTCTCACCAGAACTCAAGCGGGGCCGATAATTGTAGAGAGAGAGAGAGAGAGAGATCACTAAAGCAATGACAAGCATCACAGGCAACCTTTACATGCCATTTGCATTTATTCAAAAGTTTGTGTGTGACCTTCGCTTTTTTTTTTTTTTTTTTTTGCTTTTTTGGGACTTTGTGGCTTCAGTTAGTTTGGGACAATGGGAGCGAGTTGCTGTGGTTGATGTGTTGTACAAACGTCACATCGGCAGGCCTGAGACTCAAGGTCATTTGTTATAGTAGGACAGTGCTAAAGAGTTAATAGAGCTCTCCTTTATCAGAAAATTGGAATCAGGTTCAGGTTTATGGGCAGGTCGCTACACATGTAAGGTTCAGTGTGTGCATGTGACGTGTTTTGCGGTTGATCTGATTTGCTAAAATATACACTTGCATTCTCATGTATAACAGTAACATATCATTAAACATGGTTATTAACACCCAAAGCACAAATACTAACTTGTGCTCCGACCATTATACAAACAATCATGTCTTGAATTCCTTTCACAAACAGGAAAAGTGCAATTGGTTAATAGGTTGTTCTATGTATACTCGTCACTGTGTTTGAGAAGATAGAAACAGGTATTTCCGGTTAGTAAGTGGTTTGAATTGTGTAACCATGCATATTTTACTGCACTCAGCAATTCATCTTGCAGTTGCTTTTAGATGATACTGTCAGGACTTTTAGTGCTAGAATGTGGAAGCGTGTGGATTTTCTTAATCAGAACAAAACAAAAACAAGCTTGCCCCGATAGCGTGTGCAAACTTCAGGCTTTGGGAGTTCAGTGAAGTGGCAAGTATTGTTCAGGCAGAGTGCCATGCTAGACCTACAAAACAAGCACTATTTCACTCGCATTTCCTGCCAAGTGTTTGTGCGTCACCTGGCTTTTGTGAAGGGGTGTAACCTTCCCGAACATAAAAGCACTAAACATTTTAGAGGCTTTGCAATTATGCAGGCATTCCTGATGTCTACAGCTGAAATTGCTTCTAAGGTTAAACAACAAAAACAACAAAACAATCTGGCTTACGTTGGCTTCTGAATTGTAGCTGCTTTGTTCCAACAGCAACCCCCCCCCCCCCCCCTCCCCCCAGAAAAAAAAAAATGAGGGCAAAACCATTTATCTCACTCGCTCTGGTCAAATGCATTTTATTAACTGCTATTTTTAAGTTCTTGGAACATTAGGATAATTGTGGAAGGCTGTTTCTTTGAGTGGTCTTATTAAAATCCAAGGCGGGCATTAGCAGAGTTGGCCGCAAGACCTTTAAAATAAATGAGACGCTCACCATCACTTTGTGGCAAGGCTTTGAGGTACCTGCAATCACATCAGGTATTGGATCTGTTTAATTACCGAGCTGTAAATTAAGCTTGATTAAGTGAGAATGGAGGGAGATTGAGATTGGAGGAAGGCAAAATATCGTAGAATATGTTATTTAACACACTGAATATCATTAACAATCTCATTGCCTGCCAACCATATCACATGACTATCGTTTACACCAATGAGACAACATCACTCGTCTATGTTTAGCCAAATATGATGAATCGCTTTGCGGTGAAGAGATTAACAGCGGCCGTGAAGGTACTTTCACTATCTGCTTCTGTAGCCCCCTAATATTTCTTTCTCTCGCTGCAAAATGTGATCCATTCTGAAAGGTTTCCAGTGGTCCCTTTGGCATTGGCCTAGTATAAATCTGCACCTGTTGTGAGATGTATGAATAAACTACCACAATGCAACGAGAGCTCAAGGCGCGAGAGGAGGAAGATGCATCTCTGCAGAACCAGCCGCAAAGTATTTGGCATTCTTTTCATGTCTTCTTCCCTCTATTCACTTGTCCTCCTCCTTTTTGTCTTATTAAACAAGAAACAGCCTGGTGTTCCGCTCACACAGAGAAGGAATAGAGGTAAGGCAGAATGAGTGTGACATGAGGAGATGTTTCTGAAGTGTGTAAGTGTAAGTTGGTGGCATTTGGGAGGTTCACCCCAAAATTTTGCTGTGCCTCTGTCCAACACCTCTCAGCACAAACTGTGACCTTTCACGAACAGAAAAGCGTCAGTCTCTCAAAATATCACATTTAAGGGAATTTATCCCTTGCTTTCTAAAAATAAATGTTGGAAAACCGTGCAACAAACAGAAAAAAAAAGAATTGTGTTGTATAACTGTTCAAGTCATGCATTATGGCAGCGTTTTCTTTTCATCGGCATCTGAATGTTTTCCAAGCAAGTGCCTTGATGTCTAGAAATTGCATGTCAATTGAAAAACAGTGCAAGGTCAGGGAAAGAAAGGAATCATGGCAGCAGCTAGACAAATAAAATAAACACCTGACAGTTCAGGGAATTAATTTTGGCATTGCTTTTCATCGGGTACCTGTTGTGAGGTGAATATGCATTGGCACATGATTATTGAAATGTCATGTCAAATATGCCTTGGGCCTGACGAATTTCATTGAAGTCTCTCCAACAACTGTTCCCCACTGCGTTTTGATGATTTAGTCTTTTTTGGGCTGAAAATAGTGGCAAAGTAGATGCACGGCCACAAGAAATGCATAAAACACACACACACACACACACACGCGTGTTCACACCAAACCTCACAGAGAGCCAGGTGACGGCAGTGTTATGTCAAAACAGTACATACAACTTTTCTACTCATGCGCATTTAACTTCTCACATACCACTACACACAAAGGACCGATTCAGCAAACAAAAGAACAAAAATGTTCAGAGGTACAAAGAGCGCAGACTTTGAAAGAGGGATGAGTGTGCCCTGAAGGGAGCAAAGATTGTTTTTCATTATGTAAAAAGAAACCAGCATAAAATACTCCAAGACGCAGACAATTACCTCAAGATCACATGGCTCTGGCAGAAAAGACAGAAGAAATGGATTTATAACCCTTGCCGGAAAAAAAAGGATTAGCGACTTGAACAAAAAAACGAGGGAGACACCTGGTTTGAAAGGCTTAGAATGCGAACAAAAGGTATGTGTGTGCCGTTCAGGGCTTTTGTGTGGTTAATCTAAGGAAATAATGACTAGCCATGGGCGATATGAGGCAGGGCTGTGGAGGGAGTTTACAAGCGCCTGTGGCTCTCTGAGTTTAGCCATGGACTTTTTTTATATTCTCCCTATCAATCTAGCCTTCGGTTCTCAAAGGACTATCAGATTGTTTTCCTTCTCTTCCTTTGCTGCTTCTTGTATCCCATTGCTTTGCATCCCCTGTTACTGTCAAGTCTTTCCTTCATTCTTGCTGTTGTACTTAAAAATTAAACAAGTAACTGATTTCTTTCTTTCTTTCTTTCTTTCTTTCTTTCTATCTTTCTATACCTATATCTATATCTATCTATCTATATATATATATATATATATATATATATATATATATATACAAGTACAATGTAAAAACATGCATATACACGATAAATGCATTGTATCAAATGTTAATTTAAATGTACATCATAGTTAAACACTTAATTATTTTTTTCTTGCTTTCATTCTTTATTGCTTTCTTTCTCTCTAATGTTTGATCTCCATGCATAGGCTTCCTTAGATGCAACATTTGCTTGTTGTGAAGGGGGCTGTTGGTGGATGGACTGACATAATGATTAAAAAACCACCCACACTGATTCAGTGCTTGGATGATCTGACAAAACCGGAGAGAGGTTTTAATCCATAAAATGGGCTCCTGAAATCCACTCACAATATCCACAAACAATACACCCACCCCTGAGGATGCACACACACGAACACAAGCAGAATCCAAGCAACAAATTGGAACTGAATTCTGCATAAGGCCAAGGCTCAGCAAGTAGGCCGTGGCAAGAAAATATTTGTGTCTAATTTATCAGTGGAAAAACTAAAATGAAAACGACACCCCCTTCCCACAACCCCCCTCTCTCTATTGTTTTGTTTAAGCTTTTTTGTCTCTGTTCTTTAGAGGCCTTGCATACAAGTGAGGATGTTTTGGTAACAGGTGCAATGTTAGCGTCCTCATTTGTCTTGAACACACATAGGTGATTTATTCGATAGTGCAGGTTCCCTTCGCAGGAAACTGCTCGCTCTGCTGTTACTGAACAATATGGCTGACAGAGCTCCTGTATATATAATATTAGGTTAGTCTGCTTTGTAACTCATCCTTTTGGTGTTGAGGGTAATGTGTTACTCCAGTCATGTTATTTTTCTCTTTAACAAATGTTAGAGGCTATTTTCAAAAATAAGATACAATTTTAAAAAGTCAAGATGCTGTATAGGAGAGCATGTTAATTCAGGTTAATTCAAGATGTTAATTCAGGTTTCTCATGTGAACACATTTTGTTTATGCTAAATTATTATTATTATTATTATTATTATAAATATTATAATTTTACATGGCAGGTAAAATAAATTTTATGTGAATGCAAAGTAACCAATATCGATGTAAACAGTGTAATGCACATGTTGGATAAAACCATATTTTTTGGCTAACAATTTGTCATGAATTATAAATGAAACCCCAAAGTGAAAAATGTGTGTCAAATAAACTCCAATAATGTATATGTGGCGGGGCGGTATAATTTTTGAAACACAAGAGCAAGTTTTTATTCCCTAGTAAATAATGTCCGACTACGCCACCCTAGGGATTAGCCCCAGGGAAAAAACTCAAACAATGAGCACAGCACACAGGTTCGGTTCCCTCATAGAATTAGGCAAGAGATGCGAGTAATACAAAAATACAAATGTTTATTAATAGAAAAATACTTTAAAATGTTGCACACTGAAACCCACTTTAAACTAAACAATGAGAAAAACATGCAAAGACAGAAACTAAATACCGGCAGGCCTGAGGCTCCCAACGGCAGGAAGCAACGTAGAGTTTGACTTTACAGAGCACACTTCCACACGCACACCCCGTGTCACTTAATCACACAATCACACACTCAGTGTACACTGCACACGATAAAGGACCACCACCAGGAGGAGGAAGAGCAATCCACCCGTGGGACCCCAGTGCCTGCAAAATAAAGAGAAGAAACTATAACAAGGTTCATAAAAAAATGACCAGATGGACATCAATAAAGCAAATCCTCACAACAATAAATGTAAATGACAAAAATAAAGAAAAGAAAACCATTCAAGCACAGGAAAGTCAATTAGTTGGTCACCTAGATAATACAAGACAATTTTAGCTCAGTAGAGGTTCACACACACAAATAGAATTGTACTTCTAGATGGTTGATCACATCAACCAAGCAATTACATGGCTTGATTAAATATTACACGCAGTTTAAATGGCTTTACAAAATTAAGATGAAATAAAAATGAAATAAAAATCAAGTTAACCAAACAAACTATACTTCCAAAAAATTAGAAGTTAACAGAAAATAAACAAAAAGAGGTTTCAAATCAAACAAAGACACAAAGGGCAGCTAGCTCCCCTACAAGTGGAAGGAACCAACTAGTCCCCCACACAAACCAGGGTCAAATATAACGCCACGATAAGAACCAAATGAGCAGTCTCCGTCTCTTTAGTGATGATCGCCTCAGCGCGGCCGTATTAACCGCAGCACTTTAATAGTGTGGAGACAGTAGCAACAATCACGGCATAGAACGAGAAGGAGAATCCTATAACAAACGGAGATGCTAACAATCGTAATACTATCCCCACTCCCAGTCATAGTAACGTATAAACACTTACCATCAGGAGATCACGCTAGATAGCACGCCTAATAGACACGGATTGGTCAGTCATGCCCACCGATTACACAAAGGAATACAGGGAATCATGCCTATTTGATATCCGAAAGAATGTTAAACCCACACAGCCGTTTCAGCACCATATCACGAGCTCTTAACAATAAACATTACCTGTGAGGTGAACAGTCATCAGACCCACTAAGCAGCACGGAGGGCACCGCACCAAAGCTGCACCAATTGATAACAATGATTTAAAAAAAGTTATACATAGGAAAACTCCAGAAAGGATCACCTATTAAAACACAGCTCGCTTACCTACAACCACCGTCGACGCTAGCAAACAACAGGGGAAATCGGACGTGACGCATCCCAGGTAACAGCCAATCAGACTTAAATGCAAGGTACTACTTGCTGATAGGATGACACTGCTGTCGATCACCTGATACCGTTACATATACATTATAACAAATACAATTTCAAAAAGTTGAAAGTAGTTTAACTACGTCCATGCATTCTGAATATTAAACCTTGTTCCTAGATAGTTTATGAACATGTGTATAATGCATAACAGAAAAAAAAGCCTCTGGAGAAGGATTGTGCCTTTTTATTTTTTATTGAGAAGTCATATTTCTATGGCCCTTTTTATACACCCACCCACCCACCCAAACACACACACACACACAAACTATAAAACCTAAGTATGATTAATTAAAATCTGTAAATTTACCATTCATCAGAAATAATATAATTATGCACTTAATGACTGACACTTTGATTTGGCATGTGTATTTGCTCAGACTGTGCTGAAATTGGCAAAGCAGAGCAGAATAGAGAAATGAAAGACACAAATCAAATTTAAGGATGGCAGACTGCTTGCCTTTTATCTGAGATCAATAAAGAGGTGTTTTTAAAGGTTTCAGTCATGTCACAAGAAAACTACATTACATGACTAAACCCAGCCTTGACTTGACGAGTATTTGACCGTCCTAATGGGTTTCAAATGTTCACGGCCATCACCATTACTTGGGAAATTGGCTTTTTTTTTTCAACAAAGACTAGACTTGGGTATATATTTTCTCTAACTATGAGTAGACACGAGACTCGCAGGAGCAGGCTAATAGCCTTCCATGCTAAAACAACATGGACACCAACTGACACAGTGTTTTCCTATTTAATACTGTAAAGTGCTTTGACACAATCTGTATTGTTAAAAGCTCTATATAAATAAAGGTGATGTGACTTGACTTGACTCGTCTGTCTTGATGACAGGCCTCACGCTGCAGATGAACTTCTGCTGAGTTCAGACAATGTCATGCTAGTGCAGCCTGGTGAACTATATGGATCTGATTCAGAGGGTGAATGAAATAATTGATGGTGCCGGGAGTTTTGCTCTGGGGGTGAGGCTGAGAAGAAATGGGACACTTTTTCAGAGGAGTTAAAGAAAGAAAGAAAGAAAGAAAGAAAGAAAGAAAGAAACAGTAAAATGAGTGATGGGAGTGATGGGGCGTTCGTCAGTTTTATTCCACCTCACCTAACAAACCTCTAAAAATTGCCTCTGTTTATAATAAATACAAATGAAAAATGTTAAAATTTGAATACCCGCCCATTTTTAATATTAATCAAATTGGTCAACAGATTATCAGCCAAGACCAGATGGTTTTGGGCTTGGAAATTACAATTTCCTGATGGCCTATATTTGTGCTTTTTCTTATTCTTTCATCTCCCAGCCCTTTCCCTCACTATTTCTTGTTATTTTCATTCTGTTTTATGTGCATGCGTTAAGCTTGGATTACTTTTGCTTATCCAACACTAGCTGTTAAATCTTCCTTCTTGTCTCTATGTAATTTTTGACCCCATATATAATCTGCACATATAAATTAATCCCACCCCTCAGCCCGGCAAAGAAAGTGCTGATGGAGGCATTATAGCATTGGGAATATAATGCTGTACAACAATAAATTGTTTTAAAGCTGACTGGCTCTGGGTGTGTTTGAGAAATAGTAATAACAGACATTCTTTAAGTGGGATTTACAGTAATGCACATGTCTCATTGGGGCCCAGAGGAAAGACCCTTTATCTGTACAAGGTGATTAGGAGAGAAAGAGGTTTACTGTCTATGAGCTCGCAAATCTCCTCTCGACTCAGGTTAGTCTTTGGTCTCTGTCTGTTTGCTGGTTGGAATTACTAAGGAACATCTTCCTTAAACCCGCAGCCACGGGCCCTGAGCATCTCTGCATTTATTACTGGCTATGATGGTGAACTGTCAGGAGCAAAGAGACTCGGCAAGATGGCAGTCAGTGGAGAGAACGCTATATTTTAGAGCTCCTGCCAAATGCAAATTTGCCTCCAGCCTCCATCCAAAAGTCTGAGACTGCATTATAAAAATTGGAACTCTGTATATAAATATATATATATATATATTTTTCAAAAATAGAAATAAACATAATGTTTATGGATTTTGAATAAATAAGATTATAAAATAAATAGTAAATAATTAATATTCTCAAATTATATTCTATTTCAGGTCACTAAAGAAAATGTGTGACATCGACCATGGGAACTCAAATCTTGGTGGATTATTAGGTTTTATAAAACTAGAGCAGGGCCTCAAGATGATTTAAAATAAGACAAAAAAGGACTAAAATAAGCTTAAACAACTTTTGACAAAACAAGATTTCTTTTTTTTCACCCCAAACATTTAATTAGTTTTAATTATAATTATTTGAGTTACTTATTTTAATCTGTGGATAATCCTAATCTCTTTAAATATTACATTTGGATGTTGCTGCGGAAAGTAGGGGGCCTTGGGGACAAAAAGGTTGAGCATTAACAATAATTAAACAATTATCTAGAATGACAAAAGCATTAGACATTATTTAATAATACAACGTTTCACACAGACTGTTGTACTTATAATATATCACAACATAATGATAAATGAGTTTGAACAGTACATGGTAAAACCTTACGTATCCATACAAAGCCTCATTAATTATCACCCGAATTGACATGACTCAAACCAAAAGCCCCTGACACATTTCTACAGTTTTTGTGTCATCTGGGGTTCTTAGATGGGTAATTATCGCACCCTTTCTCCTCTCTCCCCCGGTAGCTCAGGTGGTGCCGTCCCTTTTGTAATCATCTGTTTATGCTGCATTCTTTAATATTGTTCCTCCAGTAATCGTTCTGCCCACCAGTCCTGTAGAACCACTATTCCTCCTGCCTGCCATTATTTAATTACAAATCGTCAGGAGTCGGTAGTTTGGGGATATGGATGTGTCAAAAGCTTTGGAAACGGGAGTTTTCTCGACGTCCAATTAACGAATGCTCATTTATCACGGCGAGGCATCACAAGGGCCCTGCCGCCACACATGTTAATATTAGTATCATAAGCAAGATCAAAACTCCCATGCTGTCTGTGTCGGGGCCCCAGTAGGTCACTTTACAACATTCATTAGAGAGAGAAAAGGTAGACACTGGGAGAGAGAGAGAGAGAGATAGAGAGAGAGAGAGAGAAAGAAAGAGAGAGAGAGATGAGAATAGATGCTGTGTTTGATTTAGAAACGAGTGAGGATGTGGTTCTTCGTGTCCTGTGTGGTTGTGTGTTTACTTATCAGGTTCAATGAAGGATACTGGGATGTGTGTGTGTGTGTGTGTGTGTGTGTGTGTGCGCGCGTGTGTGTATGTGTATGTGTGAGAGAGAGCGAGAGACACTGTCTCCGGTTTCAGATCCCTATTTATGAATGATGGCCTGCTCTCTCTCTCTCTCTTTCTCTTCTTTAAACAGTCAAGTTAAAGGGATAGTTCACACACACACACACACACACACACACACACACACACACACACACACACACACACACACACACACACACACACACACACACAGAAAATGCTATCATCATTTACTGAAAAATATGATAAATAATAAAAATGCACTGTACAGCTTGTGTGCTATATTCCAAGTCCTCTAAAGCCATATGAAATCATATGTGGTAAATAGACTTATGTTACACATTTATTTTGAATGTTTCAAATTAAAATGCAGTAATTATTATTATTTTTTTTTTCAGGTTTACAAGAACAGCATTTATTTAAAACGTTCATCACTGTAAAAGTGTTTACGGCCACTTTTGAACTATTTAATACACTCTTGCTGAATAAAAGTATTAATTTCGATTAATTAGTGTATGCCGTTTCATACTGGCATTAACAAATGAATACAGCCTAAGACTAAACACATTGCCATTGTCTTGTCAGTCCGACTGCATTTCACAGATGTGAGCACCCTTTAGCAGCTCCGTTCCTGGTCTGATAATGTCCTTTTGACTAAATGCATTTTGCCTGAAACATGGTGCTTAACCCGTCTGCTCCAGAACATCCACCCCTGTTCATCCCCCCTTTTGTCTGTGTTGGATTACATTAGGAATACCCAAAGTGAAGGATTCCTGGACAAACTGAATGCAATTAGCAAAAGCCTCAACAAAAGCCTTTCCACAATCCACAGTCTTAACCGTGCAGATGTGGGCGCATGTCTGTCCAAACACAGCAGCCATATTTTGTTGAGCTCACAGGCACAGTAAACACAATGATAAGGGTGGATCTTTCTTGATTTCTGTCTGCTCTCATGGTCCAAGACAGAAGTAAGTAATTTTCAGCTATAACAAGAAATGGTGAAAACTAAGACATTTTGGATAGGCAGTAGATTTCACACACACACACACACACACACACACACACACACACACACACACACACACACACACACACACACACACACACACTCTGTAGTGATTAAATCTAGTGAAGCACATTTAACAGACAAGCATGATCTTGTTCTGATCTGAATTCTGAATTTTATAATTTGATACTAGTTTTAAAGAATGTCCAATAATATTTCATTCCGAACCATCCCAGTCTTGACTCATTCTGCCCATTTCGACAGGCATGCACATTAATTCCCTCCAGGGGCGAAGGTGTGTTATTGGATCAGAGGTCGTTCCTGTAAATGGAGATCTGTGTGTTTACATCAGTAAAAGTGGATTACGGCTGACAAGCTTTCCTCACATCAGTCCCTTAACTTATGCAGCATGAGGAGTTTTCACACCCATGATCTCTCACACAAAGAGAAGAGTGAAGGGAAAAATCATATAAATATACACAGTGAGGAGAGATGATGGGCTCAGTAATCGTGTTAGTGTTGATCTGAACGCTTGATTCTCCTCAAATCACTTGACATCACAGAAATCACAGGCTCGTGGATATAGAAATGTATTTATTTGATATATTATTGACAATCTGATGTTGTAAGCACCTTTTTTACTTTTATGAAGGAAAATTGGATTATAAACAAATAATTCAAGCTGCCTTGCTGTGTACATTGGTATCTACCTTTTACCTTCTTTACTGAAATATAACTCATTGGAGTGTGATTTGGAACAGTCTAAATGATCAACAAAATATACGCAAATATTAAATGAATGAATATCAGGCATAACATTATGACCACCTTCCTATTATTGTGTCGGTCCCCACTTTGCTGCCAAAATTGCCCTGCCCCGTCGAGGCATGGACTCCACTAGACCCCTGAAGATGTACTGTTGTATCTTGCACTAAGATGATAGCAGCAGATCCTTTAAGTCCTGTAAATTGCGAGGTGTGTCCTCAATGGATCGTATATGTTTTTTTCAGCACATCCCACAGATGCTAAATTGGATTGAGATCTGGGGAATTTGGAGGCCAAATCAACACCTCAAACTCATTGTTGTGCACCTCAAACCATTCCTGAACCATTTCGGCTTTGTGGCAGAGTGCATAATCCTGCTGAAAGAGGCCAGAGCCAAGAAGGAACACTGTTTTCATGAAAGGGTGTACATGGTCTGCAACAATGCTTAGGTACAGTAGGTGGTACATGTCAAAGTACAATCGACATGGGTGGCAGGACCCAAGGTTTCCCAGTAGAACATTGGCCAAAGCAACACACTGCCTTGTCGGCTTGCCTTCTTCCCATAGTGCCCCCTGTGTTCCCTAGGTGAGCGACACACACGCACCTGGCCATCCACGTGATGTAAAGGGAAAACATGATCATCAGACCAGTCCACCTTCTTCCATTGCTCACATGCACACTGATGGTGCTTTCAATGGTGGACAGGGGTCAGCATGGGCACCCTGACTGGTCTGCGGCTCTGCAGCCACATACGCAACAAACTGTGATGCACTGTGTATTCTGACACCTTTCAATCAGAACCAGCATTAACTTCTTGAATTTCAGCTACAGTAGCTCATCTGCTGGATCAGAACACACTGTATGGTCAGTTTTGGAATGAATATTTTGAAATTAACTCTATAGATCAAAATGTCAAATACTGAAATTCTTTGAGTGTCGCAGACAGTACTTATTCTGTCTATAGGATTACTGGTGTGCATATAGACTCTTGTTATCCTAATGTAATATATTCCACATCATATTAGAATTAATGATTTTGTGCTAATGAAATGCAGTAATTCATTGATTACATAAAAAAATGGCTGAGAGGCGTAAGATAGAGAGAGAAACTGAAGGAGAGTCTTTAATATGAGGGTTTAAAATGGCCTCTTCAGAAATGAGACAGAATACAATGTCTATGCTTTTTTATTGGGGTGATTACACAAGCTGACAGTCCATTCTGTTAGCTAGCCATCGGTGTTGTAGTCGGAGAGCGGGGAAATAATCCTTCTCGACAGCCAGGCCTGCTGTGATATGAGAATACTTCTAGAGGATTCTCTGGTAATTACGGCCACTGAGTGAGACAGACGCTCTGTGCGAGTCGTCTCTAAACATCAATAAGCACAAAGAGATGATGTTTACATCTATCTGTACATTTGCATGAGTTTGCGTGTGGTTTTGGCTAACAAAAAATATTTATATCACTTTTTTTTTTTCATGTATGTTAGTGCTTATTTCATTCTAGTGTAGTATACATCCAAATTCACTGTGCTTTAGGGCCGTTAGTTTAATACAATTATTTATAATGATTGTAATAATAATAAATGTAAATTAATTATAAATAAGGAATTTAAATACTATTTAAGATATTGTAAGATATTAAGATAAGATATTAAGATATATATATACACACACACTCTCTCTATTTTGGAACCAAATAAATAAAAAGTTTATTTGGCCAAGAAAAAGACAAACTAAGGACTTTTACAATCAATCAATCAATCAATCAATCAATGTTCTTTTAAACTTTCATTTCATCAAAGAATCCTGGGGGATAAACAAACAAATAAATAAATATTATTATTAGTAGTAGTAGTAGAATTTAAAATAATTTAAAAAACAATAATAATAATAATAATTATTATTATTATTATTATTATTATTATTTTAATCCTTTAGCACAAAGATATTTGTGAAACTAGACACATTATTAAATTTGTTTATTATGCAACATTTATGCAAAAATTTAATTCATTACATCCCTGAGTTATGGGCAACGATTCTAAACAAATATGTATACATTCAATATATTAATTGTGATAGTTTGATTAAAGTCTTGTTAATGCCCTGGCTGATCATGTTACAAGGCTTTTAATTTTGAAGGGTATCTGTGTCCTTTAAAGTAGAGGTAATGACTAGTAGCTATATGCTAGGCCGGTTTGATTGACAGCCCATGGTAATTGAGCTCGATAGTGCGCCCCCTACTGACTCCTGGTGAGTGACACGTCCTGAACCCAGGGTTGAGTTCCCAAAGTCAAGGGCCTGCATTACCATACTGCAATGTCAGGGAGGAAGATGGAGAGAGAGAGAAAAAGAGAAGAGCAATGAAGGGCTCTCCTTCTCAAAGACGTTTAATTATCTAGACTCAGGACCGTGCCCCACCTGTTCCCTCAAACCAGCTGACAACAAATAACTGCCAAACAGACGACAGACAGATTAACCAGAGCACACCTATAGAAAAATTAGAGGGAAGATCCTCCTCCTCTGTCATCTTTCCCTCCACACAAACCGCTCACCCATACAGCAATTTGGCTCTTTTATTGCAGGACAAGGGAAAAGTATGTTAACGATCTCCAGCAAGCTGCAATTATTAGTGATGTGAAAATGAATCAATGCCATTACGACCTCTCTGCTCCCTAGCTGGGGTTTTGCATCAAATAACCCTTTAGTCACGCGTGGATGCAGTAGATAGCATAAAAAGTCATCACGCGGTGCAGGCCATGATGCCTAATCAAACCGCTCTTTGTGTCGGCTTTAATCTTGCTCTCTCTAGACCGTCCGAGCTGTTCGCTCTTCCTCAGCTTCCTCCCTCTCCTCGCCCGTCTCCCAAATGAATCAACACATTTTGGGAGGGAAAAAACAAAATAGAGCTGCCGACGAGAATTATACAACACCAGGGCTATGATGACAACTGGAAGGCCGACCTTGTTTCCTCAAGCTCAGTGTCAGAGTGAGAACAGTGTCAGACTGCCTCAATCACTGCAGCACACTGTTGACAGGTTGGAGAAATATTGATTTTAACATATGAATGTCTGTTAAGCCGCTGTTACTGGATAAGAATTTTATATAGGAGCTTAAAGCACAATGGCAAGCTACTCTATAATATTTCATAGCAGAAGGCTGAGCAGACAGAAATATGAAGTTTGAAATATTACCACTAACTGTATTAGCCGTGTTCATTTTAACTCGTGTTTAGTCGTAGTGATGTCATATTCAGCATTTGTCTTTTTTTTCAGTATTTTAGTTTCTATTTCAGTGCAACATTTACCCAAATTAACAATTTTGTATTCAATTAAACATCAGCAAGTAAAATACACACACTAGCATTATTGTGACTTTGCTGTAAAAATACAATACTGTTGCTTTCAGTTATTGCCTGTGTATTTTGCAGTAGCCTCGTCAGTATGATTTAATCAAATGTTTAATTATCATCATGATAATTTGTTTCTTCTTTGGTATATCTCTGGCCAAATCTAAAAGCTCTTTGTTAATGACTGTAATGATTCGTAGGCATTTTCATTGACTGGATTAACACTTCTTATACAATGGCCAGATTGAATTGGCACTTACATAAGTGAAACTCAAAAGGTATTTGCTGAATACAGTACTATTTTCCCAATACAGACCTCAGGCAAAAATAGCCATTCCTTTGGTGTTTTTAAGGCAGACTAGATTGCCGGGGTCAGGCTTGTCTGTCTGGAGCGAGGTTCAGTTGTCTGATGTCTTACTTTAGCAGATGGATCCACAGGAAGTTCTGCTGAGCTGGGCACTAACGTCCAGCTAAAGCTTCTGGGCAGCTTTCAGCACTTACTCAATGTCTGAAGCACTCTGCTAAAGCAGCTCAAGAATGAATCTCTCTGTCTCAACTCTTAATCTTTCTTTCTTGAGTTTTCTCCATCCTTTTCTCACGCAGGCACACACGATCATATACACACGCTGTGTCCCTGTGGCAAGAGCTGAAAGATGCTGACAGTGCGGCCTTTTGTGTGATGACACCGGCTCTGTAGCTCCCAACACACTACTGTAAACAGAGATGACAAGAGTGGCAGAAAGAGAAAGATTTTCATTTCTTTTCCACGTTTATCTGCACATACTGAGGGACTTATGATATTTGTTCCATAGTATATGCCACTCACAGTTGGACTTCTATCCTATTGTAGCTTATTTATCATGGTTTGGTTGAGCCCTGCCCACTTTTAAAATCTAAATGCCAGCGTACGCAGGTGTGTTGACTGTTGCTGGAGGTTGTGTATGACAAAGGTAAGGGGGATATGTTTGCCTTAGGGTGGGCCACTGGCCATTTGGCTGGGACTGGGCCTGCCTGCTCAACAGGTTTTGTAAAGAGCTGTCTCTACAAATCACAGCAGACAGCATGAGGGAAACGAAGAAGAAAAATACTGAGCATGAGGAGTGCAAGATATACGATAGATAGATAGATAGATAGATAGATAGATAGATAGATAGATAGATAGATAGATAGATAGATAGATAGATAGATAGATAGATAGATAGATTTTTCTGTCCTCATGAGAAATTCCTGATTTCATGAAGAATGAGTCTGTTTAATCCCTTTCTCCATTGGTATTCCAGCCCTGTCTCTGTCTCTGGCAAGTCAATAGATTTCAATGTCAATTTAGGCTCTGTGCTGCAGCTCATTTTAAACCAGTCAGCCTTCCCACTTATGAGCAAAGTACAGCATGCCGATATTAATGTCTCAAGCCAGATCAGCTTCAAACTGTTGAAGTAATGGGAGCTTGTATTAGCACTCACAGCAGGACAGTTTAAGTTCATATAAATGTCTTTATATATATATTTTACATTTCACTCTTCATATCTACAAAGCATGGTTTCCTTGTTTCAAAGGAGTCTCTGGACGTGTATTCAATGTAAGCAAAACATTGCATCTACTCTTCCCAATGGTGAAAACAGAAAAGGCGGGCTGCAGTTTCATACTGAACAAGTTTCCAGCTCTGTGCTGCCCCCTGTTGTTTGCATTTGGAACGGCAGAGTTTTTTTTTTTTTTTTTACATTTCTATTTATTAGAGCTCTTCATCATTAATAGTTATGTTTATTTTCATTATATTCTCAATTCCAAGCACCTTCCCATATTGAATCACTTTTTTTTGTGTCTCTCATTTCTCCCTCTCTCCCACTCACAGATACTTAAACACACACACACACACACACACACACACACAGCACAGCACTTTCTAACTTGAAATCTGCTTGCCAACACAGGACGCAGTGGTAAGCATTAGTTATCCAGGTAGGTGGTCTCTTGCCCGGTCCCCAGATAGGGACCACATGCTGGGCCAATGCCCCACTGTCAGCAGACCCCCTGGGCTCCCACAGGCTGTCCATGGCAGGTGAAATGTTTGTGGCCTGTTTAAATCAATGAAGGCTTTTCCAGTGAAAAGGTTAGGAGAGAGTGTTAGCGTGCAAGGAAAGCAACACGTGGTGCTTGTCAGTTGTGCCTGTACAAGTGGCCTCAGACGCCCTGTGCTATAATGGACATGCTTGGTGTCACTTCTTTGAAAGGTAAGGGCACATACAGCTCTCTGAAATAATGGATAGTGAATAGTTAGACACGATTTTTTTGTATACTGACTCTTGTCTTATACACAAATTTTAGTTTGCCACTGCAATGTACGGTCAATTGGTCATTACTCCAAAATATACTCCTTCAGGATGATTTCAGAGTTTATTTTCTGACAGTATCCAGCTGACTAGCCATTTTTTTCTTCTACTTTTACCACAAAACAAGATGTTTCAGTCATAATAAATGTACAGCATCGTATGATGTGCCTGCACACACAGTCTGTGTATCTCTGGGGGGCTACTGGAGGGTACTAAGGATGCATAAACCTCATGGCCCATTTCTCATCATGGAGAGAAACTCCACTTACTTTATTTAGCCGATATCCATGGAGACCAGCCGGTCAGAGGCAAAGTCAGACCGGACAGAGATAGTTCTCCTGTCTTTCACTCCTCCCTAGCACTCCCTGTCACTTTAGTTCATTTGCTAGTGCATGATTATATATGGGATTATATATAGGATTCATTTGATAATGCATTCAAGGTTTAATCAGTTTGAATCTTAATCAGTTTGATTCTCAAACTGTTTTAGATCATTTTGGTATCATATATAATTGTTTTAATTGCATACAAAGAAGAAGAAGAAAAAAAAAATGGAAAATGTTTCTAAAATACAATGTTGTGCTCCCAAAAATGCCATGTATACACTCTCAACCCTCTCATACCTCACGCCGTCAAAACCGGATTGAATTATGTTGAGCTCTTAGTCTGGCTGATCGAAACCAATCTTCCCAATATTCATCAGTACTATCTTTGTTAATCCTGTAATTAATTTAGCTTTTCACATAATCATATTTTGCCGATCGTCATTCTGAGCTTCATTCAATTGGCCTATAAAACTATATAAAAGATAAGAATCTTATCTTTGAACACTTTTAATTATTTAATCTCAGATGGTGTTCATTGTCTCCTTGTTATTAAAAGGGAGTCCACTGAAGTCAGAGAATAAAAGATTCCATAAATCACAGAGATGATTAAAGAAAAGACTCAATTTAATTTAATAGTTTCTGATGAATTGCCCATGAAGTATGCCCGTACCTATTACCACTTTTACATCCACCTTGGTTGCCTTGGCAACACCTTATATCTGCTGTTTTCAAGCTTACACAGCTGTTGCAGATGCAGTCTGCTAGATTCTTACACGTAAACAACTAAACTTGCTTTTTCATTTGTTTGAGACACAGGAACACGTTTTGACTTTACATGAATTAATTGCTAGACTTTATAAACTGACCTGCTTTAACAACATGGTTCACTCAAAAAATAAAAATGATTTCATCATTTACTCACCTTCATGTCATTCCCTGTTCTAAAAGTAGATAGTTTGAACAGTTAAACATTTGCAAACAGTATTGGAGTATGTTTTACAAGAATTATTGTCTTTCTACTTCTGCCTTTCTAAATTTCACATTTAATTCAACCTGACTTGCCATTTCTTTGCATTTAATTGGAATTTATTAGCAATTTCTGAGGGAAAATTGAATTTATTTAGCAATTTCTGGAGTGAATTAACCCTTTTAAAGTTGCCTTCGTGAAATAATGACAGTACACTCTGAACCATTTAAAGAGAGGTGAGAATTAGCTGTAATTTTCATCATAATGAAGGCATGAGCTGAAGTTGCTGTGTTCAGTACTCTTGCCCTTTGATATGGATTTTAGAATTATGATAAAAACATTAAATCGACCCCTTCTGTCTTCCAAAACTCCTCTCATCCATAAGAATAGAAGTCCTCCACCAGTTTCTCTCATCTTCTGTTCGGTTTCTCTTGTCTGTTTCTTTCTAATTGGCCCTACCTTCTGTGACTCTTACACACAGACTCTTCTGCAGGGATCATATCTCGGAGATTTGTCCTTAAGCCCCCTTTAATGGATTAACATGTGTGGCGGTGGCTGTTTGTTAGGATTTCTGTTTGATTTCAATGCAATGTATTTGCAGGCAGCTCTTTCATGTTTATTGCACTAAAATGAGACAATATGTCTAAAAAACCCTCCAAGTTAACCTCCGTTTATAGCAAGACCTTCACAAGGATTTGATATCTGTAATAGCACATTTGATGTTTACATTTACACACTACAGTTTCACTCACACACCCATCCTTTGGGTAGCAGGACAACCTAACAGCTCTTTCCAAAATATTGACTCCTCCTTCGGTACTGAAGCTTCTTGTGGGACGGAGAGACAAATAAAGGATGAGGAGGGGAGGGATTGATGTAGGGAGAGAGGGATTTGGCTGTGGAAAGAGTGATCTCATTAGCCTTTGGTGTATTGTGTTGCAGTCAGGTAAATACATGCAGTGCTAGGACACCTAACACCTCTAGTGATGGTGACTAATGAGGTGCTGTGTTTGTGTGTTTTGAACTGTGCCTTCAAGAATATGTCACGTGTGTTGTGCACATGTATGACATGTAGGCCACCAGTCAGTTCAGGTGTAAAGGGTCTCATTTAAGCCCTGTCTTTCTCGGGAATAGACACAGGACTGACTTGTCAGGTGATAGGTGATTTTACAAAGCCTGATAGGTATATATATATATTACAAAGTGTGTAAATGTCAAGAGTTTTTCCTTAATATTATTTAGTTAGATAGTGGTTTAATTAATATTTGTATTGAGTAAGGATGCATTAAGTCAATAGTGAAGACATTTATAATGTTATAAAATATTACAAAATAATCCTGATGAAAATATATCAGTTATATATATAGATATATAGATATATAATCTATTTTTAATCAAATACATTAAGCCTTCTGAGTATAAAAGACTTTCAAAAACATAAAGAAAATATTGGCAGCAAGTTTTGAATGGTAGAGTATTAAAATAAATAAATAAATAAATAAAAAGACTATTAAAATTATTAATGTTATTAATCTAAAAATCCAATTGTCCTTTCTTCTTATAATTTCAAATACTAATTACTGAGTAAATAATGAATAATGTCCTAATTACTCAAT
Source organism: Carassius carassius (assembly GCF_963082965.1). NCBI lineage: Eukaryota > Metazoa > Chordata > Actinopteri > Cypriniformes > Cyprinidae > Carassius > Carassius carassius. Next base: position 33,976,927 of record NC_081756.1, on the reverse strand, counting down.
GGTTTGTACAGAAAAAAAAAAAGAAATGTCACAAAGCATTTTGAATTATCCATCAATGTGTATTTATCAGTGTCAGTAAATGATAGAAGGGTTTCAGTTAAAACAACCAAGGATGTCTGTCCAGATACTATCCAGGCATGAAAGACATGTTAATGCCATCTGTAAAAGGGGCCAAAAGGACTTTAAATTGTAATATTGAATGAAACTGACAAATATGACCTTAGAACCATTTTTTTTGGAGGCAATTGCAAAATGAATGTTTACAAAAGTGAAGTTAGCACTGAGAAAAGGTCGAGCATCTTTTGTTGCTACACGCCGTTTACTTTGCTATTTGCTAGATTTTTTTTTTCTCTTTTTTTTTTTTTTTTTTTTTTAAATCTTACATGTCAAAAATGAAAAAAATAAAACTGCCTGAGTAAGTTCAATGTTAAATGAGCACAAAAAAAATAAAAAAAATAAATAAAAAAATATATATATATATATAATATAATATAATATATATATATATTGCTGAGAAAAGAAGCAAAATAAGTCATTATTAAGCCACATCTGAGTATCTGTAACAGCCTGTGTCAGTAACAGTCTTCAAAGGAGCCAAAGAAATATAAACCTGGTGAGGTTTTTTTTTTACAAGACTGAAAATGCCATAAGGTAAAGGGATTGTGAGCGAGGCGATGAATGGTATTGACTGATGTCTGTAAAACAAGTCTTTGATGGCCGCTCTCAGAGCTCAGGGCACAGGTGTTCTTTGAGTGGACTAGCTGTGTGGATAGACTGCTGTAGAAAGGCTGACCACTGCTACAGCTGGACAATACGGTTAAGACACAAAGCCTGTATCGACTTTCCCCGCTTTCAGATAATATAGCTACAGATTCCATTAGCGACAACGTCCACACTCATCTGTTTCCTGGGTTAAAGTGCATCCAGGACAACAGGCCGTACATACTGGTGCCATTAGCCATGTCACTCGCTGGCTTTGTGGCCTGAGTAATGATGGCAGCCATATACAGTGGCCGATTCTTAAACAAACGTTGATGGAAATTCTGTAATTGATTGTATCTCAGTAAACTATTTGGGACTGGGCAGTCCAAACAAAAGTCTTTGAGTTTTGAGAGTCATGTATCTAATCTGCTTTACTACTGGCCACCGCATTTGTCTAGAGCACGGATGGATTAGAACAAAGAGAGAATGGGACACGGATGAATAGCAGAGGGCCTTTTATTGCAAAGCTTTTCTGTTTTAACTTGACAAGGCTACTTTGGTCTAAATACCATATCCGTTAAGAAGAGGAACACTGCTCTGCTTTTTTTTTCCGGTTCTGCCTCCAACCATCCCTGGGATCATCGATCAATACCTCCGGATTACAGGGGGATTAGGGACTACAATGGTCGCCGATTTTGGTAATCTGCCTTTTTTCTACAATAGAACAATAGTGTTCTATTTTTTTGTACAATAGAACACAATCCTCTTTGGAATGAATATTTAATGGTTTTGACTGGTTGTCGACAACGAGAGAATCATGCTGTTTTGTCTTTTTTAGCTCCACTTCCGCTCGACTTTAGAGATAGAAAGAGAACGGATGGGGTGAAATTCGAGGCGCGCGAGGAAGAGAGGCAGAATCTGTGAAAGAGAGAGGAAATGGAACCCTATATTCTGCTGTTTCATTTCAACCTTTCATTTCCTGCTGTTTTGACATGGCAAGAGATGTTTAGCAAAGATGTTTAGATCCGGCTTCTGTCTGTTGATTCAAGTGTCACAAGGGTTTAACGTTTGACCTCCAGAGGTGGCTCGAGACTCCTGGAGGACCCCTCGCATATAGTCACTGACGTCTGCCACCTCTCCCCTGATCTTTAATTAAGGGGAGATGCCTTAGATATAATCATGGTGTGTGTCTGTGTGAGTGTGTGTGTTTCCAGGCCATTAGGGGAATGTTTAGGCAGAAGGCAGGATGCATCCTCTTTTGATAAATTCCCTGAGGGCTGCAAAGGAATCTGGGGAAAGCATTACGCTGAAGACTACCTTAGGCCCTCTGGGATTAAACAGATTTATAAGACGTTCATTTCGAAGATGATGATAATTAGGTTCATCATGGTCTTCATCACCATCATCATTATCACTACCTTAAATCAATATTTTCTTCAATCAATTGCACTGGCAATCAGCTAAATAGCCAATCAGTAAACATAGATATGCACAATCTACTGGTGCCTTATCTTATGTCTGTCTGTCTATCTATTTATGTATGTGTGTATGTACAGTATGTATTTGTAAATATTATAAAACTTTAGATTGGATTAAATAAATATTGGATTTTTAAGTTCTCCTATTTTTCATTTAGTTTGACTTTTTGCATCACCATGATTCCATGACCATGAGCATGATCACCATGACCATCACCTAATCTCTAAAAAAATAAAAACACTGTCAAAATTCATATTTACCAAACATCCAACACTGTGCATTATAAAATTGACATAAAATATTCAAACTAAATATTATATCACATTAAAAATGTAAGATTCACTTGTTATCTGTATTATTATTATTTTATTTAGACACATTTGAATGTCAAACATTTTTCTGATTTCTGCCATAACACTTTAAAAATTTTAATATTTCATAATAATAAAAACAACTAATTAAAATGAGAAATAACACTAATAGATTGGCTTATTAAAATAATTATTGGCTTATTGGTTTTGGACGGCATTTTAATAGGTTTTAATATTTTTAATAAGGATTGCATTTCTATTAAAATGACGGGCATACAAAAATATTTTAAATTTACAGTGCTTGATATGTGTTTTCATGAGAGACTTTTATTATTTCCAGTACATCGCAGAGTGTGTAGGGCACAAATTTCCAACCTTTTGACTGACAGCTCTTGATGCGCAGATGGATAGGTGTGTATTCCCTAGTTAATGGTGCCCGTTTTGTTCCAGAGCCCAGTGTGTGAGGAGCATGCTCTGTCTGAGACTATCAGCAGAAGAGAGAGAGAGCAAGAGAAAAAGAAAAAAGAAAAAAGAAAAAAAGAAAAGGGGGGAAAAATGGGTGGAAAACAGGACTGATACACGTAAGAGCTCACAGAGCCATGAGAGGGGAAGTGGAAAGAAGTTTAAAAAGAGAAAGAGCGTATGTTAGAGAGAGAGAGAGAGAGAGAGAGATATCATGGGAATAGAAAACTGAATCAGAAAGGTAACCATGTGCAGTGGTTCCATGCGCTGGCAGCTGGATCTGCCTCAACACAAAGTGCTGAGGATCAACAGAGCAGAGCAGGGACAGAGAGAAAAAGGGGACATGAGAATGAAAGCAAAATGTGCCGTGGAGAAAGTAAATGAATGAAGAAAGATTTGTTGTAACAAAAAGGAGAGTAAGAGAGTGTTAAACTCACAAAATGTGAGCAGTTAAACTCCACTAAGCAGGTAGAAACAGTCAAACCTTTTGCACCTTCATACAAACACACACACACACACACATACTGCAGCAAAAGAAATGGCTCAGACTCGCAGTGGCACTACGTCACTGTACACAACTGCAGTGCAGACTAAATAGGAGGGCAGTGCTCAATCCATACCAAATTCAAAGCCAGTTTTCTTTAATTTCAAACCCATCATAGACCTGGAAAAATCTGAAGAAGTTCCCACAGAACGCGACTTGGCGTACTTTTTAATAGAGGACATTCTTACCTTGTTATTCACAGACCAGACAGTATTATAGAATACATGAAAAACAGTTCATTCAGTTCTCTCTTTATTGTATCACTCAAATTGGAAACTTTGCCAGATAGCCTTTTTTCCTGAGCTATTGAGGACCTTGAATGTTAGACACTGTCTATCGCCCTGTCACAAAGACGAGAGCCTCATCCATTCTTTCGTTTCATCGTTTCCTTTCTTTCTCTCTACTGAGCGTATGTGTGTATGACTCAAAGATGGTGCATGTGAATCACGCCAATGAAGCAGGCTGCTACTAAGGACCCTTTGTGCATTAATTAGGCTCAGCATGTGCTCGCGCGTGTGCGCTGCATGTGAGAAAAGCAGCTTTGTTTTGGCATCAGGAGTCACGAACGTTTGAGTCATGGTCACGGAGGTTGTATAGATTGTGACCATCAGAGCTAGATAAAAAAGTTCTGTCATCTCTGGGGTTTAATTGGCAAGATTAATTAGGTCTGTATGATAGTAATTATTCATTGGGTATTGACATTTGTTTGTTCTTTAGTACAGTAATTGGGCAAGTCAGAGACAAATTGCCCTTTCAAGACCTCCAACGTCTGAACAAAGTACAACTTTTGGATTACCTTAGTGAATGATAATTTGATTGCAACTTAGTGATGCCAAGTTTGCTTCTGAGGAACATATTTCTTTCATTTTTTATATGTATTGATTTACTTATTTACATTCATTCGTAGCATACACACGAGGAGAACATAAAGTTAGGCTTATAAGTTAAAAACTTTCACAAACCCCTTAAATTCTTTTTTTTTTTAATAATATGAAATCACAAAAAATATATATATTTTTAGTACTGCCCTGAAGAAGCTGTAAAGCTCAAATTAAATACATACAGTGACAACACAATAACTGAATTAAATCAAATTATCCTGATCAAAAGTTTACACACCCCTTTGGTTCATAAAATTGTATGTTTTATATGAGTCCCTCAGATGTCCCAAGTTGCAAATCTGTTCCTCGGCAACATTGAGACACTGTTTAGAGAAAGAGCATGCTGGGAAACCAAAGAACATACAGTTTTGAATGAACTCAAATGCACACAAATGGGCTTGTACTATAATGCAGACTCAGACTTTCTGAACTTGAAATGACACTCAAATCACCATCATGTGTAACATGGCAAAAAATAAATAAATAAGAACATCAAATTTTTGTTTTTATTTTTGTTGACAACGAAATGCAAACATAATGCAGATTTGGCGAATGGTACTGTATATAAACTTCACTGTATATTCATTGAACTAAGAGCAACAGAAGTACTCCCTGTCCAGTTTCCTTGCATGTCACTTCTCTCCTAATGCTAATTCACACAATAGCTCTCAAACTTACTAAGTCAAACTTATTGCTCGAGACAGACCTGTTAATTCCAATTCATTTCATTCGATGGGTAGAGAGGTGAAAGTGCAACACAAGAGAGAGAGAGAGAGAGAGCAATAAAGTAGACAGCATCAGAGATGGACTTGCCCCAGTCAAACTCCTTAAGGCTCTTAGGGCTCTTTGTCAGCATGCACAGTCAGTTAGAGTTGATGCAGTATTCATGGGGCAGAAAGGAAACATTGGTGGTAGTGGGGGCGGTTAGACCCTGCATTACAATAAATAAAAATAAAAATGAGTGCATTAGTATTCAAAATGTAGCCTGAGCTAACCCACCTCCCCTTCCTTCATTCATTCAATTGCTTGCTTGCAGCAGGGGAGCTACAAGCTAACTGTTGCATGATAAGGTATTATTTGAAGGGGAGGGTGATGCACTAGGCATCTGCCACAAAATGGAGTCAATCAACTTAACAGGGATATTAATACTAGCTTTCTGCGCCATGAGAGAGGGAGTAGCAGAATAGTTAGATGGAAAAAAAGCAGAAGGGAGAGTGTGGGAGGTTTGGCTAGGGCCACAAGACCACTCAACAAAAGAAGAGAGGGAAGGAGGGAACGGGGAGAAGTCATCAGGGCCTGGGTGGACGTTCTGTAATTGTTACCGTAGAGGCACTTGCAAGATACTTGTTCATTAGTTACCAGCTTGACACATATTTGCTGACGCTCGACCCATTACCTCAGGCTGGCGGGAGCAGGAGACAGCATTCTAATTCAGGGGACATAACAGGTACTTATAAATAAATAAACAGAAAAAACTGGCTCCATTATTGCACTTGATGGGTTTTATATCTCAAATGCGCTTTTGTTCATCCACTAGTTTTGTGCTAAGGCTTGTAAAAAATTATAAAAATAAATAAATAAATACATGGAATTGGGTTCAGAAGAGTTGTGTCGTAATTTTCTATCTCAATGGAATAATTTAATATATGAGAAGAAAGTCAGGCATCTTGGCGGATGCCCGCTGTGGGGTCCTTCTGTCAGTGTGAAATATTGCTGATTGGAGCACACATGCGGTGGGAAGGAGGGAGGAATGAATCAATCTTAGTGGGGGTCCTAGAGTCATCTGACTCTTTTCTTGTGAGAGGAAGACTGACACACGGTACTGGGATTGAAAGGACTTTAGATTTATACAGTATTTATACAGTGTATTAGATTATTACCAGAAAACTTCTAGAATAAAGCTACTTTTGAAAAGAAGAAATTATAAGACAATTTGGTCTGGTTCATGGTCATCACAAATGTAATAGGAAATCAAGTTTCTTGCATGCTATCATACACAAAACAAACCTAACTCACATCCCCACGCTCTCTGACCTCTGACAGAATCAAGTTCCTAATTTTCATTGATTATGTTACACGTTACACCTATGATCAGTCCACAAATGTCCACGGATCACATGGATCACACCTGCTCCATTCTCTTTGAACCCCTGCTCACGCTTTTTAGCCAATAATGGCGGGCAATTGATAACACAATGATGAATGCAAAGGTGATGTGATAACACGCTCACCATGCATTATAAAGATCAATAAAACCAATAACCATCAACATTCATGATCTTACCAGCCTTAGTCCCTCAACTGTGCCCTCATGGAGCTTTTCATCAAAATGATGTTACCCAAAAAGCAATGGTTGGATGGTGGGAGAGAAAGAGAAATAAAAAGGAGCAAGAAAGTAAGAGAAGGGATGAGGGAGGGAGAAATGCAATTTCACCCCCGACTACGGCAAGCCATAGACGGAAACAGTTTACAGATGAAAGTAATTTCATTTCATTTGCTCTCCATAAAAAGAGGGGCAAAGCTGATATATTCTCGCAGACAGATCCACAGCACCGCAGCTGAGGCAGAAATAGCTTCTCCTGTTGGTGGATGAGAGTCGGTGGCGAATGCTCTGTGTTGTGGTGCGATTCAGGAAGGATGGTATTTAGGAGAGAGAGCAAATTTATAAATTATTCACCTGCAGTTCCGGACAAATATTGACTTTTTTAGAGGGAAGTGTTTGTGGCGTCTTTGAGGGATCTGTGGGCTCGCCGGAAAACTTCCCTTAGTCAACAGACTGCAGGATTACACCTGTGTCACCTTTACTTTGGCCGAGACATAGCTGCGTGTGATAAGGTGACATTCACAAATGACCCTTATGGTCAACTCTTTGAATACTTAGGCTACCCTGAGCTTTAGTAACATTAAAGCTGATTCCGATAAAGATTGAAGCCAAATCTCTCAGATGTTCAGCCTTAAAATCATGAATTACATTCGCAAGACATTTTGCTTCATTAACTTGATGTTTTTTTGAGTAAAAATAAAATTTTCCAGCATAAATTAAAACGTTTTATTTTATTATTTAAAAGTAGTCAAACAATCACTTTCTCATATAGATTGTGATGAGGATGAGGACGAGGAGCAGCACAGATAAACGCCCTGGACCCCATAGTGACTAAACGAACAGACGGTACAGCAAGGGAAACAGATGAAGATGATATAAGAGTACACTTAAGGATGTAGATATGAAGCAAGTCAGAGAGATATGAGAGTGCTAGATTGTGAAGAGCTTTAAAAGTACGACACATAATCTTGTACTCTACTCAATATTAAACAGGAAGTCAGAACTGGATGTGGGGAATGGATGAAGAGGGCTGATGTTCCATAGGTGGAAATGTGCAGACAGAGTAATATTGTTGGATTTGGTGACAACAAGAATAACCTTTGTTTTATCAATATTCAGCTTAAGAAAACTGTATATTTCCTAAATAAATATTACCATGAGTTAATTAGTAAATTATAAAAATAGAGCATTGAGGAACACCAGTGGTAACAGATAAAGATGGACAAATTGAGTGCTCCCAGAAAGATAAAATCTGAACAAGGAGAGAGGGACACCAGTGATACCTATAGACAATTATCTATCTAAAATAACTTGATGGGAAATTGTATCAAAGGCCACACATAGATCATGTAGGATGAGTATAGTTAACAGTCCAGAATCAGCTATTTTGTAATTTTGTATTAAAAAAGCTCATACAATTATTGGATAAATCAGTAGAATATAGGTGAGAAGGAAGGGTATCAAGAGGCTGTAAGATATTATTTACTGTATTAAACAAAGATCTTGTGTTTCCTTCATCTGACCTAATTATAGCAGATTAAGTGGTTAAAAGAGCATTCTTGTAAAAGAGCATGTGATCTGTATACATATCTTTATGAAAAGTAAGTCCATTTTAATGCATACACATTTCAAGTGACGCATGCTAGTTTTAAGTTGTCTCAGTTCTGGTGTAAACCAATGTGCAGAATAAAATAGACAGTTTTTAATGGTGCAAGTGTATCAAGCACACTATGCAGTCCCTCATGATAACAGGAAACCAAGTCATCTTGAGTACAAAAGGCATCTCTCCTGAAGAAATTGTAAAGTCCATCAGAAAGAGCAGATAAATAAATGTTCTTAATATTACAAAATGATTTGGAACGAACCATATTGATTTTTTTTTTCTACCATTAAGATAACATTAGGTACGTTTACATGGACATTTTTTTGCTTCCATCAGAATGAATTAATTCTGTTTGACGAATCTGAATGTGTTGTTGACATGAACATTAAATAAAGTGATTGGTGATAAAAGTGATAAAATGAATAATCCACCCCTTACAAGCCAATCAAATTTTGGTAACACTTATTAATTATTAACTATAACATTTCTCTCAAGAAATTCTTAATTAATCAGTTAGTAAGGTACTTGTTAGGTTTAGGGATTGGGTAAGATTAGGGATGTAGAATAAGGTCAAGCAGAATAAGGTATTAATATGTTCTTAATTAGCACTAATACATGGCTAATATTCTAGTAATATGCATGCTAATAAGCAACTAATAGTTGTTACCTATTCTAAAGTGTTACCGAAATGTTAGTCAGATCTGGCCAGTTCAATCTGATTGACGTGTTTACATGTGACTTTTTATTTATTTTTTATTCTGCTTGTGCTTCTAGTCCAATTATGATTGGATTAGTATGGCCCATTAAAACGCAGCCACTGAATGATATTAACTTATGATGATCTGATATGCGCAAGTTCAATGCAAGACAATTAGAAGGAGTTACACAAGAGCAGCAGATAAGGTCAAGAACATGACCTTTACAATATAACTCTAACTATAACTCTATTTCTTTGAAATAATGTGGTGATGGATTGTTCACAATAAGATCAGGAATGTGCATTAGGAAGCAAATAGAGTCCATTCTTATTTCATGTTTTCTTTAAGACTTCAGTTGCATTAAACACTGGTCGCCATACAGGCACGTTATTACACAAGGGAATTACCCTTCAACCCCATTTCCCTCTTTCTCACTGGCTACAAAACTCACTTGCTCACTCTCACACTACGAAAAGTCAGGCCATTTCCTGGGAAAATAAGCTGCTGGGATATTTGCAGCCATCATTGATCGAAGCTGGATTCAATACCCATGATGCATTGCTGTATAAATTAGGTGAGAGTATTAGAGAAAGTAAGAGACTATGAGGAGATTTCAAGGGCGACACAGCATGTTTTCCATACAATCAGCAAGACAAAATTGAGAAAACAATTTTTTTCTCTCTCTCTGTTTCTGATAAAGAAACAAGCAGTTGAATTAGCAATTCAAATTCACATATTCAGTCTGCTATGCAATTTGCATTACTTTTTTTTTAATCCTATACTGATTCTTAAAAAACAAAACAAAAAGGCACATTGTAATGCATTGAGCCATATACAATCTTACATTTACTGTGAACAAAAGAGTAGTGATTATCATTCAATTATTATTTACAAACTTACAGATACATCAGATTAACCATCAAACAACCAAAAATAGCATAGACTATAGTGTGACGTACAGTATTATTATTATTATTATTATTATTATTATAATTATTATTATTATCAGTCTTCATACTTTTAGCACAGGTAAAAATGCAGATACTGTACAATTATGAGTAAGCCATATGTTTCACAAAAATAAATAAATAAATAAATAAATAAATAAATAAATAAATAAATAAATAAATAAATAAATAAAACTAATTGTAACCCCCAGGACCGACTGCTATTTTGAGTCCAGATGACTATTATGTTGATCAGATTTAGGCACTAATCTCTTTCTAAGTCTATGATACAATTAATGAATATTAAACCAGTTTGGGAGACAATTTACAATTGTAAAAATCCATTATATCCATATAAGAGTGGTAGGCCTGAGGCTGAACAGGTTTAATAGTCATATTTTTTTTATGTATGCTCATATTTCTGGGGGCATATACAAGTTTATTGGCCTTTACTTTCGATGTTGACTTGAACAGCGACAAAAGGCCGACTTCATCTGCAAAGTAAAAGGTTCAAAAGGGCTCCTCACTCAGAGCACAGTGTGTATGTGTCTGAGAGAGTGCCTTATGATGGACGCCTTTAGTTTAGTCCTTGAGGGTGAAGCAACAAGGATTTATCTGTGTTGTGTTTGATAGGCGGCATGTGGAGCAGGCACTAATGTGGCATATGTATGGGGCAACTCTGTTCCATTATCATCTGCAAGGGAGGCCACAGGGCAGAATTTACTCTTCCCTCAGTAAACACCAACACTGAGCAAAGAGAGAGAGAGGGCTTGGGCCAAAACTGCTGCAAATTTGTACATCAAGTAAGGTTTTTTTTTTTAAATAATAAAATATTATTTTGCTTTATTTATGCAATTATATTCCACTTTTCCACTTAAATGGTTGCTGTGTAGGTGGTCTATAATGTGGAAAACATCAATTGGTCTAGACATATTGTAACTTTAATGTAAGACAGGAAGTCTTTCTTTACTTTGACTTAGTGCTCAAAGCATGCCGCAAAACTACACATGCAAGTGAGAACCCTTTGGCAAACGTTCCGTTAACCAGTGAGCAACATTGACAGAACATTCACAGAGTGCTCTTTCTTGAATAAGTACCTACACGCACCTGTCACATCTGTGGCGCAAAGACATCAATAAATCTCGCCACTTATGCATGCAGGAAATCTTGAGCTTGTCCAATATTAATGATAGCTTGCTTTGCTTTGCTGTACTGTACACTTCTTCCATACACTCTTAAATGGAAAAACCTTTCTCAGCTAATGGCACAATAATAAAGAATAAAGTCGTTTCAGTCTCCCACTCATACTTTACTGAAGAAAATCTTTAAAATGTGCTATAACCAGCAGGAAAATAAAATAAAATAAAATAAAATATGATATTATAATTATTGTAATTATCAGAACATAGCAGAGACCCTTGTTTTCTGGGTCAAGTTTGCTGTCTTTCTCTCCCCCACATTCCATATCTTACTTTCATCAAATCAGCATTTTCACTTGTGAAAACATTTTCCTTTTCTTTACAAGCAGAGAAATTGTTATAATGATCACATACTTGCACTCCAGCTCTATTAATATTTTATTTGCCTCAAAAGATCACACAGAGGAAAATAAAGCATCCTTACTTAGAGTTTATGTGTATGTGAAACTGCGTTGGCAGCTCTGATGCACTTTCACATGAATCCTGAGCAATATTGCACAGCTGAGCATCTTGTTTCATAAAAAGCTGCTCTTTTCATTTTGGCGATTTCTTGTTTTTATCTGTGTGCAGGGTCAAATCCTGCCACATCACATGGATTCTCACCAGCCCGTGTCATTTGACTATGAAAAGACAGCCAAGTGATTCATCATCGGGGAGCGATGGAGTCACTTTTCATCATTCCTTTAATAATACTAATGCACTTGCATCCCCTCCAACATAGTGCATGACACACAAGCCCTTTATGCCATACAATAGATTAGCCAAGACCTTGAGGGAGGAGAACAAATTAAGCAAGTGCCTTATCCTCCATTTCTTATGTAGCAAATATATATAATGAGCACGCTTAAGTGGTGGAGAAAATTAAATGCTAATGTAGGGGATAAGTTGAAAGAAATGATATGTTTCAGGCTTCCAGCTGTAGCTTTTTTGCTTATTTGCATTCTTGAGAACCTCTTCTGATTGTTAGTCCATTCTCGTTGCTGAAGTAATGCGGGTTGGAAAGTTCGAATGCTTCCTCTAGTTAATGGCTTTTAGTGTGTCTGTATTAGGTGGGAGATGATCCACCTATCACAGGAGCTCCTTTGCGCTCCATTATGCCTTCATCTACAGCGTAATGTTGATATCCAAATCCGCTAACCCTTTAAATGGGAAGAAAATGTGCAATTCTCAATGTGAGCAAATGGGAAAAAAAAAGAACGAAATGGAAGCCGAAGATGTTACAGAGGAGACGGAATGGAAGGCAGAGAAGAAAGTGAGAAAAGAGTTTGTCATTCTGTGTGCAGCTCCTCGCCCACAGTGGCGTAGGGTCATGTTTAGACGCTAGCTTGGACATGGCTTTCAGTGAAGTGTGAGAGAGTTTAGCGAGAATGTTTTAGGGGTTGACTGAGATAGGCCTGTCCTAAATATACACTCTCCATGGCCCAGGGTGAATTATACACTGGCAGCTTGGGCTTTGCTGTAAATGTCAGAGAATGTGACAGACCAGGAGACAGCTAGAGCAGTCATGTATAAACACCATAAACTCCACACATTCCTACTGTGGCCGTATTAAGTTTGGCATACGTACCACTGCAAGGCTACTTGATGTTGTCTTCATAAAATGCACATTAATGGCCATAGTTTTTGGTAGAATATATGAAAAATGTGATCTTCAAAGTCATTGTAAGAACATTGTTGTCAATATTAAAGTTTTTAATGAAGTTACCGTGCATTTACTTAGGGTTGCACCCTAATAGTCGACTAACTGCCAGTCAATGAGAAGAGGCTTAGTCGATCAAAATTGTATTAGTCGCTTAGTCGCAGAAAAAATATATATATTCCACAGGAAGTGTTCCATTTAAGATTTTTTTTTTTTGTGGAAGTGCTCTTAAAAGGCGTATGCCAGGGCATGATTCTCTCTGTATGCATACTTTTTTCACCCTGGTGGACCGTGTTGTTCATGCAATATTACAGCCAGGAGTAAGTCTTATTAAATTGCCTCACACATTACCAGTCTCTCTATGCAGCTCACTCACTGCACACAGAATATGGAGGCAAATGTACTGCTTATTAGATTTTCAGGTGGTGCGTCAGCAATGTTAAAATCTATTGCTTTTTTTATAATGACAGCCTCACGTTACTATTAGAGCCATTTTGTGGGTGCTATTTCATTTTTATTTTGTACCCTGTCCAACTTTAGAGTCCAGTACTGCTATTGATAAAGAGCCAACCCGTTCATCTCAGAGTAAAAATAAAAGCAGCATTTCATTCTGATTAATGTGCTGCTCGTTTCTAGAGAGAGATATATATAGTGTACTTTAAGGATGCTTTTAGGCAGAAAATTTCATTACATTTTTTTCACTTAAAATCTTCTTCAATAACTAGTAATGTTGCTGAACAACAATTAATGCGCATTATCTAATGCAATAAGCTGTGAATGGTGATGTTTATTGAATTTAGTTTGATGGTGGGCATGTTTAATGTTCTCCTGCTAAAGTAAAGTCACTTAGCCTTTTGAACGCTGTGCTCTGCTGAATTCATCAAGCGCTTTCTGCTGTTGTTTATTATGTTGACATGATGCATTGTGCCGGCTGGGAAATGGGACAGATTTCCATATGACCTTGTGTAATACACGGGATTGTACACGGGAGAACTTGTGGATAGTTTTATTGCAGAGAGATGATCAACTTTGTTGACTTTTTCTTTGAGATTTAAAAGAGTATGACGACTAAAAGTCAGATCAGCTAGCATGAGTGCACGCGCGCATACGAATGAGAAGAAACAGATTGCATTTCTGGAATAGGCTCCAGCTGTTAAGGTTTCCCTTGCGGTTTCTCATTGTGAAGATACGGTGAACCTAACTAAGAGATGAGCTGCCTTAAACCTTTATGCATTCTCTCAGAGCTTGCTGTTGCCTACTGTACCCTGTCTGTCAGCGGCACGCTGTGATGTGCACCTTTATCAGAGACAGCACACAGGAAGATGAGCTTTTTCTCATCAGTTTTCTCATCGTTAGGGTGTGTGAAGCAAGTGGTGTCGAGACAACCTGATGGCATGAAAGTTTGATGCAGAAAATATCCTGTAGGTGTTGAATTTTTCATGACATGACAGCAGACGGAATTATCAGCGCCCGCTCCGCTACCCTCTTGCCATGCTCACAGCCAGTAAACCCCTCCAGCTCCTCATCTACATGAGGATGACGTCTTCTCCTCGCTGTTCCCTTTTTGTCTTGCTCAGTGCTGCACTTTCCTTAATGCTGTGCTACAGAGAGACAATTATAAAGAAACATCTGACATGTTTGTCCACTCTCACATGGTGGAGTCAAGTGAAAATTGCTATTTAGAGATTTTTGTAGGACCAAAACTGTTTGAACTGCAGCGTTCATAACAGACTCATCAGCTCTTTGGATCAATAAGGATAAATATTTCCCACAGACTCACTGCTTGAGAATCAGTGTTGCACTGCTAGGTGGGAATGGACAAAAATCAATCCACCTTAACGAGAAAGAGAGAGAGGGTAAGATAGGAGAGAAAAGCAGAAAGCTTTAAACGTGTTAAATATCCATCGGTAGGGGTGGACAGTCATTTTATATTACAGTTACAGTATACAGATACTGACTGGACTGCAAATTTTAGATTGGCCTGTTATTGTGGCCAGCCTAAGGCACACCTGTGCAATAATCATGCTGTCTAATCAGCATCTTGATATGCCACACCTGTGAGGTGGATGGATTATCTCCGCAAAGGAGAAGTGCTCACTAACACAGATTTAGACAGATTTGTGAACAATATTTGAGAGGAATAGGCCTTTTGTGTACATAGAAAAAGTCTAAGATCTTTGAGTTCAGCTCATGAAAAATGGAGCAAAAACAAAAAAGCTCATTCTGACTGATGTGTGTGTGTGTGTGTGTGTGTATTTTGTATGTATATGTAGTTTGCTTCCATTATAACAAAGCACTATAAAAACATAAAATCAAAGAGCAATGTTTCCCCTTGACATTTAAGATTCTCTTAATCTTTATTTTTGTCTTGTTTTCTTAAATCAAAATAAATTTATTTGAGAGGCAAAATTACTTAAATAATAAGAATCACAATGAACTCTTGAATGAAATGAAATGCATCTTGATGAATGTTTTGATATTGCGCAATAAACAGTAAAACTACAATATTTGTTCCACAAACCAGTTTTTTTTTATCCTAATAAATTAAAATAATATGAAAAATACCAGTTTGCAGCATAATGCAGTGATTTGACATATTTCTATCACCTTTTATTCTCTTCAAAACAAGCATGAAAATATATGTGCCTACTTAACCATGTTTTGGGGACAAATTTGTACCCAAAAGCTAGCTAAACCTAACAAAATCAAAAAAAAAAAAAAAACTTCCCTTTTGGGGGCGTCCTCATTTGTAAATCTGGTATAAAATAGTGAAATAAAGTTTATTCTTTCTTTCATTTTTTCTTTTTTGTTTTATTTTCTTTATTGTAAAAATGCAGAAAGATTTCTTTAAGGGGTAGGTTTAGGTACAGGGTTGGTGTAGGGTGATAGAATATACAGTTATAATATATATACAGTACAGTATAAAAACCATTGCGCATATGGAATGTCCCCATTTAGATAGCTAATAAATGTGTATGTTTGTGTGTGAGAGAGAGAGAGAGAGAGAGAGAGAGAGAGAGAGAGAGAGATTTAATTGAATCACTTTGCCAAGAGGAATCAGTCAAAATGTGAGAAAGCGATGTGGCAAGGTGCTTTGATCACTGCAGACACACTGGCATAAACCGCTTGTGTAAGTGCATTTAATAAAGTATGCTCATTTTTCTGATGAGCTTGGGTTTGAAAAGGCAAAAAAAAAAAAAATTTAATAGTACATACAGAAATTTTAAGCTGGTAGCTTAGCTAGTATTAACAAGATGGCCCACCCTTAAGCAGAGGGTTTCCAGATATATAATGACACGAATGAGAGATCAATTATAGGGTGTAATGTGAACATGCAATGTTTTATCAAACATTTCCACCCTGTCCACAACCATAGATGTTGTACAAACAGACACGGAGTTATTAGCAATAGCTATTATTGTAAGCATACATGCCATTACATACAACGTAAAGCCTCTGCAGCCTCTACACTAACATACTGTACACGTTCACAGCAGGTGGCTGGACTATGTTTGTTTTTAATGTCATTCTTTCCTCCAGCAGTCCTCAGGTACAGAAAAGAGGATATTGATATCTTAGTTCCAGCTCAGGAGAGAGCAGCAGTGACAGTGCACTGACACTGCCCTTGATTTAGCTTAAGCCACCTGTGGTACAGGCAAGAGACACACCATTGGGACACATCTTCACGCTTACAGTCATTTCTTATAACAAAGCACACCTGTAAGTGCTCTATGTTCCCTCGTAAAGGAATATCAGCCACATGTATGGCTCAGAAACACTGAGAAACTTGAATTTAATGAGGCTGCAGAGGTATTTCAGATTTCAACATAGACTTTTACTGTTAATTCAAGGAGTAGTGGCATTATAATATAATATAATATAATATAATATAATATAATATAATATAATATAATATAATATAATATAATATAATATAATATAATATAATAAAATATAATATAGCTCCCTGGAATTCTTGATTCTGATTGGTCAGTCACGACATTCCAGGCATGTTATTCCCCAATAACAACCATCATTAGTAGTAATATTGAATAACATACCGCTCATCTGGGTAAACCAGCTGCTGCCATCTTGAGCCACTGTTATAGTTTTCAGTTGTTTTGAAATTACTTTGGAGGACATCAGTATTAATGAGGATTTCAATATTATTATAATATCGTTGCTGTGCTCGTCTTCTTGCCAGGATCATTGTTTTGAACAGTGTAATGGATTATAAGATAATAGACAGGTAAGATTTGAAATCAGTTTCATCTCAAATCTCATTATCATTTGTAACCCATAATTATTTCTGTGATGAAAAGCCATGTAATAAGTAGTATGACTATACCTTATCATTAAATATTCCATTAAATATTCGTCTAGTTTGAACTTCCATTCTTCTTGACTAAACGCTACTTGCTAGTAACAGTTTTCTTCAAGAAACTTTGCTTTGAGTATTAGTAGTTATTGATATATTTTAACTCAATCAATTTTGTGTCCAGTTATTTATTTATGTGGGACGCAGCTCTGTGATACACTGGGTAGTGCACATTCAGCCAGTTGTTATCGCAAAATAAACCTCTTCATGAATATAATATAATATAATATAATTTATGTATTTATTTATTTGTTTTTCTAGATTTACATTGATGATTGGAAAAAGGTTTTGATTTAAATGAAAATATGACTTGTGCGCATTTAAATGTTTTTTTTTTATTTTGTTTTTTTAAGATGACAAAATGTCTGTTTGGAGGATAAAGGTGCTTAAAACCACTTTTTTTTTTTTTTTGCATGCGGAATGTCAATGTTTAACATCATGGGACCACGTAAATTAATTTAAGCCTTTAGTCTGAGCAAAACCACTACTCCATTAAGCTATTTTGCTATACTTTGAAGCTAAGTTAGTATATGACTTTAATGTGTCATCACATTAAAGTGTGTCTTTGCAAAAAGGGCTCTTCAAACAGGAGTGATGCTGAGAATTTTAACGTTTTTTTGGGTGCTAAATTGAGAGAAAATGGGGACGCGGTAATGCTTTAGCAATTATCTGTTCCCGTGCTTCCCAGCATACAAGCAAAAAGAATGTGATGTTCTTCATATTGTCAGTGCCCACACATCCCCATTTTTTTTGTTTTTCGGATATTCACATTGTTAAAAACCTCGGAAATATGCCATGGAAGTTGTTTGCAGCTTGTGTGTCTTTGCTCAGTCCACTCATCCTTAATGAAAGCCTCACAAAACCAAAGCCTGACTAGACGGAACCTCCGAAAGTTCACTTGACTTTTGATGAGGTGCTAGACTGAGAAACAAGAGGATGTCTCATCAAGACCTCATGGCTTAACCCCGTGGAAATATGAACCCCCGGTCATTTTGCAAGTTTTTGCTCAATTTCAGCAGACCTGAAGGGCCAAAACCCTACAGTGTTGGAGATCTGGAACAGCCAGCTAGACCCTTCCTACCTCTGGTTTACTTAATTAGCCTTTTACACCCCTTGGCATGCTGAGAATTAAATGTGATGACTCATCTGGTGCCTTTTTTCATAAGAAATATATGCAGGGTCCATGGCTCAGGAAAAGTGGTGTAGTGAGTAAGGCCAGTTGGGTCGACTAACAGAGAGGTTATGATCCAATATCCGCAGGGATCGTGAGTTGTGCACTGTTGATGAGATGAGATTGCACGAGTTGAAGTATCCTCCCAATATGACACCATTACTCATTTGTATTTGTTTGTGCTTGAAAACAGTTTTTATCTGTGATCGTGCATACATTGATTAGGAATAAGCCAGCATTAAGTAAAGACACTTTGTTTAAAAGAAGTGCTCTCTTCAAACAATCCAGTTTCGTTTTCCTAGCCTCTATGTCTCTCATTTTGCCTTTCTCCTTGTATTCTGTCTATGTGTGAATGTGTATTGTGTGTGTGTGTGTGTGTGTGTGTATATATATATATATATATATGAGAGAGAGAGTTACTCTGTCCTCTGTTCCCTTTCCTTTAGTAGTAAGTGGAGCAAAGCACAAACCAGTAGGTTTGTGGGATTTAATTGAAATTGTATTTTGACAAATACGCATTTAATGGTGTAAAATAGGCTATTGTGTGTGTGCGTCTGGGAACGTGCGATAAGGCACCCAGTTCTGAGCCAATGAGACGAAGTCTAAAGACCATCAATGAAAAAAAAAATCATGCACACACACTTAGCCACAAACACACACGCATGTGAGATTTTAATCCCGGTCTCTCTTACTTTCTATATATATATATATATATATATATATATATATATATGTCTCTCTTTTGGCACAGAGTCAATCCTTGCTCAAGCCCTACCATTTTCTAATATAAATGTTACAATTTTTCATTTTTTACTGTCTGTCCACCTCCTGAATGCTTTTCACCTTATCACTCATACTCTTTTTCATGGAAATTGTGTAATATATGTGTCAGCGCTTGCAATGGATTGGACCGTTGAAATGTTTTTGACTAATGTGGGGGAAAAAGGCATTTACTTTAGTTTCAGCTTTTCGAACGTTGCAGCTTCACTAGTCTTTTCAGATGCACAATGTGTAATTGTAGATTTTTTTTGTTTCTCAATTTAGAGAGGTAGACATGACAGTACTGTGATTGTGTATGCATATGAGCACACTCGCTCTTTTTTTATGACTGATAGATGAGAAGTCAGGAAAACGAGGGTCAGCGCCACATTTACGAGACTCGTCATGCCTTCTGATGAGAGAGAGGGAGTGGGAGATGCAGAGAGAGGAAGTCGCATTAGGTAAATGGCAGTGAGATAGTCGGCAAAACTAAATTATGCTAGTTAATCTCTGCTCAATTAATCATAGCTGGAGAGCTCTAATGGTAGAATAATTATTTCCCCAAGTGCTTTTAAGCACCATAAGGGTACACCCATACCTGTTCAACACTAGTTAGAGTTTGCAGGGATTTTGCTGAAAATGTGGTCCATTGTGAGTATTTATATGTGTGTGTGTATGTGTGTGTGTGTGTATGTGTGTGTGTGCATGTGGTTGTGCATTATTATCCTTATTTCTATTTTTATTTTTTATAATAAATAAAGTCACACTGTGAGATATGAAAAATTTTAAATGCAGTTATTTATATATTTATTTATTTAGTTAAATCATTCTGCTCTGTTCTTAATAATAATATTAATAATATTAATAATACTACTACTAATAATAATAATACATTAAATGCTGTAAGAGTGTAGAGCATTAAATTACTATATGGTAGCTCAGGTAATTTGATTATTATAAAATAATAATTTTGTTATATTGACATATGTGAACACAATGTGAGATGAAATTGTGTTTCTACTAACAACTAGAGAAATCAGTTACACTTACCAGACATGTGAGATCACTAAGCCTACTAAGGAAAAAAATCTGAGAAGCGGTGGACGTTTCTGTATTTAATCACATTGCTGTCTTGGAGAAAAAAAAAAAATTAAAAAAAAAAAAAAATATATATATATATATAAACATATATATATATATATATATATATATATATATATATATATATATATATATATATATATATATATATATATATATATATATATATGGAAATAGAGAGATATTAAAGCAATCTCATTTGTGAGTTTCATTTGTGAATGTAATATAATAATTTGGAGGCCACCTGGAGGGTGTGGGCTGAGTCTGATGTAGAGATGTAGAAAGACCAGAGCAAAATAGGAAATTAAATACACACATCACTCCGCCGCAATTCATTGCACCATGTCTGACATGGTTCTTCTCCTATTGTTGTGTTACTGTACACTTTGTTGTCTTGGCTCACTGGTGCAGCACCGCTGAAAACATATGCAGTGTAACGCTGAGGTTACTGAAGCAAACCAGGTCAACAGCGGCCTCAATCCTCCAGAAACTTTACCGGCTCACACATCATATTAGCTCAGCTAAAGCACTCATGAGCTGACTGCTGTGTTACCTTGCCTAATGCTATTAGAAGGCGTTATGCTCTCAGTTTGCCAGCAATTTCCAAGGGAAAGTGCTAAAAAGTTACTTTTGCTAACTTAATTATTTTTGCCCGTCAGTAAGTATGCTGCAACTATAGGACATATGGCCCTAAAAAGTTTCTGGACTTTAAGTCTAGTTCATCACATTAATTATGAAGATGTCCCTATAATTTTTGACATCCAAAAAGTTTTCAAATACTTTTGCCTTGATTTATAAATAGTGTTGGAACTAAACTCTGCAGGACTCCGGCCCCCCAGGAGCGCTGCTCTATACTCTTGAAATAAGGTTTGTTTCCAATATGATGTGATAGAAGAACCACTTAGGGTTCCCCAAAGAACCTTTCAGTAAACAATAATTAAAAGAACCATTTATTTGTTCTTACTGTTAAGAACATTTTGATAATTTAAATAACCCTTTTACACTATAAAGAACCTTTTGTGCATTAAACAGGTTCCACAGTTGTCCAAGGTTCTTCATGGAACTATCAATGCCAACAAAGAACCTTTTATTTTTAAGAGTGTAATTGTTCATATGATTTATTTATTTATTTGGTTACTGTATGTGTATATAAAATTGAGGTTTAATGACAGATGTGATATCTTGAGTTTAGGTGTCCACAATGTGCAAAGAAATAGAGAAAGTAACAGAGAGAGCATTAGAGCTGCAGCCTATTCTACAAGGACAGTCCAGTGTTATTGAATCAAATAGACAGCACTAACTAGAAAAAAAAGAACAGTCTTTCTCATTTTCCTTTTCCCTCAATATTCCAGCCTTTCCAGTGGTGTCTGGTGAAAAGAACTGCTATGTCTTGTGCAGATGCCTCCTAATGAAAATATGAAACTCGTGTAGCATCCGTGGACAAAGACAAGATAGTGTGTTAAAGAGGGGTTTTAATCTCACTAAGAGAAAGCTTGTGATGCTGCTTAGAGGCTGATTTTATTTGCAGGGAAAACAGACAGGAACATTCACGGGGAGACAATATCCCTGTTGTTGCAAAGAAATGGAGAGATTGTGTTTCAGTATGTGTAATTGCCTACTACACAGTATCCAGAAAACAATATGTTAGCAGGATGTCATCATAAAGTAGGTGGACAATACCAGTAGGATGTACTGCATCTGCTGAGATTCTGATGTGGGAAACAAGTGGACACTTTGTTATCCCATAAGGCTACGGGAGTTGAGGAACTGACAGATTTGAAAAGTTGACAAAAAAGTTGGTAAATATAAACTGGCAGTGCTATTAATATTAACCTTTTCAGTGGTGAGTTTTAAATATTCTAGCGGTCCCCCCAGAGTGAGTTTTTTTTAAGATGACCGTTATTTTAGAACGTTCCCCTTACTGTTTCTATGGCGACGAGTCAGGCTTGTCACATGACACACCGCGTCTACAATAACACTGTATGACAGATGTATCGCTTTTATTTCATTTTTCCTTGTTTTTATTTAAAATATTCACAAACTTGCATACCTTGTCATGAACAATCTGATATTCTGATTCATAATTATGTGTAAATGAGTGTTTTGTCATTTAAAAACCTTTCTGAATGATCTTGATCGTGATCTGTAATGTGAAATGGGGTGAGCTAGGTTAAGAATAGAGTGAACTTTATAGTATGTGTAACTGATATTAATAAAAAAAAAATATTTTTGCTTCCATAGACATATGCATGTATTTTTCAAACTCTAAATGCATTGTTTTAATAGTATTTATGTGTATTTAAATGTCTGAAACCTAAAATATGCATTATGTGGTTAATAATACGCATAGTTGTGATAATATGACAAGCGCAATGCGTGTCTGTCTCTGTCTCAGTGCCAGTCAACGCGTGAAACCACAGTTTGAATTTGGAGGTTATGAGACATCACCGAGCATTCTAAATCCCATATGTAGGACCATACCCTCAGGGGCACGGAAATAGGAATCCCATATGTGGGACCGTACCGCTTAAAAAGGTTAAGACCCACGTAAATTATTTATTTATTATTTATTATTATTTATTCAGTTAATAGACTATGGGGTTGGTAAATTGTATATGAGTGTGAGTAAATGATGACAAAACATTTTCCTGTGTCTCTTTAAATATGTTCTTATTGGCACTTATTTTGTCATTTTGTCCATTACTTCTCTCCCATTGTGAACAGCAACATTAAATGACACTGAGACGTCTTGTAATGGTTTGTTGGGTCACATGCAATTGCTTGTGTGAACACGTGGTAGATGATTTTCTGTAAATGCTGTATATCTATTGGATAAACTTGTGGATTCTGCTGAGATTTTAGACTGTGTCCTAAGCTCATCTCTCTCACACAGACACACACAGAGCGACTGGACAGAAGGGTCAGCCATTCTGGCTGGCAGTTATGTTTTGGCAGGGCCTCCCATCCGGAAAACAGAGAGCAAAAGGGGAGCCTGTAGTTCAGCGGGCCTCTAAGGGACGAGGCTTAACTTGCAGAAGATGAAAACACATGCACACGCAGAGTGCTGAAAATATAGAAGGACGACTAATGCTTCCAAGCACAAGCATGTTCATGTGTGCTAGAAAAGCTAGGCATTAAGCTTTATACAGTGGGGCAAAATACACACAAACCCAAACACATAGATTACAAAATCCTCATATCCCTGTCAATTAGCTGAGCCTCTGGCCAACTTACAGCTTTCCAGAACCCTGACACCAGCCTCACAACAGCAGAGCTCCGACTGCGCCAGGGAATCCACTTTTGTCCACACGTAATTAACTCACAGAATAGCTCTGAGAGCCATATCTTCCCTTCCCCCCTCCCGCTGTTACCCTGATCACTCGTTTCCAAACCCTCTGTCAGAGAAGAGTGGATGTTTCTTCAGAGTTATTCAAAAGGACTGGTTGCGGAAAATGGCAGGCATTATACTCCGAACCTCCGTTGGCAGAAAAGCCCACTATACTGAGTGACAGTTAGTGTGCCACAGAGCCATGTGCGTTTCCGGCGACATTCGCTCGGCCCTGGGGTAGAGGCCTGAGTATGGCCCTTTGTTTGCCATCTCCAAATCCTTGCTTTTCAGGCTCAAACTGAGTTGCTTGGTGGCTTGGTGTCAAATTTCAAGGCATGGGGGTTTTAGGGAAAATATGTAAGGAAGAAATACTCTTTTGTGTTTGCAGGCCTATAGATTTATTTTTATTTTATTTATTTTTTGTCTCAAATGAGACAAGTAGCATTCATTCATTCATTCATTCGTTCATTTATTCATTTATTCATTTATTCATTTATTCATTCATGTGAAATGGCACATACAATTTTTGACCATGTTCATTGTTAGCCCTAATGCAATCAAATACATCTCTTTACTTCATGTATCACTGTAACTGACCTTGGGAACAGTTGGGTAAAAGTAATTGCAAATTAAATGGTTAGGAAAAGTAAAGTTAGTTCTGAGGAAAGGTTGACCGTTATTTATTTGCTGATGCCCCTCGGTTTGATTATTTTTATCCAATTCCAAAACATTCAGACATTGTTGTTGCATCCATTCAAATATTTAAGAAAGAGAGGAGAGAGAGAGAGAGAGAGATAAAAGAAAATGGATCAGCAGATTTCTGCCGGACTTATTCATTCCTTTAAGATGATAATTTAAATGAAACAAGGTGGAGGCAAAGCCATTCTAGCAATGATTGAATTCATCTCAGTGCATGTTTGACCTGTGTCTGCCCCCATCTAAATGCTCTGAATTATGGCTGCTTCAGCGTGCGTCTTTGAGTGACATCTTAAATGGTCTCCATCTTACCTCTATAATGAGCTTGAAGAGAGACAGAGATTGTGCAAATCACAATTACATGCTGTTATATTACATTAACTGCTGACTAAAATCAGGCAATGCTCTGTTCCATTTGCAATGAGATTATTGGACAAAACTGTTCTTAGAAGAGAATCTAAAATAGGAGCACAAACTAGGAAAAGCTGAAATCCAGTTAAGACGAGTTTTCTGAGTTTAAAGCTGGAAAAAAAATGGCTTAAGCTGGGAGAGAACAAACTTATAGGGAAGAAATAAGAACATTGAACAGGAAACTATACTTAATATGCCAGCAGTTATAAGTTTCACTTGAATGCTTCAGGACATGCAGAATAGATATCAGACAAAATCATATAATATCCAACAAATTCATCCATCTCTGACATGTAAGACCAAAGTATCTTACATCCTCAGGCTAAATCATAACAATTGTTGGCTTTAAGTGACAATTTTTGTGAAACATATGTGTATAATGTAGTTCTAAAGTTTAGTGCCGGAATAATAAAACAGAAGCGTAGACTCAAGTAACAGGCCTTATGGCAGCGGTGTACGAGGAACGCTAATGAAGTACTGCTCTCACTCATACTGCTTCTTTGTTGTTTTTCACTGGAGGAAACAGTAGCTGAAGATGGCACAATGAGCGATAGATGAAAAGCCAATGTACTGCCTTGAGGGGCCTGAGTGGTCTGACAGCCAGGCATTGGAGTTGTGAAGCTGCCGAGATATGGTAGTAGTCTGAAAGACTGATTGGCATGAAATGTTTATCAACTGAACACTAACAATCAAAATTGACTGGACTTGCAGCTATATGTGGACATAATACCAGGCTGATGGAAGATGCTAGATGTTGAGTCTCTTTAGTTTTATGGACAGTTATACTGGAGAAGAAAATTAACATTCTGTCATCATTCCAAACCGTAATGACCAGCCCCACCAACACTTTTCTTTTGGGGAGCAACACAAGTAGATTTATTTTAATAATATGCTGGCTAGTCTTTTCTAAGTAATAAAAGTGGAGCACTAGATGGCTTTTTTATCCACTGAAATGCTGTCTAGTTCTCCTTGGCATGTCAATGAGAGAAAAAGCAATATCTATCTGTTCTTTTGAGTCAACTCTTTAATGAATCAGCTGATCCATTTCACAGAAGTCTGAATGCCTTAGGTCATACTGTTTATGATACTTCTGTGATGATTTTGCTTTGGTTTTGAAGCTTGAAACCTTCAGTCTCCGTTCAGTAAAATTACATCCCAAAAAATGAACATCACTCATGTTGTTCTAAACATTTATGGCATTTCCAAAATGATTCTTTCACAAGTCTGACTGGACTACTTTTTATATATATATATATTTTTTTTTACTTTTCTCTATTTCAGACACCCCCCACCCACCCCAGTACACACACTATTTCCTTACAGAGACTTAACACAGTGTTTTAAACAGATGAGTGTCTGACACTGATATTTTCTTGACTGTCGTGTATGGGAATAACATGTTACATTTTGTAATGCCTCTTTGAACACATTAACTGTCAAATAAGATTTATCCAGCCATTTTGTAATCCCTGTCAGAAGCATTAACATTGCACTGGCATATCGGCGTCCTGCAGATTGGAGCCTTCACGCTCATCTTTGTTATTAGTGCTATTGAAGTACCGTCGGTTGACTGAGCATTCATTGATGCATGACAGAGCTCTGTGGGGCAATTGTACATCCACACCTTTCCCTAGACACAGGGCAGTAATCCAGCCTTACGGTCTCATAAATGCGGCACTGAACTCTTTCTGTGGTCTGGTGTCTCGGTCAGACCCAAATAACCCTTACTTGCCCACAATGCAACCACACTGTAGTCTGGCCTTGAGGTCAGGAGGACATGTTTGGGGGTTCGCTTGAGGTCAGCGAATTGCGGTAATTGGACAAGGATGCTAAATTGGTTTGTTGCAACTAGGATCTTGAACAGTCTTGAGAGACAGTGGGTTTAAATGTTAGCTTCTTGTGATGTGTGACTTAAAAATGCAACTCATAGCACTCTTTCTTTTTGCATTATTGATTTCCTGGAATTTAAGCACTTAACAACAACAACAACAATAATAATAATAATAATAATAATAATAATAATAATAATAAAATAATAATAATAATAAAAAAAGTTGTGGAGCAACATGTTGCTCTTGTATAGATGTGTTTATTTATTTTCTCACTCTCATTTTTTTTCTCTCAATCTGTCACCATAGATGACATTTTTCAAAAACAAAAACAAAAAAAAAAATATATATATATGTAATTCTCAGATAACTGCAACACTTTATGCTTTTTTGTCTGATACCATTTTCTAAATTGATTACTCTTACATAGCATTACATTGTGAAGGAACCGAACAGTGATTCTACCCTATTCTTTCTTTGCAGGAGAAAAAGAACATTAAAAGTAAGCCATTGTTAACCCAAATTTTTGCTCTTCAACGAAGGCAGCATGTTTTTATTTTTATTTTATGTTATTTTTTTGCATTTAACCTCTTTTGCTTGTGCCATGCCTCACATTTGGTCATTAACCGGCCCTCTCTAACACTGCAGCTTTGTGCTTTGGCATCAAAGATTAGGGACTTCAGCATTTAGTGTTTGTGTGCATTTCAGCTTAGTGAACTTCATATTCAACCTTGTTTGTGCATAGACAGATGGTTATCTGTTTGCTCGTTGAGTGTTTAACAGAATTATATTTGTTCAGAAGACATTCTGAATAGAAGCGATATGAGATGTTAAGGATACTTGTGGTTTTGTGGCTTTGAATCTAAAATGATCTCTTCTCCCACCCTGGGAAAATAAGCAATCATTCAGATGCGTAACAGTTAGAGCCTTTAGAAAATGCTTGTATAATCCTTTTAACTTGCATACATGTGTTAAAGATGTAACCCAATAGCATGTCACTTAACAGCAAATCCTTCAATATGTCATTCCATAAGTACACTGTAGGTTTCCTTCAGGCCAAAGAGGGGATTAGACAAGAAAATGACACACTGTCTTCATTTCTGTACAACTTTGCTAAAATGTGAAAGCTTTTGTAGAGTTAAATTGTTAGTAGAAACATAAAAACACAACGCAATTGCATAGAAACAGACCAGCTACACACATAGCAATTAGAGATGAATTCAGGCCATTAGTTAAGGAGTCAGAGGTCATGGAACACTAGAATTGCCCCACGTTTTCAAAGCATGGTCTTCTTTTTAGATCTCACATTATTTATTATTTTGTATAATTTATGTTTTAGCTTTGAGTGTTGTTGTTTGTGAATGTATGTTTCAATTTTGTGTAATGTGATATGTGTTGACCATGAAGTTACAGTGAAAAAAAAGAAAAGAAAAAAAGAAATTCTGAACATTCAGAAACATTTGTCAAACACTTACAGTTCTAAAGCCCATTTCATGAGACACATACCACAATATTTTATTTATTTATTTATTTAGTCAATATTACAATTGTTTTCTTCTGTTTCTCCAGTTGTTTAAAGTAAAACAATGTCATTAACATTACACTTTTTCTGTTTCCTTCTCCCTGTTTCCCCCAGACTCTCGGCCCCTGCCTGACGTAGCTATGACGGGTAAATGCACGCGGGAGTGTGACGAATATGGCCACTCGGATGCCTGCTGGATGCCTGTGCGCACCTCGCCTGAACGTAGGCCCAAGGCCACCCCTCCCAAACTCTCCACCTTCATGACCTCCCCTGGGGGCAGCGTTGCTGAACAGCCCGGCAGCCAGGAGATGCTAGCTGTTGCCAACGGGGACCACTCGCACCTGCTGGGCGACCGTAACCGTAATCTCCTTAACAAGAAGATGGCTTCCTCCTCCTCATCCTACGACGCATTTAGTTCAGCTGGATTTCCTGTCAGCGAGGAAACGTCTCGCCCCATTGAGGAGATTCCGCTAGCACCCACAGGTGAATACAAGCCGAAACAATGCGGAACTCTCACCAGGCGGGAAGTTTACTTGTAAACGACACACATCGACTGCGAGGGATGATGACAGTGATTCCGCATTGTCAGAGATGCTGTAAGCAAACCAAACCCTAAAACAAAAGCAACATGGATTTTCCTCCAACTGCTCGCGCTATTAGTGCAGCACTACTTTCGAACTTAAATAGCCGTCTGACTAAAAACCGTGGAATTACATGTTGTATATGTGCGTGAGAAGGATGAGACGGGGGAGGGGGAAGTGGCCGAGGTGGAGAGAAGGGAATGTAGGTGGATCAGTACTACTTTGCTGCTAGCGTAATGGGCCCCGTAGACTTCCCCAAAGTGCTGCCTGGTTTCTGTAGACCTCTTTCTTAACATGCATGCATCATCTAGCCCCTTAAGAGTGTGTGCCCTTTGAGATGGACCTGGACTATACCTTTTTGTCTTTGTTTTTATAACTGATTGTGAACCGATGTGACTGGTTCTGTCTTTTAATCCGTTTTTATTTTGGGGGAAGGGTGGGAGTGTTTTTACATGGATGTATTATGTCCATATGCAATCAGTCAAAGCACTGAACTGTCCAGACAACCAATCACATTATCGAAGAAAAAAACAAAAAAGACAGGCTGATGATGGACAAAAATTATCACACGACGATCAATGATGGCATAACTACTTGATGTCGGAGTGCTTCGTACACCGTCATTGACTTTAGCCTTAGTTTTAAAAGGGTTTGTAGATACTCAAATGGTCGAAGTCAATGCCGTATGCGCTGTAAACGACGAACTTACAGCGTGAAAAGCAAGTTTACCTGTGTGCCTAACAACTTTATGTAGAAGTGAAGGAACACAAGCATACAAAGATCCACCAATGCACGGTTTTGTCATATGGGTGAAGTATTGTACACACACACAATCTGTAAACATACTCTTGACACACGCATTGAAATCACAAGCAACCCGTTTTCATCCTGCTCCCTTACACCTCTTGAAGCAGAGGGAGGTTATGTACATCTCACAGCTTGTCAGTTATTTGCCTGAATGCCATGGCTTTGTGTAATTGTGGTTGATCTCTCTATATATGTGTGAATCTATGCTGAAGTTTTTGTGATCTCAAGTTGGCCTTCCGGCACACACACTTGCAAACACACACACAATTGATCCACACATTGTACATACACATTATAATTATCCCATAAATCCACAGGAACATGATTTGGATATGCTGCTGGGGTGAATTAGTTTAATAATATTGCCCTGCTGAAGAGCTTGGGCTGGCCCTGTGTAACATTCCTAGTATGAATGTTAAATAGAGCAATAAACTCATTCAACAGATACACTATCAATCTCACACACTTCAGAAGAGTAATCAAGGATGAGAACTTGTGTCCCTCATGTAGTACAATCACATTCAAAGTTCATCTACTACAGGCACGATAGGAGCGATTGCAATGCGGCAGATGATGCAGCTGTATAACCAAAGTATCGGGAACAACATGACATGATGTTTCAAAGAACTGGGACAGGAAAGCTTCTTTTTAGGTCACATGTTGCTTCAATTACCTTCACATATGTTTCATTGCAATGTGGGGATACCAAGTGCAGAATTATACATGCATCATGGGCCTATCCAAAACCATTTGCAAGAGGACAAGTATACTTAACAGGCTACGTGCTTTTACAAAAAGGTGGTAAATTATTCAGATGCAATTGTTTTTTTTTTTTTGTTTTTTTTTTGTGTTAATGACTCCTTAAGTTTGAACAGACTGCTTTTTTGCAGCGTCCAGATCTGTAGTCTGTACTACTCGTGTTTAAAAGAAGTGCTCTGATGCTTACAATCTGTATACATAGAAATGTACATTTTTATTGCACGTTTAAAGGGAATCTACACTTACTATGAAGAAGAAAAAAAAAAAGTGTACAAATATCATAACTTGTGAACATGGAAGTCCACTGCTTGCGTTTGTTACAAACAGACACTAGACATTGTAATATGACTATGAATATTGATTTGACGAGGATGAAAAAGAATCATACACATTTGTTATTCAGTATTTAGCATCATATCACCCATTGCTTATTTATCTGATTTATTTACAATTTTATTTTATGGCAGATGTACTTTTATCCATTGGTTCTGTAATGTTTATATTCTTGTCACATAAAAATACCTTTCATTATTAAGCAGATTCATTATGTAGTTGTGAAACATGAGTCCAGAAGAATTCAAATGGACTCTCAACATAACTCTCTTTTGTATTTGGTATTCAAATATACGCTCATAATGATGCCCTCTTCAGATCTCATCAGTCATATCTTTCCCTTTCCTTTCCAGTGCCACTTTGTTTATGTAGTGCTTCTGTAAAAAAACAAAACAAAAAAAAAAACATAACTAGAATGAATGCAAAATATGCAACTGTGCCTTTTTATACCTTTATTGGTATGACTTGTTGGTTTTAACCAGTATGAAACCAATTGTACTGAGATGCTTTCTAAAAGTGGGGGAAGAGTACTTTATGCTGAAACTACAGTCCTGGCAATTTTACTATGATAGACTTTAAAATAACAAAAGCTTTTATCTTGTGACTTCTTTAAGTAAGATCAGTCAAACTTTGTTAAGTATGTTGATGAGTACCAACTGTACAGGTCATAGGTGATACCCTGGTATATCCATCCATTTCAAAGTTATCATGATCACACGTCCAAACTGTGTTTTCTTTTTCTTTTCTTTTTTTACAGCAAAGATAACTTTAGTCATGAAAGTGAAAGTTCAAAAAGGATCATCAACAACACAATGCTGCAATGGCCTTTACAGAAAAACAGAGGAAATGCAAAGTGTGTCCTTAAGCGATGAAGCAAACATGCTTTGAGACATTCTGCAATTTTCATGATATTAAAAGGTAGATGAAACACGAAGCTCCAAAGGTTTGTGAATGGGACACACACCTCAGAGGACTATCGAGTATATATATATATATATAGCTGATTACATGCACCAGGCAGTTACTACATTTAAAAAATAAACTGAGGAGATCAACACCTATGTCTACTGTACATGCCTGGAAAAAGTCTGCACCTTAATTCCTAAAAGACATCTGACTTTCTTGTCAACGTGCTGAAATCGCTTTTGTTTAATTGTCGTTTGCACTCTGAGGTGTGTGTTCCTTAAGCTTTCAACTTAGAAAAAGAAAAAAACTTAAGTTGTAAAACTTAGGTCATAAGACACATCACAGATAAAAAAATAAAAAAATAAAAACAAATTTGTCATTTTAATCATACTCTATTTGTCCTTTGACTTGGATGTTGATGTAGAATTGAGAATTGATTTTAATAATTGTTTTATTATGAGTCACTATGCACGCAGCTGAACATGGCAATTGTACTGAGCGCAAGCCCACCTCTATTTATGATCTATTTTACATAATTTTTGCTTTTGTACAGGTATTTCTGTAAATAAATTGCTTGTAATTTTTGTCTCTGCAGAAATTAAAATATACAATGATACAACAGTGACAGGATGTGTTTTTATTTATTTTATTTTATTTTATTTTGTTTGGGTGGGGGGTATACACAAAGGATATTACGTAATCAATAGATTGTCAAATAATAGAGTGAATAGTTAATGTATGAATACAAGCAAACAGTCAAATTAATAAGTAAAAACATATAAACACTTTATTTTATTAGATTTTTTTGTTTTTTTTTCATCTGCTGATTAACAAATGTAAGCCAGTAATACATTTCACATGAATCACAAGTCATAGAGCACACTTATATAGCCAACACAGGCTGGCAAGCAACGTCAATAAATGAAGCCTTTTACTTTGTTGAGTTGTGATGTCAGACACAGGCCTTTTTGCCATCTGTTGACAGCATACAGTAAAGTTTATAAATGATTAGAGAGTGGACAGCATTTTCCATTTTACCAATGCTGATAAAATCTTATATTGAGGTTTCAATCATCAATCAGACATACTCACTGTCTCGGTTCATGGGTCTGTGCGTTCATCTTGCGTCTCTGCGGTCTATGAAAGCCAGCTGCAACTCATTTGCGCTGCCTTTATGTTTGGCTGGCAATCCTGGTCGTGTTGTTGGTTCATTCATTATTGTCCTGTCTCTCCTGTCTATTTGTTGTTCCTGTTCTCGTCCAGTTGGTATTTTTCTCGGTTATTCCTCTCCCACCTTGGATTCCTGCGCTAGGTTAGAGTTACTGTGGCTTGAGCGGACTGGGCGTTGTTCCTCTGGAGTTTATGCCATCGTCTTCCAACTTTTCTCATTGCCTGCTATATATATATATACTTTTAATGAATTCCGAAACAGAATTAACACTAATAATCATGGTTTCTGACTCATCCAAAAGATCCAGTAATAATTGTGTGATATAACATTATAAATCAGTACCAAACTTTTTTTTTCATCCAGATATTTATGTAATCTCACTATAATGTAATGCACCAAAAATAGAATGTATCTCTGTGCTGTGATCTTTCAAATCAAATCTGTTCAAATCAAATTCAAGAATGTGTACAGACATTCTGCTTTAAGACAACTGCTTTGTTTAGATTATTATGTACTTGCCTGGTCTACAGTGAAAAATATCTGGCAAAATATAGTTTTTATTTATTTTTTCATTTTATTTTTTTAAGTTATTTATTTATTTATTTATTTATTTTGGAGAAGTAGGCCAAATGTGGAACTAATTCCTGTATACTGTATATATGAGTATGACATTGAAACTGAAATGAAAGGTTAAATTAGCAGTGCAATACTACGCAGCATAATGGGAGAGGTGTTAAAAAAGGACAACTTCTTGGTGCACATCTCACTGGCAAATCTGTGACCAGGACAGCGAGTCTTTGTGGTGTATTGAGAGCTATGGTATCCAGGATAATGTGGGCATACCACCAGAAAGGACACACCACATCCAACAAGAGTAACTGTCGATGCAAGAGGAAACTGTTGCAAGGGATGCAAGAGATGTCTAGGTACTAACCCAAATTGTATGCGAAAAATATAAAACCCCAACTCACTGTAGAATTAAATGCACACATTGACTTTCCTGTTCCAACTAAAATGATTCTTCGGGTGCTTCACAAGGACAATATTCATGGTCAAGCTGCTATAGCCAAGCATTTTGTTACTGATACCAAGGCCAAATGGTGCACAGCATGGGCTATGGAAAATGAAAAACATGTATTGTTCTCTGATAAGTCCACCTACACTGTCTTTGCATTGCAGCCATGTTACGTTGTGGAGAAGCCCCAAAGAGGCTTACTACCTGGAATGTTGTGTGCCCGAGTGAATCACAGGGGCATATCAGTGGTGGTTTGGGCTGCAATACCATGGCATTGCCCACTGTGCTTGATGGATTCGTCACTGCCAAGGACTACCAAGCCATTATGGAGGACTATGTGTACCTAATGGTTCAAACCCTGAAGGTGGAGCCATGTATCAGGAGGATAATGCACCAATACACACATCTTGACTGGTGAAAGAATGGAAGTTGAAGATCTCCCTGGCTTGCACAATTGCCAGATTTGAACATAAATTGAGCCATTTTTAGGTATTTTGAATGAGCAAATCAGGAAATGTTTTCCTCCACCAGTATCATATAGTGCCTTGGCCACAGTTCTGCAAGAGGAATGGCTCATAATCCCTCTAGCCACTGAGCAATTCTTGTATCTGTCATTACCAAGATGAATTCATGCTGTATCGGCAGTAAGAAGGAGGTCCTACACCATACTCATAAATATTGTGGTCTAAAACCAGGTGTTTCAGCAATGAATGCTATGAATGTTCATTGGACTGCAAGAAATGGTCTCTAGGTTACGCATGTAACCATAGTTCCTTGAGGGAATGAGACGCTGCGTCGAAAATGCTACAGGGAACACGTTTAGCGTGAGCGACTCTGAATATCATGTGTAATCTGTTTTATGAAAGAGCGTGACATCACAGGTGGGGTGACGTAAGCGACCAGGAAGCTATAAAAGCACATGGCACGTAGCTGGAATCAGCTTTGAGTACCAGCACGCGCCGGCAGGGGTGCCGGGGGTATGGCATCGAGACGCAGCCAACTGGGCAGTTAGCTGCGCATTCTTCCAGACCTCGAGAACGAACTCTAGATCTTGGGAACACGGTTGGAGATAGGAAGAGCCATCTTCAGCCCGTCCCGAGATATGCGAGAAGCACAGTCAGCCCCCTTATTTTTCCAGAGAAATGACTGCGCGAGCTGCGCTCCTCATTAATGCTGCTCGTTATAAAGATAGGCATAATATGCTTGTGAAACTGATGCTTGTGCAGCTGAGAGCTCATCGACGCCCTCCGTTTCAATCTCCTCGGAGAAAAAAAGGCGGTGCGTCACAGCTTCCGAACCCAGAGATCGGGCAGATCTGGTGGGTGAGGAAGGAGACAGGGAAGCACCCATCTCCATAACCTCCAGCAGATCTATCTGCGAACCCAGCGAATGCATGTGCCGCTCTGCCTCAGCGAAAGCTGGACCGACACCGCGAGGAACGCTGGCGAAGACTCCCTCTCGAGAAGAGCCCTCCGGGATCGAAGCGTCCACACTGGCTCGTACCAGTGCAGGCAGTTGGCTCCGTCAAGAGTCGAAACAGCATGCTTCGATCCTAGGCAGACCGAGCACAGACTGTATGTATTCCCACTTGTGGTGTAGTGAGGGCAGGGAGGAGCACACAGTCTGAAACACGATTTGGATTCGCCTTTTAGATGTTTCGTCTTAGCTTTGCTCTTTGACTATTGCTTACTCTTTAAGGAGCTAATAGTGACAAACAACAATAAATAAGTCATAAGTGCACACAGAGAGTGCTTGCTGAAAGACGCAAAGCTGATGCCAGCTGCGCGGCATGTGCTTTTATAGCTTCCTGGTCGCTTACGTCATCCCGCCTGTGACTTCTCGCTATTCGATATAGCGCTAAACGCGTTCCCCGTAGAGTTTTCGACACAGTTCGAGTTCCTGAAGAGGAACCCTCATTCAATCCCTAAAGAAGAAAAAAAAGAAAAAGAATTGAATAGAATAGAATAGAATAGACTGAGGCATTTTATTCAGAAAATATATTATTCAACAGCAAAAAAAAACTAAAAAAAGGCTTATAAGTAGAACTTCAGTCATGTACACTATGAACAGCTTTTAATAACATAAATTATTTCTGTCTCTGTGATTAGTTACACAAGGACATGGGTACCATGGGCTTTTTTAAACCTCATTATTTACCCTATGCCCTAGAGAGTTTGGTGACTTCTACTTTTGCAGAAGGGTGCCTAAACTCCCCAAAGTTCACCGCTGTTCCCTGCTCAGCCTCAGCCTAATATCCCTCAGCCAGTGTGATGGATGGAACACTCACAGAGAACTGACTCTGGACTCTGGATCAGAGGCTCTCAGCTACAGCAGAAATCTTACATGACACTCGAGGTATGAGAGCATGACTATTACCCCCCCCCCCCCCCCCCCCCAAAAAAAAAAAAACTTCTATTGGCTCAATAATATAAACTTGTCCCTAACCTTTTTGACCATGTATGCCATGATTTATATAATGCTCAAAGTACAGACTTCCTGGGTGTAAAAACAACTAATAGTTGCACAAATGTGAAAACTTGCACAAGCAGTCCTGCATTTGAGTCTATATATAATTTCTATACAAAGCATTATGTATTTATTTTTATAAAACATGGGGCATGGAATGACACCTCACTTCTGAATAAGAGCAAACTATGTAACTATGTCCGTCCCGCCATCCCAATAAAATATAATGTATCTTCATCTAGATCAGATGTGAGTGTGTGCTAAAGGGGAGAAATGGAAAGAAATGGAGATCCAGATCCAACGAGAGAGAGTCGATACTCAGCAAGGTTAATTAATAATGTCATTGATCAGCACAGTCACTGCTGTTCTGCTCGAGATGGTGTTTTTAAATGAATTTCCCTGTCATATTTAACCCTGCCTTTGTCAGCCACTGATGGAGAATTATATGAATCACTGAGGCAATGCCAAAGCATATGGGCACAGCCCATACCCTGTCAATGCAGAGTTATGTTTTTTTGGATGTATGAATTTGTAATATTGTCCTCTACATAACAGGAAATTCAATCAAAGACTGTTAGCACTTTGTACAATTGATTTTTGTTGTTTGTTTGGCCTATCCCCCCCCCCCTTTAAATAATTAAATCATCATTTCAAGTGCCATGGAAGTGAAGAACTAAATGATTAGTTGAGAAAAACTAATCATTTATACTACTGTCTTTTAAAGACAGTACCTTTATAGCTCAATAGAATTAACTGAAAATTACAATTTTGCAACATCAACACTGTTATTGAACTGAATTTGATCAACATTAAACTGACTCAAGTCAAATAATGACACTAATGTCTTCAGAAGAGCTGCTTAATGTCAGATTTTTTTTTTTTCATAACTGATTAACTTTACACATTTATTGAACTGAACTGAACCAACACTAAACTGACTGGAGGTGAATAATGACACTACTGTCTTGTTGAGGCTGCTTTACAGCAGAATTTAGATTTGCCTTATATATGAAGTTTGCATAGATTCTGTTACTTTCCTGTTTACAAGTGTGAAGCAGTGTTATAGTCGAGACCAGCTCATTCAAATCCGAGTCTAGATCGAGTCCAGACAGGGTTGAGTCCGAGTCAAGTCAGAGTTCAGAAAGGGTTGAGACCGAGTCAACACCTAGACCAGAGAGAGTTGAGTCCGAGTCAAGACGGAGACCAGAGAGATTGGGTCTGAGACAAGACCTAAAGAAATCTTCAAGAGTATGTAAAATGTTTGGTGGAAACAATAAAATTGGTACCATACTCAAACAGTATATCAAATATAACATGGCATGTACACTATTTTATTTACTTAATTAAAGTGATGTAACATACAGTCCGGAGTGACAATGCATAAACAGAGTTTGTGCTCTGCATTTAACCCATCCACAGTGCAAAAACACAGCAGTGGACACATACTGTACACACCGTGAACACACACCTGGAGCAGTGGGCAGCTATTTATGCTGTGGCCTTAGTCATGGTCAAACTCTCGAACCACTAGGCCACAACTTCCCCAACCATATATATATATATATATATATAGGTTTAAAAAAGTGTAAAGGGTTAAATCAGTTAAGGGTAAAAAGGCCACATAATGAGTCTTACTGCACACAGTAAGTCCTGCTGCCTCTGCACTAACGTTACGCTAACATCTCATGTCACAAAAACGTGTCAATCATAGGGCCCTATGAAATCTTTTTTATTTTTTCCCAAATTCCATTTTATTTTTTTCCAAATTCCATTTTTTTCATTTAAATTTTTCTGTATTACAATTTTTTCTGTTAAAATTTTTCTCAACTCCTTTTATAATGGTAACATTTAACTGTATTAATCAAAAAAGCATGTCTAATTAATTAAAATCATAACACATACATTTTCTCAACAATTTATTAAAAGTTTTACAAAAATTACATGTTTTGGGCCCTATGAAATGTTTTATTTCTTCTTCAACATATGTTTTATTGTATTCTGTGTTTTAGCATGTCTGATTATTTAAAGTGCATAAAACAACTTAATTTATTCATTTTTTTTTCTTAAAATAGCCTTATGATTTTTTTTCACTTAGGAATTATGTTGTGTTTATACATTTTTCTGGTTATCAAATGAAGACATAAAGCATTCATTGAATTATTCTTTAAATTATTGAAAATTAAGCAAACTTTATTTTTTGGTAAACAGGGGATTTACTATTAAAAATAAAAAAATGGAAGAAATGAGAAAGAGTTGCGTTGAGTGTTTGTATATTTATATGAATTAATTAATTGATTAATTGATTAATTAATTAATTAATGATGCATGTGTATAGCACTTTATTGTGTATTTTTGTATACAATTATATACACAATTTATACTTTACAATCATGTGGGAGGGTCTCTCATCAAGCACCACCAGTGTGCATCAGTGTTCCACTTGGATGATGCAACAGCAGCCACAGTACAAACGCACCAGTGCGCTCACCACACCCCAGCTACAGGTGGAGAGGAGAGAGAGTCATAGAGCCAATCAAGTGGTTGAGGATTATTAGGAGGCCATAATTGACAAAGGCCAGGGTGGGCAATTTGGCCAGGCGCTGGGGTTACACCCCTTCTCTTTACGAGAAGTGCCATGGGATTTTTAATGACCACAGGGAGTCAGGACCTCAGTTTAACGTCTCATCCGAAAGACTGTGCTTTTCGACAGTATAGTGTTCCTGTCACTATACTGGGGCATTAAGAGCCACACAGACTACAGGGTGAGTACCCCCTACTGTCCTCACTAACACCTCTTCCAGCAGCAACCTATTTTTTTCCCAGGAGGTATGATTGCAGGAATGTCGACCAGAGCTGTTGCTAGTGAATTAAATGTTAATTTCTCTAGCACAAGCTATTTCCACAGGTGTTTCAGAGAATTTGGCAGTACATTCAACCTGCCTCACAATCGCAAACCATGTGTAACCAAACCAGTCCAGGATCTCCACATCCAGCATCCACAGACCAGCCAACTGGAAAGCTGCTGCAACAATCGGTTTGCATAACCAAAGAATTTCTGCACATATTGTCAGAAGCTCATCTGCATGCTCGTCGTCCTCATCAAGGTCTCAACCTGACTGCAGTTTGTCATCGTAAACGAATTGAGTGGGCAAATGCTCACATTCGATGGAGTCTGGCACTTTGGAGAGGTGTTCTCTTCATGGATGAATCCCGGATTTACTGTACAGGGCAGATGGCAGACATCATGTATGGCGTCGTGTTGGTGAGCGGTTTGCTGATGTCAATGTTGTGGATCGAGTGGCCCATGGTGGTAGCGGTGGGGTTTTGGTATGGGCAGGCATATGTTATGGACAACAAACACAGGTGCAATTTATTTATGGCATTTTGAATGCACAGAGATACCGTGATGAGATACTGAGGCCCATTGTTGTGTCATTCATCCACGACCATAACCTCAAGTTGCAGCGTGATAATGCACAGCCCCATGCTGCAAGGATCTGTACCCCATTCCTGGAAGCTGAAAACATCCCTGTTCTTGCATGACCAGCATACTCATTGGACATGTCACCTATTGAGCATGTTTGGGCTGCTCTGGATCGGCGTATATGACATTGTGTTCCAGTTCCAGCCAATATCCAGCAACTTCACACAGCCATTGAAGAGGAGTGGACCAACATTCCATAGGCCACAATCAACAACCTTATTAACTGTGAGTCTGTCTGGTCACACCAAATACTGACTGGTTTTTGGCAAAGAAGAAGTGCTCACTAACACAGATTTAGACAGATTTGTGGACAATATTTGAGTGAAATGGGCCTTTTGTGTACATAGAAGAAGTCTTTGAGTTGAGAACTTTGAGTTCAGCTCATGAAAAATGGGGGCAAAAACAAGTGTTCCATTTATAATTTTATTCAGTGTAGATAGCTTATGAGAGGGTGCCAAGAGAAGAGCTGTGGCACTGTATGAGAAAGTCAGGAGTGTGTATGTTATAGTGGTGCAGGATATGTATGACGACAGTAGCCGGGTTTCCATCTAAAGTTGCAAATTTAACTTATGCACAAAATATATAAATGGCACAAAATATTTGCAAACAAGCACCGTTTCCATCCAATCAATCAAAGAGAACAAAATCATCACTTCCTGATAAACTGGCACTATACATCACTATAAAAGTAGGAAAAAGCTACTGAATATAATAATTTGCCTATATAATAAAATACTTGCACCTCTGAACAAGCAGACAAAACACAATGAATGTGTTTATTGCTTTCGGAGGTGGATGCTGCTGTTTGGGAATGCAGTCATTTAACAGATAAAATTATACAGAAATATTTTGATGACAGACTTTGCTTGGGCATTTCCGAATGAGCACATAACAACATTTCAGATGTTATGGAACAAGATTGGTCTGCTGGTTAGTCAGAATTTACCGTCCTATAACTCAAGGTCACATTACTTTTTTTTGATATAAAAATAAAATAATTTATTTGCAAAATGCATTTCCATCTCCCATTATTTGCATTAACCCTTTTTCGCACAATTCAAAAACCACCTCAAGCGAGTGTAAAAACTTTTCTGCAAATTAAGGCATTTTTATTCAAAAATTGTGTTTCCATCACTTGATTCTGATGCAATACTTCAAAATGTGCATAAAAACTGGGTGATGGAAACTCAGCTACTGTGACAGTGGTGAAGTGTGCAGTAGGACTGAAAGACTGGTTCAAGGTGTAGGTGGGATTGCATCAAGGATCGGCTCTTAGCGCTTTCTTGTTTGCAATGTTGATGGACTGGCTGACATACAGTATGAGATCAGGCAGGGACCTCTTTGGACTATGATGTCCACGTATTATATTGTGATGTGTAGTGAAAGTAGGGAACAGGATAAGGCTAGTTTGGAGAAGTGGAGGTACACTCTAGTGAGAAGGGTAATGAAAGTTAGTGGGATCAAGTAGTAGTAAAATGGTACAGTTACAAGGAGCAGAAGTGGTGAAGGTGGATGAGTTTAAATACTTGGGGTCAGTTGTCCAAAATAATGTAGAGTGTGGTAGAAAAGTAAAAAGAGAGTGCAGCCAGGGTTGAGTCGGGAGGAGAATAGTGTCAGGGGTGATTGTGATAGAAGGGTACCTGCAAAGAGAAAGTTGTGAAAGAGAAAATTTACAAGACAGTAGTGAGATCAGCTGTGTTGTATGGATTGGAGGTGTTGGCACTGACAAAAAGACAGCAGAAGGAGAGTTGAAGATGCTGTGATTTTCTCTGGGAGTGACAAGAATGGACAGGATCAGAAATTAGCATATTAGAGGGACAGCGCAGGTAACTTGTCTACAAAGTGAGAGAGACAAGACTATTGCCTAGTTCACACTACTAGGACTGGTCAGCCGACTCAACATCACGTGGTGTCAGGTGTCACGACAAGCTACAGCCAATGAGAGAGCAAGGCATGGGTTGAGATCAGTGGAAGAAAAACAGCAGCAGTAACACAGCTTTAAGAAAAGACTGGACACAACAAATGGAGTAACATTTTTAAGAACAGATCAGCAGAGGAAGGATGCTCACATTTAACAACACCCCACGAATTCACTATTTTAACAAATTAGAATACTTCATAAGACCAAATAAATAAATACATAAATCAAAAATAGTGAATAGTTGGCCTTCTGGAAAGTATGTTAATTAACTGTACATGTACTCAATACTTGGTAGGGGCTACAACAGCAGAAGACCCCACCGGGTACCATCTCCACTACAAATAGGAAAAAGAAGAGGAGAGATTCGCGATTGCACTGAACACGTTTTAAGTGTAGGCATACTCTCTGAGCGAGCCCAGAGAACATTCTTACGAGAGCAACGTGTATCTGAGAGCGCGCGCCCAGTTCCCGCGCGCGAGCAGGGAGATTCGCGCTCCGCACATTATATTCCGCGCGCAAGC
This sequence comes from Carassius carassius, assembly GCF_963082965.1. NCBI lineage: Eukaryota > Metazoa > Chordata > Actinopteri > Cypriniformes > Cyprinidae > Carassius > Carassius carassius. Next base: position 33,934,980 of record NC_081756.1, on the reverse strand, counting down.
AGAGAAATTCGCGCTCGCGCACATTATATTCCGCGCGCGAGCAGAGAGATTCACGCTCGCGCATTATGTTAATGTACTTTCGCGCTACAATTATGCGCTCTCGACATTTGACAGGGAAATAACGCCATATGTTTGCAAATGTTTAGTCGTAAAAGCTAAAAGCATTGCTTTTTAACAGTTAACATTTAAAGATTTACAAACATGTTCTGTGATCAGTTTATCGTTTAAAAGTTCATAATTCAGTCTTGCAGCCTAATTATGACTGAATGAGAGAGGTAAATGTTTAAATGTATTTGAAATGCACTTTTTTCTAAGTATTCACTGCTCTTTTTCACACAGCAGGTTTTTTGTGTGTATCAATTTTTTTTTTCTGGACAACCTTCTGATGGATTTTACTTTAAAATGTGAGTTCCATTCAGGTTTCATGCCACTGGCACTTTATTGAAAGGATTGTTTACAATTTCACAGCATAAGCTATAAAGCTGTTTCCCAGGTATAAGTTGTGTGTTTACAGGAAAAAATAAAAATAAAAATAAATAAATAAATAAAATACAATGTACTGCAAATTTATTCTGTTTTATTCTTATTCTTCGTGAAAATATTTTCTAAAATATTCCCCTAATTAGCTTTGTTCGGGATGTTAAACTACTTTAGGAGCCCTAAAGACTGCCATGGTGAAAACATTATTTGAAATCTCCTTGTGAAATTTGCTAGAGTATGTGTCAGTGTTTTGATTGCAGAAGAGTTTGACAAAGGATTACTTACACATAATAAAACAAAACTCCAGGTATATTTTTTGATGAGGATATGACCATGCAAAATGGTTAATATCTCTAAAAAGTCGTTGAATGATAAAGACCCTTTGTTAATAATTTAATTGGAAAAAATGGGCAAAACTAAAATATAAGTACATAAAGATTAATCGACAGATAAATAATAAATAATCGTTAGTTGCAGCCCTAATATATATATATATATATGTATATATATATATATATATATATATATATATATATATATATATATATATATATATATATATATATATATATATACATTGTTTTTGTTATCATTCTAAATGCATTTTAACAGACTATATCATGCAGTAAAATAATGCACTCTAAATGCATGTACGCTCAAGTCTAATCGACTAGACTTCATAGAACTCTGTAGAAATGATTTGTTTGATACTGAATATTGATACTGATAGCACATCGTTAAAACAACAATTCTGTTTTTTTTTACAGACTACGGCTGTGTCTGAAAGCCTTGGCAGCTGACTTGTTGCCTCACTGCCGTATGAGGCAATGACTTTGCAGGCAGAGTTTTTGCATGAAGGCACCTCATAAAACTTATTTCGGACATGATTCTGAGGCAGCAAAATAGAACAAGTTTTGTTGATAACTTAATGAATATTTAATTACTATAATACTAATGTCTTACTAGAAATAACATCAAAAGTCAGAAATATACGTTTACACAGACTGACCACCATATGCAACATTCAGATGCCATCTTTATTTTTCATCTCAACTGTCACAGAAGGCAATGCACAGGGTTGTGGGATATCAAAGGCAGCGAAGGATACATATATGCTGTCTTCAAAACCCGTTTAGAAGAAGGTACCTCCAGAGACAAGAAGTAAAGCATAATTATTATTCGGACATGCCTTGATGCCTTCCTGCTTTGGAATGCTGCCTCCGAAGGCAGCATTTCAGAACTTTCGGACGCAGCAGATATATATTGCACACCCTGCACCACTGTCTTTTTGGCTAATTTGTGCAAAACCTTTTGCTAAACTGTCGAAGCTTAATTTTAACTCACAGTGCAACGATGCAAGTATTTAGCTTAACGGTGCAATAAGTGATTGTCTTCAGAAACATTTTTTGTCTCTTCACATCCCGATAGCAATCATTAAGTTAAGTGGTTTAAATTTAATTATCTGTATTTATATATTTTGTGGAAGGCGTCAGACCAAGAAATGTATGGCCAATCAAAAGACTTGGTCCGAGTGTTTTGAATAGCTTTCCTATCTGCCTGTCAATGTATGTATCTGCGTACCTCTGCGTACCCTGTTCACGCAAACTGCATAAAAGAGCATAAATATGGCCAGGGCTTCACTGCATTTCCTTTGAATTCAACTTTTTACTCTGTAATTAATGTGTTTTAAAATGTAGCTAAGTACAATACTTAAAACTAAATATACTTATGTAAAAGTAAAATTACAGATTTAATATATATATATATATATATATATATATATATATATATATATATATATATATATATATATATATATATATATTAAAAAGTAGAAGTACACACACACACACACACACAAAAACCCTAATCAATTACAGTAATACGAATTAATGAATAATTTCAAATGTCTATGAATGGATGTGCAGAAATCATAACCCAGACAGATACAGAAGCATTTGAAATGGATTTGAAAGTGCACAATATACATACAACAAACAACAAACTAATAATTAAAACATTTAATTCATTGACATCTCATTCAAGCAGAAAAAAATGTTTAAGAAATAAAATAAAAACATTTCAATTAATTACCAACAATTTTGCATTTTAATTAGCAACATCATATGGACCACTTCTTAAGCAAGGCCAGAAGACAATCAATTATGTAATTACATTTTCTCAAAGTTATTGTATCAAAAATCATACTAAATGTTTTAATATCATTTCCTGTGAACTAAAGGAATGATATAAGTGCATCCATAATTATACTCTAACATTTGGACCCAAAAACTACGATATACTGCAAACTGTATATTAAAATGTTTAACTGTAAATATACACTGTATGTTTAATGTGTTATATGTCATATTTTAAATATATAATTATATTATACTGTATTTCTAAAAAAAAAAAAAAAACATTTGGATGGTAAACCTCATAAACATGTTTAAAAAATAAAACAGCCATATAGACACACAAACACACACTGTTAAATAAAACAGTATTTTATTCTGCTGAGTTAGTATCAAAGCATCCAATTCACCATTTGTGGCAATGCATTGGAGATGTAGAACTTCCTAACAAGGCGTTGTGTCAGCACCTTGCTGCTGGGCATTTACTCAGTTTGGGCAACAGGGGATCAAATGAGATTGGCCACATTAAGTGTTTAGTCAAGGTTTGGAGAATGATTTGAATGTCACAGTCTACATAAGTGATGCACACTGACCTTGGCAATCTGAAGATGGAAATCAATATCTCCCTCTCTCTCTTTCGCTTCTAGTGCATCTCTGTGGGGGAAATATGATGAATTCAGTCCACAGTTAGATCCCAAGCTGCATCTGAGCTTAAGAGACTTAAGGGCATGCCTGAATCTCAAGAAGGGAATGTGTTTGGACTCTACCATATTGCCCAGTAACACACACTCATTCTCTGAGACACACACAGGTGCATGACTCCATCACCATCACCAATTATATATCTCTCGATAGAGCGCAACACATTTATTTTCCTTAACCATCAAGATTTCTGTGCACACACACTCACACTGACATGGTAGAAGAAGCAGTTTTTCTTCATTCAATAGATGCACTGAGCCCCGGCATTCACCGCTGCTGCAAGAAGCAACAATAAATACTGACTCAATAAGAATGTGAAATAACAGTGCTCAAACAAGCCCTCTGAATGTTTCAAAAACGTCCCCTCCTGCATCTGAAGTCATCTCTGTTAAGCTCGCAAATGTATGGCCGTGTAAAGCAGTTATAGATAATGCAGTGCGTGTGTGGTGATGGACTGCAGAGATAAATGGTCTTGGGGGAACAGGGCTTAGACTGACTGCCTCTTACCACTTTATCCCCTTAATTACACCATGGGATCCGATATAGAGATCAGTAAATTCAAGTGGCTCTGGATTTGGCTGATTGGGGATTTCAGAGAGTCATAAAGCTGATAATATGAGCACTTTTGATTCCCAGAAGGGATGTGGAAAGTGAACAGATGCAAGCAGCAGACACACACACACATATGCACATACAGACGCACACTGATAAACAAACAACACAGTGAGTGGTGAACTGTGTGGGCGGTGCATCCACATGATAACTCTTGATCTTAAGTAGATTCTCAAAATTGCTATCAGTAATATTATGTCAAAAATTAAAAACATACAGTACTATATATTTACATTTATTCATTTAGCTGACACTTTTATCCAAAGCGACTTACAATTGTTATACTTGTCAGAGGTTGCACGCCTCTGGAGCAATTAGGGGTTAAGTGTCTTGCTCAGGAACACATCGGTGTCTCACAGTTGATTCGAACCCGGGTCTCTCACACCAAAGGCATGTGTCTTATCCACTGCGCCAACACCACCCCGCATATCTAGGCAGTTATCACAAACAGGAAAGAGAAAGAGAGCAAACTTTCTATTATGTTCTTTAAAATTAGAGCTAGATTAACTAACGACTAGCACCAGCACTCTTTTGGAATAAAAAATACTACTGACAGGATTTTACTAAAGACACAACTGAAAAGGTTCGACAGTTATTTTTGCAGTTAACCTTATTGCATGTGAATTTATAGGAGTTTTCCTTTCAGATGCAAAATGTATAGGCTGGGATTAAATTATCACACAAAGTGTGATGACTCATGAACGAGTCATTATCTGGCTCGGCTCGGTGTTCATCTTCAGTTCTCTCTTAACAGCAGTTCAGTCAGTGTACTGTTTGAGTACATGAATTACTCCAGGACATTGGTTTGTTTTAACTCAGAATGAGTGTCAGCCACATTAAAAAACTTAACATCTTAAGTCATTTGTGGATTAATGTGTATTGGAGATGTGAACTGTTTAAAAAATTTAGTTCGATTTGGTGAACTGGTTCAAAAAGATCCGGTTACATCGAATGATTCGTTCACGAACCGGATATGACAAACTGCTTTGTTTTGAACTCTCTCACAACAGACACAGAAGAGAAGACAATGCTGAATAAAGTCGTAGTTTTTGTTATTTTTGGACCAAAATGTATTTATGATTGCTTCAAAATATTCTAACTCACTATCTGATGTCACATGGATTACTTTGATGATGTTTTTCTTACATTTCTGGACATGGACAGTAGACCGTACACACAGTTTCAGTGGAGGGACTGAGAGCTCTCGGACTAAATCTAAAATATCTTAAACTGTGTTCCGAAGATAAATGGAGGTCTTACTGGTTTGGAACGACACGAGGGTGAGTTATTAATGACATAACTTAGATTTTTGGGTGAACTATCCCTTTAAGGTTTGCTTTAATCAATATACTGCCATTTGCACCAAAAAAGCATGACAACCCAGTCTGCACCTGTACTGGTGCAAATTACACAGATCTGATTATCATTGGTTCTGCTTGTTTGCAACGCCTGATTGAGACTATATGCTAATTGTGTGTCTGTGTGTTTGTGTGTTTGTGTGTGTGTGTGTGTGTGTGTGTGTGTGTGTGTGTGTGTGTGTGTGTGTGTGTGTGTGTGGGTGTGTGTGTACACGCTTGTACGGCCCCTCATACAAATTCCAAGTATTGGCCACTAGGTTACAAATCACATCACTTCACTGCATTTGCATTAGTCATTATGGAAATGATCTGTCTGCGTCATTGTCAGTAGAAATTTCCACTACCAATTTTGCTTTTAAAGGTTGTGGTCTCATACAATGGCGGATCTACATTGAATTACACCCTGGGCGAGATCCGCTTCAAGACAAAATTCTGCTCAAACAGTTATAATTTATTATAACTACATAAGTGAAAGAGAAAGTTATATTTCTCAGTTGCACAAATCCTTCATTAAACATTTGAAAAACACACATAAGATAATTCACTTATTTAACCACTTGAGCTGTTATTTAGATTTTTTGAGAATTAGGCATATGCAATATTGGACCCACCGGTGGGTCCCCAGAGTTGATGTGGTTAACTATTGCAATTACAACAGGAAACCCTTTTTAAGGTCCGTTCCATTTGGGAGAGACACTTTAGCCCCAGTTTTCACTCGCCGACAGTTTTGTGGACAAATGCCTGAAATCAGAGGCAAATCGGTTGCTGTTCATGTGTGTGACAGTCAGACAGTGTGTGTTATCAAAGACACGTTCTTAGAGAAGCCCATTAGATATTTGGCATGCTAAATATCTGGACCTGTCAGCAATTCACAGTCCTGCATTGAAAATGTGTTTTGATTGGAAATGACATCGGCGACAACCTTCAGCCAATGAGAGAGCACAATACAGGTAAAGGGACATTAAGTGGGAGGAGTCATAATATACCTAAAAAAACAACAACAACAAAAAAACAGCAAGCAACAATTCTCCTTCATGTTCTTCTGTTTTATTTATTTATTTAAATATGTATGCATGTATTATTATTATTATTATTATTATATAGTGTATATTACTATTTTTCACTACAAGTCAGTGTACAGACAACTTGGATTGCAAGCTTTTTGCAGGCTACTGTTTTTTACTGTAATAAATCCATTCTCACACGATAATGTCTGTCTCTTGCATGATCTTATATTTTCTGTATCAATTCTCGAATTTGTTTGATTGTGAAACATAGTTTTGTAGATTAGACAGAGCTGTCGTTCTTCTTATTGAAATGTTGCACAGTGTGTGACCCCCTGCTTTGATCACACAAAAGTAGCTAGATGGTACCCCATCTAGTGTGAGAAGACCAGCAATGTGATGACTTTGAAAGTCGTGCAGTGTGTCATGTGTTTCATGTCATGTGTGTATTTAGTTATGTGATTTTACCATGCTGACCACAAGAAAGCTGGGTGTTTTGATAGTGCCTTCTCTGTGAATTGTGTTTCATACATCGTACACTACTGACAATAGACAGTGGATGTCTTTTGTGCAAATTGTGACCACAGCTTTAGGTGAAATTTCACTCACAAAGGTCCTTTATCTATTAGCAATAGTGTAGTGATGCAGGAAGCACCACTTATAAGCTATTTATTGGTAAACATGGCAAATTTGCGTGTTCAAACTGAATCTAGTTCAGAAATGTTTCACATCTTGCAAAATTCGAAATCACATAGATTCCTACTGCAATGACTGCATTTTGCACTCATAATTTACATTACAGAAATAAACAGGACTGCACCCTTATAATTTATAATAAATTAAATGAGAGGAAGCTGAATTTATTTCTGTAAAATGGTGCAGGCTAAGTCACATCTCTTTCCTCACTCTGATCCGCCCTTTACTCTCAGTTGTGTTTGTATCTCTTGTTTCCCCGAGGTCCCAAGGGAGGTTTGCCGTCTGCTCTGCTCACAACTGAAACACTACAGAGGGAGATTTCATAAGTCTGCCATGGTAAATCATCCATGTGATATACACACACATGTACACACTGTACAAGGCACTGTGAACATATGAGAAAACATACTTTGAAGACAAAAGGGCTCTAGGATATAAACAAGCATTTTCATTTGCTTTGTTGACAAGAGGAGGAACTTTTAAGAAAAAAGTCTTAAGTTTCAAATTGATCATTTTAAAATGCTGCCTTAAAGGGACAGTTTACCCAAAAATAAAAATGTGATATTTATCTGCTTACCCCCAGGGCATCCAAGATGTAGATGACTTTGTTTCTTCAGTAGAACACAGACCAAGAACTCAAACCATTGCTGTCCATCACTCTTATAATGAAAGTGGATGGGAATCACGGCTAAAACATACAATGAAACAAACAACAACAACAACAAAACATACACTAACAAAACCTTAGGACTGATCAGTCTGCCACCACCTAAAAATGACTGACACTTATCTCTCAAATGGACCATTGACACTCTATCTACAATCTCATTTAGGAGTGTCAATGGTCCACTTGAGAGATAAGAGGTGGTAATACATTTATAAGTCTGCATTCTGCCTTAAAGTAAGAAGAAGAAGATGGCTCACACACCTGCTGCTGAGAACGCGCATAAGAGGACGCACTCAGGAGAGTTCTAACAGTTTGGACATTGCATCATTCAGAGGTGAAAAACAATATAAATACTGTTCAGTTTCTTGCACATCGATCGTTTTGTGTCTTTACACATCAATGTATCGTCACGAGCCGCAGGGTTTAATTTGGTTTGTTGTTTGTGTATGTTATTCATTTATTTATTTGTATGTTTTAGCCGTGATTCCCATCTACTTTCACTATGAGAGTGATAGACTGCAACGGTTTGAGTTAAAAATCTTGGTTTGTGTTCTACTAAAGAAAGAAAGTCGCCTACATAGTGGATACCCTGGGGGAAAGCATTAGTAATGCATGGGTCGGGTTTTTTTCCAACCCGTGGGTCCCACTTTTATGAAATTATTTGGCCCACCCCAGCCCAAATAAAATGTCTTTACCCGCCCCAAGCCGACCCGTGTGTTACCCAACATCAAGCAAGTTACGTTGCCACGTAGGCCTTCGTATTGTAACCTTATCAAATAACCTAATAAAATATGAAAATAAATATTCACATATTATTTAATATAGGCTATAGGGAATTACATGCAACATACAGAATTTTTTTTATTTAGTTTTTAATGACCCGCCGCGCAAATAAAGTGACAATTTCTTTAACCACCCCAACCCAACCCGCAGATTACCCTTGGGGTCCGCGAGTTATGTTATGAGATAACCCGTGCACCACTAGTAAGCAGATAAACATCACATTTTTATTTTTGGGTGAACTATCTCTTTAACCCCCTAAATGCATCATGCATCACTATATCATCATTACTACTCCCTCAGCATCAGTCTGAACTTAACGTTTGTGGATTTTAGAAATGTGTCTTCTCTACAGTTAAAAAAATATCAGTAACTCAAACTGCTCCGAATTTCCAAGACAAGGTCTGCAAACATCAAAGATTGTATTACAAAATGAAACATTTATCATTAAATTATTTCAAACCAAAATCATCTGAGCCATTCCACATTAATTTAATAGATTTATAAAAAAAAAAAAAAGAATGTCTCATTTGTATTACTCCTAGCCAAGGAACTAACATCTGATGTATGTATGTCTGTATTTGTATGTTTGTTGTTTTGTTTTCTAAAATAATAAATAAATAAATAAATAATATATAGAGATACATTTCAAATATTGTAAGTGCTGTTCTTTTAAAATCTCACCATTTTCAAGATTGACAATACAAATAATTGTGAAACTGAAGACTGCAGTAATGTCTGCCATCTTGGTAATACATTATTATTATTATTATTATTATTTTTATTATGTAACATTTATGTTAAATTAGTCATAATATTCCACAATATTTGTTTATTTATTTATTTATTTTTGTACTTTTGATCAAATCAATGAGGCTTGGTAAAAAATAAGATATTTATTTTATATGCTGATATACAGTACATGTTTTAGTATTGATTCTAATGATAGTTTACTAACAGATTTCTTTCAGGCCTCACAAAATGAAGTTTTTTTTATAAAAACTTCCAAACTTTTAATGTACATGTGATACTGTTTTTGAGCCAGCTAATATGGTGGCTTGTGAGATTCAGTTTGGTTAAAGGGTGATCTACTACCCAGACACAATAAACACACACACACACACACACACACACACACACACACACACACACACACACACACACACACACACACACACACACACACACACACACATATGCACAAGTGTCTAAAGAAAATAAACAAGAGAAATGTAAGGTGATACAAGGTCTTGCAATGCCACATAAATAGTACACACTAGTTCTAGATAGAGACAGAAAATCAAAATGGATGTCTGCAGTTGCAGGAAACAGTTGCATCATAATTTGCCACAAAAAATAAATAAAATAATAATAATAATAATAATAATAATAATTTCAATTATTAATTTTATTAGTAATATTATTTTCTCAAACATTCAGCTATATCTATATTTGCTATACCCCATATTATTGTACACAAGTCCTGTATAAATGTTTTAGTGAAGGGGGGAAAAGAAGAAAAAAAAGCTAGCTTTTCTGTTCCCAAGAGGGGGAAAACAAGATTGGGATTCATCAAGAGTTCACTGTACTCTATTTTTAGGTAATTGCATTAATAAAAAAAAATAATGATGATCATATTCATCTATTAGCAGAAGCCCTTCAGCTATGGTACAATGCAAGACACATTCAAATGTTTATCTTTGAAGCTGTTTAATTAAAGTCACTTACAATACAATATTTATAGGTCAGTCCCTCTGGAACACGAAGGGTTAAAGGAATAATTCAGTCAAAAATTAAAGCTTTGTTTGAACTTCTGTTCTCCGTCTGTTGTCCATGTTGCATATTATAGCTTGATTCTTAATGCTGTTCAATTTTTCTTCAGCTATGTGCTCTTCATTCAAAAGCGGATCTGTCTCAAACTGTTCTTGAAAAACACATTTTTCCCCATTTGAAGTTTGTGGGAATTGCTTCCGACAATAATGACAACATTGCAAAATAATTTAGCAATAAAAAGTTTGGATTTCAGAGTCATTTCCAAGTCTTCAATGGTTGGTTATTAAATGTGATAGGATACATTAATGATTAAATTATTTCTATTGAGAAACAGACGTAATTAAACTG